>NC_054474.1:103076856-103376856 GCF_017639515.1 Carcharodon carcharias
TCTCTCTCCCCCTGTCCCTCTGTCTCTCTCTCTCTCTCTCTCCCCCCGTCCCTCTCTCTCTTCTCCTCCTCCCTGTCCCCTCTCTCTCTCTCTCTCTCCCTTCCCCCTGTCCCTCTCCTCTTCTCTCTCTCTCCCTGTCCCTCTCTCTCTCTCTCTCTCTCCCTGTCCCTCTCTCTCTCTCTCCCTGTCCCTCTCTCTCCCTCTCTCCCTGTCCCTCTCTCTCTCCCTCCCTCTCCCTGTCCCTCTCTCTCTCTCCCTGTCCCTCTCTCTCTCCCCCTGTCACACTCTCTCTCTCCCCCTGTCCTCTCTCTCTCCCCTGTCCCTCTCTCTCTCTCTCTCCCCTGCCCTCTCTCTCTCTCTCTCTCCCCTGTCCTCTCTCTCTCTCTCTCCCCTGTCCCTCTCTCTCTCTCTCTCTCCCTGTCCCTCTCTCTCTCTCTCTCTCCCCCTGTCCCTCTCTCTCTCTCTCTCTCCCCCTCTCTCTCTCTCTCTCCTTTTCCCTATCTCTCTCTCTCTCCTTGTCCCTCTCTCTCTCTCTCGTTGTCGCTCTCTCTCTCTCTCCTTCTCCCTCTCTCTCTCTCTCTCCCTGTCCCTCTCTCTCTCTCTCCTCTTCTCCCTGTCCCTCTCTCTCTCTCTCTCTCTCTCTCCCTGTCCCTCTCTCTCTCTCTCTCTCTCTCTCTCTCCCTGTCCCTCTCTCTCTCTCTCTCTCTCTCTCCCTGTCCCTCTCTCTCTCTCTCCCTGTCCCTGTCCCTGTCCCTCTCTCTCTCTGTCTCCCTGTCCCTGTCCCCCGCTCTCTCTCCCTCCCTGTCCCTCTCTCTCTCTCTCTCCCTGTCCCTGTCCCTCTCTCTCTCTCTCCCTGTCCCTCTCTCTCTCTCTCTCCCTGTCCCTCTCTCTCTCTCTCTCTCTTCTCCCCCTCCCTGTCCCTCTCTCCCTCTCTCCTCCCCTCCCTCCCTCTCTCTCTCTCTCCCCCTGTCCCTCTCTCTCTCTCTCCCCCTGTCCCTCCTCTCTCCCCTGTCCCTCTCTCTCTCCCCTGTCCCTCTCTCTCCCCCTGTCCCTCTCTCTCTCTCTCTCTCCCCCTGTCCTCTCTCTCTCCCCCCTGTCCCTCTCTCCTCCCCTGTCCCTCTCTCCCCCTCTCCCTCTCTCTCTCTCTCTCTCTATCTCCCCTGTCCCTCTCTCTCTCTTCTCTCTCTCCCCCTGTCCCTTCTCTCTTCTCTTCTCTCTTCCCCCTGTCCCTCCTCTCTCTCTCCCCTGTCCCTCTCTCTCTCTTCCCCCTCCTGTCCCTCTCTCTCTCTCCCCCTGTCCCTCTCTCTCTCTCTCTCTCTCTCTCTCCCCTGTCCCTCCTCTCTCTCTCTCCCCTGTCCCTCTCACTCTCTCTCTCTCTCCCCTGTCCCCTCGAACTCTCCCTCTCTCTCTCTCTCTCTCCCCTGTCTCTCTCTCTCTCCCCCTGTCTCTCTCTCTCTCTCCCCCCCTGTCTCTCTCTCTCTCTCCCCCTGTCTCTCTCTCTCTCTCCCCCTGTCTCTCTCTCTCTCTCCCCTTGTCCCTCTCTCTCTCTCCCCCTGTCCCTCTTACTCTCTCTCTCTCTCTGTCCCTCTCTCTCTCCCCCTTTCCCTCTCTCCGTCCCATCTCCCTCTCTCTCTCCCCCTGTCCCTCTCTCTCTCTCTCTCCCCCTGTCCCTCTCTCTCTCTCTCTCTCCCTGTCCCTCTCTCTCTCTCTCTCTCTCTCCCTGTCCCTCTCTCTCTCTCTCTCTCCCCCTGTCCCTCTCTCTCTCTCTCTCTCACCCTGTCCCTCTCTCTCTGCTCTCTCTCTCCCCCTGTCCCTCTCTCTCTCTCTCCCCCTGTCCCTCTCTCTCCCCCTGTCCCTCTGTCTCTCTCTCTCTCCCCCTGTCCCTCTCTCTCCCCCTGTCCCTCTGTCTCTCTCTCTCTCTCTCTCCCCCTGTCCCTCTCTCTCTCTCTCTCCCCCTGTCCCTCTCTCTCTCTCTCTCTCCCCCTGTCCCTCTGTCTCTCTCTCTCTCCCCCTGTCCCTCTCTCTCTCTCTCTCTCCCCCTGTCCCTCTCTCTCTCTCTCTCTCCCCCTGTCCCTCTCTCTCTCTCTCTCTCCCCCTGTCCCTCTCTCTCTCTCTCTCTCTCTCCCCCTGTCCCTCTGTCTCTCTCTCTCTCTCTCCCCCTGTCCCTCTCTCTCTCTCTCTCTCTCTCTCTCCCTGTCCCTCTCTCTCTCTCTCTCTCCCTGTCCCTCTCTCTCTCTCTCTCTCCCTGTCCCTCTCTCTCTCTCTCTCTCCCTGTCCCTCTCTCTCTCTCTCTCTCTCTCTCTCTCCCTGTCCCTCTCTCTCTCCCCCTGTCCCTCTCTCTCTCCCCTTGTCCCTCTCTCTCTCTCTCTCCCCCTGTCCCTCTCTCTCTCTCTCTCCCCCTGTCCCTCTCTCTCTCTCTCCCCCTGTCCCTCTCTCTCTCTCTCTCTCCCTGTCCCTCTCTCTCTCTCTCTCTCTCTCCCTGTCCCTCTCTCTCTCTCTCTCTCTCCCCCTGTCCCTCTCTCTCTCTCTCTCTCTCTCCCCCTGTCCCTCTCTCTCTCTCTCTCCCCCTGTCCCTCTCTCTCCCCCTGTCCCTCTGTCTCTCTCTCTCTCCCCCTGTCCCTCTGTCTCTCTCTCTCTCTCTCTCTCCCCCTGTCCCTCTCTCTCTCTCTCTCTCCCCCTGTCCCTCTCTCTCTCTCTCTCTCCCCCTGTCCCTCTCTCTCTCTCTCTCCCCCTGTCCCTCTCTCTCTCTCTCTCCCTGTCCCACTCTCTCTCTCTCTCCCTCCCTGTCCCTCTCTCTCTCTCTCTCCCCCCTGTCCTCTCTCTCTCTCTCTCTCTCTCTCTCTCTCTCTCCCCCTGTCCCTCTGTCTCTCTCTCTCTCTCTCCCCCTGTCCCTCTCTCTCTCTCTCTCTCTCTCTCTCTCCCTGTCCCTCTCTCTCTCTCTCTCTCTCTCTCCCCCTGTCCCTCTCTCTCTGTCCCTCTCTCTCTCCCTGTCCCTCTCTCTCTCTCCCTGTCCCTCTCTCTCTCTCCCTGTCCCTCTCTCTCTCTCCCTGTCCCTCTCTCTCTCTCCCTGTCCCTCTCTCTCTCTCTCTCCCTGTCCCTCTCTCTCTCTCTCTCTCTCCCTGTCCCTCTCTCTCTCTCCCTGTCCCTCTCTCTCTCTCTCTCCCTGTCCCTCTCTCTCTCTCTCTCTCCCTGTCCCTCTCTCTCTCTCTCTCCCCCTGTCCCTCTCTCTCTCTCTCTCCCCCTGTCCCTCTCTCTCTCTCTCTCCCCCTGTCCCTCTCTCTCTCTCTCTCCCCCTGTCCCTCTCTCTCTCTCTCTCTCTCTCTCTCTCTGTCCCCCTGTCCCTCTCTCTCTCTCTCTCTCTCTGTCCCCCTGTCCCTCTCTCTCTCTCCCTCTCTCTCCCCCTGTCCCTCTCTCTCCCTCTCCCTGTCCCTCTCTGTCTCCCTGTCCCTCTCTCTCTCCCTGTCCCTCTCTCTCTCCCTGTCCCTCTCTCTCTCCCTGTCCCTCTCTCTCTCCCTGTCCCTCTCTCTCCCTCTCCCTGTCCCTCTCTCTCCCCCTGTCCCTCTCTCTCCCCCTGTCCCTCTCTCTCCCACTGTCCCTCTCTCTCCCACTGTCCCTCTCTCTCCCACTGTCCCTCTCTCTCCCACTGTCCCTCTCTCTCCCCCTGTCCCTCTCTCTCCCCCTGTCCCTCTCTCTCCCCCTGTCCCTCTCTCTCCCCCTGTCCCTCTCTCTCCCCCTGTCCCTCTCTCTCCCCCTGTCCCTCTCTCTCCCACTGTCCCTCTCTCTCCCACTGTCCCTCTCTCTCCCACTGTCCCTCTCTCTCCCACTGTCCCTCTCTCTCTCCCCCTGTCCCTCTGTCTCTCTCTCTCTCTCTCTCTCTCTCTCTCTCCCCCTGTCCCTCTCTCTCTCTCTCTCTCTCTCTCTCCCCCTGTCCCTCTCTCTCCCCCTGTCCCTCTCTCTCCCCCTGTCCCTCTCTCTCCCCCTGTCCCTCTCTCTCCCCCTGTCCCTCTCTCTCCCCCTGTCCCTCTGTCTCTCTCTCTCTCTCTCTCACTGTCCCTCTGTCTCTCTCTCTCTCTCTCTCTCCCCCGTCCCTCTCTCTCTCTCTCTCCCCCTGTCCCTCTCTCTCTCTCTCTCTCTCTCTCTCCCCCTGTCCCTCTCTCTCTCCCCCTGTCCCTCTCTCTCCCCCTGTCCCTCTGTCTCTCTCTCTCTCTCTCCCCCGTCCCTCTCTCTCTCTCCCCCTGTCCCTCTCTCTCTCTCTCTCTCCCCCTGTCCCTCTCTCTCTCTCTCTCTCCCTCTGTCCCTCTCTCTCTCTCTCTCTCTCCCTCTGTCCCTCTCTCTCTCTCTCTCTCTCCCCCTGTCCCTCTCTCTCTCTCTCTCTCCCCCTGTCCCTCTCTCTCTCTCTCTCTCTCCCCCTGTCCCTCTCTCTCTCTCTCTCCCCCTGTCCCTCTCTCTCTCTCTCCCCCTGTCCCTCTCTCTCTCTCTCCCCCTGTCCCTCTCTCTCTCTCTCTCCCTCTCCCCCTGTCCCTCTCTCTCTCTCTCTCTCCCCCCTGTCCCTCTCTCTCTCTCTCTCTCTCTCTCCCCCTGTCCCTCTCTCTCTCTCTCTCTCTCTCTCTCCCCCTGTCCCTCTCTCTCTCTCTCTCTCTCTCTCTCTCCCCCTGTCCCTCTCTCTCTCTCTCTCTCTCTCCCCCTGTCCCTCTCTCTCTCTCTCTCTCTCTCCCCCTGTCCCTCTCTCTCTCTCTCTCTCCCCCTGTCCCTCTCTCTCTCTCTCCCCCTGTCCCTCTCTCTCTCTCCCCCTGTCCCTCTCTCTCTCTCTCCCCCTGTCCCTCTCTCTCTCTCCCCCTGTCCCTCTCTCTCTCTCCCCCTGTCCCTCTCTCTCTCTCTCTCTCCCCCTGTCCCTCTCTCTCTCTCTCTCCCCCTGTCCCTCTCTCTCTCTCTCTCCCCCTGTCCCTCTCTCTCTCTCTCTCTCTCCCCCTGTCCCTCTCTCTCTCTCTCTCTCCCCCTGTCCCTCTCTCTCTCTCTCTCTCTCTCTCCCCCTGTCCCTCTCTCTCTCTCTCTCTCTCTCTCTCCCCTCTCTCTCTCTCTCCCCTCTCTCTCTCTCTCCCTGTCCCTCTCTCTCTCTCTCTCTCTCCCTGTCCCTCTCTCTCTCTCCCTGTCCCTCTCTCTCTCTCCCTGTCCCTCCATCTCCCTGTCCCTCTCTCCCCCTGTCTCTCTCACTCCCTTTCCCTCTCTCTCTCCCCGTCCCTCTCTCTCTCTCTCTCTCTGTCCCTCTCTCTCTCTCTCTCTCTCTGTCCCTCTCTCTCTCTCTCCCCTTGTCCCTCTCTCTCTCTCTCCCCTTGTCCCTCTCTCTCTCTCTCCCCCTGTCCCTCTCTCTCTCTCTCCCCCTGTCCCTCTCTCTCTCTCTCTCTCTCCCCCTGTCCCTCTCTCTCTCTCTCTCTCTCTCCCCCTGTCCCTCTCTCTCTCTCTCTCCCTGTCCCTCTCTCTCTCTCTCCCCCTGTCCCTCTCTCTCTCTCTCTCTCTCTCTCTCCCTGTCCCTCTCTCTCTCTCTCTCTCTCTCTCTCCCTGTCCCTCTCTCTCTCTCTCTCTCTCTCTCCCCCTGTCCCTCTCTCTCTCTCTCTCTCCCTGTCCCTCTCTCTCTCTCTCTCTCCCTGTCCCTCTCTCTCTCTCTCTCTCCCTGTCCCTCTCTCTCCCTGTCCCTCTCTCTCCCTGTCCCTCTCTCTCCCTGTCCCTCTCTCTCCCTGTCCCTCTCTCTCCCTGTCCCCCTCTCTCCCTGTCCCCCTCTCCCTGTCCCCCTCCCTGTCCCTCTCCCTGTCCCTCTCCCTGTCCCTCTCTGTCCCTCTCTCTGTCCCTCTCCCTCTCTCCCTGTCCCCCTCTCCCTCTCTCCCTGTCCCCCTCTCCCTCTCTCCCTGTCCCCCTCTCTCTCTCTCCCTGTCCCCCTCTCTCTCTCTCCCTGTCCCCCTCTCTCTCTCCTTGTCCCCCTCTCTCTCTCCTTGTCCCCCTCTCTCTCTCCTTGTCCCCCTCTCTCTCTCCCTGTCCCTGTCCCTCTCTCTCTCTCTGTCCCTGTCCCTCTCTCTCTGTCCCTGTCCCTCTCTCTCTGTCCCTGTCCCTCTCTCTCTGTCCCTGTCCCTCTCTCTCTGTCCCTGTCCCTCTCCCTCTGTCCCTGTCCCTCTCCCTCTGTCCCTCTCCCTCTCTCTCTCTGTCCCTCTCCCTCTGTCCGTGTCTCTCTCTCTTTCTCTCTCTGTCCGTGTCTCTCACAACCCGACCCCAGCACCCCCCCACCCCCACCCCGTCATTGTTAATAGCCTCGCTGCTCCTCTCATTCTCACTGTTAATGGTCCCATTGATCCTCTCGCGCTCTTGTTGTTTATGGCCCTAAAGCTCCTCTCGGACTCTCACTGTTAATGGCCCCAATGCCCTTCTCATTCTCTCAATGTTAATGGCCCCAATGCCCCTCTCATTTTCTCAATGAGAATGGCCCCAATGCCCTTCTCATTCTCTCAATGTTAATGGCCCCAATGCCCCTCTCATTTTCTCAATGTTAATGGCCCCAATGCCCCTCTCATTCTCTCAATGTTAATGGCCCCAATGCCCTTCTCATTCTCTCAATGAGAATGGCCACAATGCCCCTCTCATTTTCTCAATGAGAATGGCCACAATGCCCCTCTCATTTTCTCAATGAGAATGGCCACAATGCCCCTCTCATTTTCTCAATGAGAATGGCCACAATGCCCCTCTCATTTTCTCAATGAGAATGGCCACAATGCCCCTCTCATTTTCTCAATGAGAATGGCCACAATGCCCCTCTCATTTTCTCAATGAGAATGGCCACAATGCCCCTCTCATTTTCTCAATGAGAATGGCCACAATGCCCCTCTCATTCTCTCAATGTTAAAGGCCTCACTGCTCCTATCGCTACCTCACTGCACATCTCGCACTCTCACTGTTAGGAGCCCCGCTGATCATATCACTCGCAATGTTAATGGCTCACCTGCTCCTCTCGCGCTCTCGCTGTTTACAGCCATGGTGCTCCTCTCTCTCTCTCATTGTTAATGGCCACGCTGCTCTTCTCACTCTCATTGTTAATGGCCTCGCTGCTCTTCTCACCCTGTTAATGGCCCTTCTCCTCCTCTTCTACTGAGTGACTGTTAATGGCCCCACTGTTACTCTCCCTCTCACTGTTAATGGCCACGATGCCCGTCTCTCTCTCTCAATGTTAATGGCCCCACTGCTCCTCTCGATCACTCGCTGTTAATGGCCCCAATACAACTCTCGTAGTCTCACTGTTAGTGGCCCCAATGCCACTCCTATTCTCTCAATGTTAATGGCCCAACTGCATCTCTCGATCACTCGCTATTAATGGTCCCAATACCGCTCTCGCAGTCTCAATGTTAATGGCCCCAATGCCCCTCCCGGACTCTCAATGTTAAAGGCCCCATTGCGCCTCTCGCTCTCTCACTGTCAATGCCCCCGCTGCTCCTCTCGCACTCTCACTGTCAATGGCCCCGCTGCTCCTCTCGCACTCTCACTGTCAATGGCCCCGCTGCTCCTCTCGCACTCACTGTCAATGGCCCCGCTGCTCCTCTCGCACTCACTGTCAATGGCCCCGCTGCTCCTCTCGCACTCACTGTCAATGGCCCCGCTGCTCCTCTCGCACTCACTGTCAATGGCCCCGCTGCTCCTCTCGCACTCACTGTCAATGGCCCCGCTGCTCCTCTCGCACTCACTGTCAATGGCCCCGCTGCTCCTCTCGCACTCACTGTCAATGGCCCCGCTGCTCCTCTCGCACTCACTGTCAATGGCCCCGCTGCTCCTCTCGCACTCACTGTCAATGGCCCCGCTGCTCCTCTCGCACTCACTGTCAATGGCCCCGCTGCTCCTCTCGCACTCACTGTCAATGGCCCCGCTGCTCCTCTCGCACTCACTGTCAATGGCCCCGCTGCTCCTCTCGCACTCACTGTCAATGGCCCCGCTGCTCCTCTCGCACTCACTGTCAATGGCCCCGCTGCTCCTCTCGCACTCACTGTCAATGGCCCCGCTGCTCCTCTCGCTCTCTCACTGTTAATGACCCCACAATCTCTCTCACTATTAAAGACCCCACTGCTCCTCTCGCTCTCTCACTGTTAATGGCCCTGCTACACCTCTCGTACTCTCATTATTAAAGGCCCCTCTGTTCCTCTCGCTCTCTCACTCTCACTGTGCCTGACTGCACCTCTCGCTCTATCATTGTTAATGACCCCTCTGTTCCTCTCGCTCTCTCTCTCTCTTTCTATCTGTTTATGGCCCTGCTGCACCTCTTGCCTTCTCACTGTTATTGCCTGATGCTCCTTTCATTCTCTCACTGTTAAAGGCCCCTCTGTTCAACTCACGCTCTCATTGTTAATGGCCCCACTGCTCCTCTCATTCTCTCACTGTGAATGGTCCCGCTGTTACTCTCGCTCTCTCAATCTTAATGGCCACACTGCTCCTCTCGCTATCTCACTGTTAACAGCCCCACAAACTCTCTCACTGTTAAAGGCCCCACAGCTCCTCTCGCACCCTCACTGTTAATGGCCCCAATGCGCCTCTCACTCTTTCCAGGTTAATGGCCCCAATGCTCCTCTCGCTCTCTCACTGTTCATGGCCCCACTGCCACTCTCACACCCTCACTGTTAATGGCTCAACTGCTCCTCTCGCACTCTCACTGTTAATCGCCCCACTGCTCCTCTCGCACTCTCAATGCTATTGACTCCACTGCTCCTCTTGATTATTCCTGGTTAATGGCCCCAGTGCCCCTCTCACTCTCTCAATGTTATTGGCCACACTGCTCCTCTTGCACTCTCACTGTTAGTAGCCCCAAAGCCCCTATCACACTCTCACTGTTCAGATGTTCAGAGACCCGCTGGGACACTCGCTCTCTGTTCATGGCCCCAATGCTCCTCT
The DNA here is from genome assembly GCF_017639515.1 of Carcharodon carcharias. Classification (NCBI taxonomy): domain Eukaryota; kingdom Metazoa; phylum Chordata; class Chondrichthyes; order Lamniformes; family Lamnidae; genus Carcharodon; species Carcharodon carcharias. The sequence continues at coordinate 103,085,770 of NC_054474.1, forward strand.
CGCTCTCTCACTGTTCATGGCCCCACAAACTCTCTCACTGTTAAAGGCCCTGCTGCTCTTCTCGCTCTCACTGTTAATGGCAACCGCTACTCTACATGCACTGTCACTGTTCAAGGCCCCTCTGTTCCTCTCGCACTCTCATTGTTAAAAGCCCCTCTGCTCCTCTCGTTATCTCACTTTTAATGGCCACACTGCTCCTCTCGCAATCTCACTGTTAATGGCCCCACTGCTACTCTCGCACTCTCACGGTTAATGGCCCCAATGCTCCTCTCGCATTCTCACTGTTAATGGCCCCGATGCTCCTCTCACTCTTTCTCAGTCAATGGCCCCAATGCTCCTCTCGCTCTCTCGCTGTTCATAGACCGACTGCCCCTCTCACACCCTCACTGTTAATGGCCCCAATGCTCCTCTCGCACTCTCACTGTTCATGGCGCCAATGCTCCTCTCACTATCTCACTGTTAATGACCCCACTGCAAGTCTCGCACTCTCACTGTTAATGGCCCCAATGCTCTTCTCACACTATCACTGTTAATGGCCCCAATGCTCCGCTCGCTCTCTCACTGTTCATGGTCCAACTGCCCCTCTCACACTCTGTTAATGGCCCCACTGCTCCTCTCACATTCTCACTGTTAATGGCCCCACTTCTCCTCTTGATCTTTCCTGGTTAATGGCCCCATTGCTCCTCTCGCTCTCTCACTATTAATGGCCCCAATGCCCCTCTCACTGTTCAGAGACCCGCTGCCGCTCTCGCTCTCTGTTCATGGCCCCAATGTTCCTCTCGTTCTCTCACTGTTAATGTCAACACTGCTCCATTGCCTCTCTCAATGTTAATGGCCTCAATGCTCCTCTCGCTCTCTCTCACAATTAGTGGCCCCAATGTTCCTCATGCAGTCTCACTCTTAATGGCCACACTGCTCCTCTCATTCGCTCAATGTTCATGGCCTCAAAGCTCCTCTCGCTCTCCCACTGTTAATGACCCCACAAACTCTCTCACTATTAAAGGCCCCACTGCTCCTCTCGCTCTCTCACTGTTCATGGCCCTGCTACACCTCTTGTACTCTCACTGTTAAAGGCCCCACTGCTCCTCTCGCTCTCCCACTGTTAATGGACCCAATGCTCCTCTCGCACTCTCACTGTGAATGGCCCCACAGCTCCTCTCGCACTCTCACCGTTAATGGCCCCAAAGCTCCTCTTGCACACTCACTGTTCATGGCGCCAATGCTCCTCTCACTCTCTCACTGTTAATGGCCCCATTGCTCCTTCACTCGCTCACTGTTAATAGCCAAAATGCTCCTCTCACTCTTTCCAGGTTAATGGCCCCGATATTCCTCTCACTCTTTCCAGGTTAATGGCCCCGATGCTTCTCTCATTCTGTCACTGTTCATGGCCCCACTGCCCCTCTCACGCTCTCACTGTTAATCGCCCCACTGCTCCTCTCGCACTCTCAATGCTAATGACCCCATTGCTCATCTTGATCTTTCCTGGTTAATGGCCCAAATGCTGCTCTCACACTATCACTGTTAATGGCCCCAATGCTCCTCTCACACTATCACTGTTAATGGCCACACTGTTCCTCTCGCTATCTCACTGTTAATGACCCCACTGCAAATATCGCACTCTCACTGTTAATGGCCCCAATGCTCTTCTCACACTATCACTGTTAATGGCCCCAATGCTCCTCTCACACACTCAATGCTAATGACCCCACTGCTCATCTTGATCTTTCCTGGTTAATGGCCCAAATGCTCCTCTCGCTCTCTCACTGTTAATGGCCCCAATGCCCCACTCACCCTTTCACTGTTAATGCCCCTGCTGCTCCTCTCACTTTCTCACTGTTCAGAGACCCGCTGCCGCTCTCGCTCTCTGTTCATGACCCCAATGCTCCTCTCGTTCTCTCACTGTTAATGGCAACACTGCTCCATTGCCTCTCTCAAAGTTAATGGCCTCAATGCTCCTTTCCCTCGTTCAATGTTCATGGGCCCATTGCTCCTCTCGCTCTCTCATTGTTAAAGACCCCACAAACTCTCTCACGATTAAAGGCCCCACTGCTCCTCTTGCTCTCTCACTGTTAATGGCCCCAATGCTCCTCTCGCACTCTCATTGTTAATGGCCCCAATGCTCCTCTCGTACTCTCCTTGTTAATGGCCCCAATGCTCCTCTCGTACTCTCACTGTAAAAGGCCCCACTGCTCCTTTCGCAATCTCACCATTAATGGCCCCAATGCTCTTCTTGCACTCTCACTGTTCATGGCGCCAATGCTCCTCTCACTCTCACTGTTAATGGCACCATTTCTCCTCTCACTCTCTCACTGTTAATGGCCCGATTTCTCCTCTCACTCTCTCACTGTTAATGGCCCGATTTCTCCTCTCACTCTCTCACTGTTAAAGGCCCCATTGCTCCTCTCGCTCTCTCACTGTTAAGGACCCTGCTGCTCTTCTCACTTTCACTGTTAATGGCACCACTACTCCACTCGCACTCTCACTGTTCAAGGCCCCACTGTTACTCTCGCACTCTCATTGTTAAAAGCCCCTCTGCTCCTCTCCCTATCTCACTGTTAATGGCCACACTGCTCCTCTCGCTATCTCACTGTTAATGGCCCCACTGCTCCTCTCACTCTTTCTCAGTCAATGGCCCCAGTGCTCCTCTCGCACTCTCACTATTAATGGCCCTACAGCTCCTCTCGCACTCTCACCGTTAATGGCCCCAATGCTCCTCTTGCACTCTCACTGTTCATGGCGCCAATGCTCCTCTCACTCTCTCACTGTTAATGGCCCGATTTCTCCTCTCACTCTCTCACTGTTAAAGGCCCTGTTGCTCTTCTCGCTTACACTGTTAATGTCACTGCTACTCCACTGGCACTCTCACTGTTCAAGGCCCCTCTTCTCCTCTCGCACTCTCATTGTTAAAATCCCCTCTGCTCCTCTCGCTATCTCACTGTTAATGGCCCCAATGCTCCTGTCACACTCTCACGGTTAATGGTCCCAATGCTCCTCTCACACTCTCACTGTTCATGGCGCCAATGCTCCTCTCACTCTCTCACTGTTAATGGCCCCATTGCTCCTCTCACTCTCTCACTGTTAATGGCCCCATTGCTCCTCTCACTCTCTCACTGTTAATGGCCCCATTGCTCCTCTCACTCTCTCACTGTTAAAGGCCCTGCTGCTCTTCTCGCTTTCACTGTTAATGGCACCGCTACTCCACTTGCACTCTCACTGTTCAAGGCCCCTCTTCTCCTCTCGCACTCTCATTGATAAAAGCCCCTCTGCTCCTCTCGCTATCTCACTATTAATGGCCACACTGCTCCTCTCACACTCTCACTGTTAATGGCCAAAATGCTCCTCTCACACTATCACTGTTAATGGCCCCAATGCTCCTCTCACTCTTTCCAGGTTAAAGGCCCAGATGCTTCTCTCGTTCTCTCACTGTTCATGGCCCCACTGCCCCTCTCACGCTCTCACTGTTAATCGCCCCACTGCCCCTCTCGCACTCTCAATGCTAATGACCCCACTGCTCATCTTGATCTTTCCTGGTTAATGGCCCCAATGCTCCCCTCACTCTTTCCAGGTTAATGGCCCAGATGCTTCTCTCGTTCTCTCACTGTTCATGGACCCAGTGCCCCTCTCACCCTCTCACTGTTAATGCCCCTGCTCCTCCTCTCACTCTCTCACTGTTCAGAAACCCGCTGCCACTCTCACTCTTTGCTCATGGCCCCAATGCTCCTCTCGTTCTCTCACTGTTAATGGCAATACTGCTCCATTGCCTCTCTCAACGTTAATAGCCTCAATGCTCCTCTCGCTCTCTCTCACTGTTAGTGGCCCCAATGTTCCTCACGCAGTCTCACTCTTAATGGCCACACTGCTCCTCTCGCTCTCTCACTGTTAATGGCCCCAATGCTCCTCTCGCACTCTCACTGTTAATGGCAACACTGCTCCATTGTCTCTCTCAAGGTTAATGGCCTCAATGCTCCTCTCGCTCTCTATCACTGTTAGTGGCCGTAATGTTCCTCACGCACTCTCACTATTAATGGCCCCAGTGCTCCTCTCCCTCGTTCAATGTTCATGGGCCCATTGCACCTCTCGCTCTCTCACTGTTAATGACCCCACAAACTCTCTCACTATTAAAGGCCCCACTACTCCTCTCGCTCTCTCAATGTTAATGGCCCCGCTACACCTCTTGTACTCTCACGGTGAAAGGCTCCACTGCTCCTCTCGCTCTCTCACTGTTAATGGCCCCACTGCTCCTCCCGCACTGTCACCGTTAATGGCCCCAATGCTCCTCTTGCACTCACACTGTTCATGGCGCCAATGCTCCTCTCACTCTCACGGTTAATAGCCCCATTGCTCCTCTCAGTCTCTCACTGTTAATGGCCCCATTGCTCCTCTCACTCTCTCACTGTTAATGGCCCCATTGCTCCTCTCACTCTCTCACTGTTAAAGGCCCTGCTGCTCTTCTTGCTTTCACTGTTAATGGCACCGCTACTCCACTTGCACTCTCACGGTTCAAGGACCCTCTGTTCCTCTCGCACTCTCATTGTTAAAAGCCCCTCTGCTCCTCTCGCTATATCACTGTCAATGGCCGCAATGCTCCTCTCGCACTCTCACTGTTAATGGTCCCAACGCTCCTCTCGCACTCTCACTATTCATGGCCCCAATGCTCCTCTCACTCTCTCATTGTTAATGGCCCCATTACTCCTCTCACTCTCTCAATAATGACCCCATTGCTCCTCTCACTCTCTCACTGTTAATGGCCCCATTGCTCCTCTCCATCTCTCACTGTTAATTGCCCCACAAACTCTCTCACTTTTAAAGGCCCCACTGCTCCACTCGCTCTCTCACCGTTAATGGCGCCAATGCTCCTCTCACTCTCTCACTGTTAATGGCCCCATTGCTCTTCTCACTCTCTCACTGTTAATGGCCCCATTGCTCCTCTCGATCTCTCACTGTTAAAGGCCCTGCTGCTCTTCTTGCTTTCACTGTTAATGGCACCGCTACTCCACTTGCACTCTCACTGTTCAACGCCCCTCTGTTCCTCTCGCACTCTCATTGTTAAAAGCCCCTCTGCTCCTCTAGCTATCTCACTGTTAATGGCCCCAACGCTCCTCTCTCACTCTCACTGTTAATGGTCCCAATGCTCCTCTCACTCTCTCACTGTTAATGGCCCCATTGCTCCTCTCCATCTCTCACTGTTAATTGCCCCACAAACTCTCTCACTTTTAAAAGCCCAACTGCTCCTCTCGCTCTCTCACTGTTAATGGCCCTGCTACACCTCTTGTACTCTCACTGTTAAAGGCCCCACTGCTCCTCTCGCTCTCTCACTCTTAATCGCCCCAATGCTCCTCTGGCACTCTCACCGCTAATGGCCCCAATGCTCCTCTCGCACTCTCACTGTTCATGGCGCCAATGCTCCTCTCACTCTCTCACTGTTAATGGCCCCATTGCTCCTCTCACTCTTTCACTGTTAATGGCCCCATTGCTCCTCTCACTCTTTCACTGTTAATGGCCCCATTGCTCCTCTCTCTCTCTCACTGTTAAAGGCCCTGCTGCTCTTCTCGCTCTCACTGTTAATGGCCCCATTGCTCCTCTTACTCTCTCACTGTTAATGGCCCCATTGCTCCTCTCACTCTTTCACTGTTAATGGCCCCATTGCTCCTCTCCATCTCTCACTGTTAACTGCCCCACAAACTCTCTCACTTTTAAAGGCCCCACTGCTCCTCTCGCTCTCTCACTGTTAATGGCCCTGCTACACCTCTTGTACTCTCATTGTTAAAGGCCCCACTGCTCCTCTCGCTCTCTCACAGTTAATCGCCCAAATACTCTTCTCGCACTCTCACTGTTAATGGCCCCAGTGCACATCTCACTGTTAATGCGCCTGCTGCTCCTCTCATTCTCTCACTGTTCAGAGACCCACTGCCGCTCTCGCTCTCTGTTCATGGCCCCAATGCCCCTTTCGTTCTCTGTTAATGGCCAAACTGGTCCTTTGCGTCTCTCAATGTTAATGGCCTCAATGCTCCTCTCGGTCTCCCTCACTGTTAGTGGCTCCACTGACACTCTCACTGTTAATGGCCCCAATGCTCCTCCCACTCTTTCCAGGTTAATGGCCCCGATGCTCCTTTCGCTCCCTCACTGTACATGGCCCCACTGCCCCTCTCACACTCTCACTGTTAATGGCCCCAATGTTCCTCTTGTACTCTCACTCTTAATGGCCGCACTGCTCCTCTCCCTCGCTCAATGTTAATGGCCCAAATGGTGCACTCGCTCTCTCACTGTTATAGGCCCTGCTGTTCCTCTCGCTTTCTCACTGTTTTTGGCCTGACTGCACTTCTCGCTCTATCACTGTTATTGACCCCTCTGTTCCTCTCGCTCTCTCTCTCTCACTGTTCATGGCCCCACTGCCCCTCTCACACCCTCACTGTTAATGGCCCAACTGCTCCTCTCACTCTTTCCAGGTTAATGCCCCGATGCTCCTCTCATACTCTCAATGCTAATGACTCCACTGGTCCTCTTGATCTTTCCTGGTTAATGGCTCCAATGCCCCTCTCACTTTCTCAATGTTTTTGGCCACACTGCTCCTCTCGCACTCTCACTGTTAATGGCCCCAAAGCCCCTATCACTCTCTCACTGTTAATGCCCCTGCTGCTCCTCTCACTCTCTCACTGTTCAGATGTTCAGAGACCCGCTGCCACTCTCGCTCTCTGTTCATGGCCCCAATGCTCCTCTCGTTGTCTCACTATTAATGGCTACACTGCTCCTTTGCCTCTCTCAATGTTAATGTCCTCAATACTGCTTTCGATCTCTCACTGTTATTAGCCTTGCTGTTCCGCTCGCTCTCTCACTGTTCATGGCCCCGTTGCTCCTCTCACTCCCTCACTGTTAATGGCCCCATTGATCCTCTCGCTCTCTCACTGTTAAAGGCCCTGCTGCTCTTCTCGCTCTCACTGTTAATGGCACCGCTACTCCACTTGCACTCTCACTGTTCAAGGCCCCTCTGTTCCTCTCGCACTCTCATTGTTAAAAGCCCCTCTGCTCCTTGCGTTATTTCACTGTTAATGGCCACACTGCTCCTCTCGCACTCTCACTGTTAATGGTCCCAATGCTCCTCTCACACTATCACTGTTAATGGCCCCAATGCTCCTCTCACTCTTTCCAGGTTAATGGCCCCGATGCTTCTCTAGTTCTCTCACTGTTCACGGCCCCACTGCCCCTCTCACACTCTCACTGTTAATGGTCCCATTGCCCCTCTCATACTCATACTGTTAATGGCCCAAATGCTCCTCTCGCTCTCTCACTGTTAATGGCCGCAGTGCACATCTCACTCTCACTGTTAATGCGCCTGCTGCTCCTCTCACTTTCTCACTGTTCAGAGACCCACTGCCGCTCTCGCTCTCTGTTCGTGGCCCGAATGCTACTTTCGTTCTCTCACTGTTAATGGCCAAACTGCTCCTTTGCCTCTCTCAATGTTAATGGCCCCACAGCTCCTCTCGCACTCTCACCGTTAAGGGCCCCAATGCTCCTCTTGCACTCTCACTGTTCATGGCACCAATGCTCCTCTCACTCTCTCACTGTTAATGGCCCCATTGCTCTTCTCACTCTCTCACTGTTAATGGCCCCATTGCTCCTCTCACTCTCTCACTGTTAACGGCCCCTTTGCTCCTCTGACTCTCTCACTGTTAATGGCTCCAATGCCCCTCTCACCCTCTCACTGTTAATGCTGCTGCTGCTCCTCTCACTCTCTCACTGTTCAGAGACCCGCTGCTGCTCTTGCTCTCTGTTCACGGCCCCAATGCTCCTCTCGTTCTCTCACTGTTAATGGCAACACTGCCCCATTGCCTCTCTCAATGTTAATGGCCTCAATGCTCCTCTCGCCCTCTCTCACTGTTGGTGGCCCCAATGCTCCTCTTGCACTCTCACTGTTAATGGCCCCAATGCTCCTCTCACTCTCTCACTGTTAATGGCCCCATTGCTCCTCTCACTCTCTCACTGTTAATGTCCCCATTGCTCCTTTCACTCTCTCACTGTTCAGATGTTCAGAGACCCGCTGCCGCTCTCGCTCTCTGTTCATGGCCCCAATGCTCCTCTCGTTGTCTCACTGTTAATGGCTACACTGCTCCTTTGCCTCTCTCAAAGTTAATATCCCCAATGCTGCTTTCGCTATCTCGCTGTTATTGGTCCTGCTGTTCCGCTCAGTCTCTCACTGTTCATGGCGCCAATGCTCCTCTCACTCTCTCACTGTTAATGGCCTCATTGCTCCTCTCACTCTCTCACTGTTAATGGCCCCATTGCTCCTCTCCATCTCTCACTGTTAATGGCCCCATTGCTCCTCTCCATCTCTCACTGTTAATGGCCCCATTGCTCCTCTCACTCTCTCACTGTTAATGGCCCCATTGCTCCTCTCCATCTCTCACTGTTAATTGCCCCACAAACTCTCTCACTGTTAAAAGCCTCACTGCTCCTCTCGCTCTCTCACTGTTAATGGCCCCATTGCTCCTCTCACACTGTTAAAGGCCCTGCTGCTCTTCTCGCTCTCACTGTTAATGGCACCGCTAGTCCACTTGCACTCTCACTGTTCAACGCCCCTCTGTTCCTCTCGCACTCTCATTGTTAAAAGCCCCTCTGCTCCTCGCGTTATCTCACTGTTAATGGCCACACTGCTCCTCTTCGCACTCTCACTGTTAATGGCCCCAATGCTCCTCTCACACTATCACTGTTCATGGCCCCAATGCTCCTGTCACTCTTTCCAGGTTAATGGCACCGATGCTTCTCTCGCTCTCTCACTGTTCATGGCCCCACTGCCCCTCTCACACTCTCACTGTTAATCGTCCCACTGCTCCTCTCACACTCTCAATGCTAATGACTCCACTGCTCATCTTGATCCGCCCTGGTTAATGGCCCAAATGCTCCTCTCGCTCTCTCACTGTTAATGGCCCCAGTGCACATCTCACTCTCTCATTGTTAATGCGCCTGCTGCTCCTCTCACTCTCTCACTGTTCAGAGACCCACTGCCGCTCTCGCTCTCTGTTCATGGCCCCAATGCTCCTTTCGTTCTCTGTTAATGGCCAAACTGCTCCTTTGCCCCTCTCCATGTTAATGGCCTCAATGCTCCTCTCGCTCTCTCTCACTGTTAGTGGCCCCAATGTTCCTCACGCAATCTCACTCTTAATGGCCACACTGCTCCTCTCGCTCTCTCACTGTTAATGGCCCCAATGCCCCTCTCGCACTCTCACTGTTAATGGCCCAACTGCTCCTCTCACACTCTGAATGTTAATGGCCCCACGGCTCCTCTCACACTCTCACTGTTAATGGCCCCAATGTTCCTCGCGCACTCTCACTCTTACTGGCCGCACTGATCCTCTCCCTCGCTCAATGTTAATGGCCCAAATGCTGCACTCGCTCTCTCACTGTTATAGGCCCTGCTGTTCCTCTCGCTCTCTCACTGTTTATGGCCTGACTGCACTTCTCGCTCTATCACTGTTATTGACCCCTCTGTTCCTCTCACTCTCTCTCTCTCTCACTGTTCAAGGTCCCACTGCCCCTCTCACACCCTCACTGTTAATGGCCCAACTGCTCCTCTTGCACTCTCAATGCTAATGACTCCACTGGTCTTCTTGATCTTTCCTGGTTAATGGCCCCAATGCCCCTATCACTTTCTCAATGTTATTGGCCACACTGCTCCTCTCGCACTATCACTGTTAATGGCCCCAAAGCCCCTATCACTCTCTCACTGTTAATGCCCCTGCTGCTCCTCTCACTGTTCAGATGTTCAGAGACACACTGCCACTCTCGCTCTCTGTTCATGGCCCCAATACTCCTCTCGTTGTCTCACTGTTAATGGCTACACTGCTCCTTTGCCTCTCTCAATGTTAATGGCCTCAATGCTGCTTTCGCTCTCTCGCTGTTATTGGCCCTGCTGTTCCGTTCACTCTCTCACTGTTCATAGCGCCAATGCTCCTCTCACTCTCTCACTGTTAATGGCCCCATTGCTCCTCTCACTCTCTCACTGTTAATTGCCCCACAAACTCTCTCACTTTTAAAGGCCCCACTGCTCCTCTTGCTCTCTCACTGTTAATGGCCCTGCTGCTCTTCTTGCTTTCACTGTTAATGGCAACAGCTACTCCACTTGCACTCTCACTTTTCATGCCCCCTCTGTTCCTCTCACACTCTCATTGTTAAAAGCCACTCTGCTCCTTCGCGTTATCTCACTATTAATGGCCGCAATGCTCCGCTCACACTACCACTGTTAATGGCCCCAATGCTCCTCTCACACTATCACTGTTAATGGCCCCAATGCTCCTCTCACACTTGCCAGGTTAATGGCCGCGATGCTCCTCTCGCTATCTCACTGTTAATGGCCACACTGTTCCTCTCACTATCTCACTGTTAATGACCCCACTGCAAGTCTCGCACTGTCACTGTTAATGGCCCCAATGCTCTTCTCACACTATCACTGTTAATGGCCCCCATGCCCCTCTCACACTCTCACTATTCATGGCCCCACTGCCCCTCTCACACTCTCACTGTTAATGGCCCCACTGCTCCTCTTGATCTTTCCTGGTTAATGGCCCAAATGCTCCTCTCGCTCTCTCACTGTTAATGGCCCCAATGCCCCACTCACCCTTTCACTGTTAATGCCCCTGCTGCTCCTCTCACTCTCTCACTGTTCAGAGACCCGCTACCGCTCTCGCTCTCTGTTCATGGCCCCAATGCTCCTCTCGTTCTCTCACTGTTAATGGCAACACTGCTCCATTGCCTATCTCAATGTTAATGGCCTCAATGCTCCTCTCGCTCTCTATCACTGTTAATGGCCCCAATATTCCTCACGCAGTCTCACTCTTAATGGCCACACTGCTCCTCTCCCTCGCTCAATGTTCATGGCCCCAATGCTCCTCTCGCTCTCTCACTGTTAATGACCCCACAAACTCTCTCACTATTAAAGGCCCCACTGCTCCTCTCGCTCTCTCACTGTTAATGGCCCTGCTACACCTCTTGTACTCTCACTGTTAAAGGCACCACTGCTCCTCTCGCTCTCTCACTGTTAATGGCCCCAATGCTCCTCTCGCACTCTCACTGTTAATGGCCCCAATGCTCCTCTCGCACTCTCACTGTTAATGGCCCCAATGCTCCTCTCGCACTCTCACTGTTAATGGCCCCAATGCTCCTCTCGCACTCTCACTGTTAATGGCCCCTATGCTCCTCTTGCACTCTCACTGTTCATGGCGCCAATGCTCCTCTCACTCGCTCACTGTTAATGGCCCCATTGCTCATCTCACTCTCTCACCGTTAAAGGCCCTGCTGCTCTTCTCGCTTTCACTGTTAATGGCACCGCTACTCCACTTGCACTCTCACTGTTCAAGGCCCCTCTTCTCCTCTCGCACTCTCATTGTTAAAAGCCCCTCTGCTCCTCTCGCTATCTCACTATTAATGGCCACACTGCTCCTCTCGCAATCTCATTGTTAATGGCCCCAATGCTCCTCTCACTCTTTCCAGGTTAATGGCCCCGATGCTTCTCTCACTCTCTTACTGTTCATGGCCCCACTGCCCCTCTGACACTCTCACTGTTAATGGCCCAACTGCTCCTCCCATACTCTCACTGTTAATCGCCCAACTGCTCCTCTCGCACTCTCAATGCTAATGACCCCACTGCTCATCTTGATCTTTCCTGGTTAATGGCCCAAATGCTCCTCTCGCTCTCTCACTGTTAATAGCCCCAGTGCACATCTCACTCTCTCACTGTTAATGCCCCTGCTGCTCCTCTCACTCTCCCACTGTTCAGAGACCTGCTGCCGCTCTCGGTCTCTGTTCATGGCCCCAATGCTCCTCTCGTTCTCTCACTGTTAATGGTCCCAATGCTCCTCTCGCACTTTCACTGTTAATGGCCCCACAGCTCCTCTCGCACTCTCACCGTTAATGGCCCCAATGCTCCTGTTGCACTCTCACTGTTCATGGCGCCAATGCTCCTCTCACTGTCTCACCTTAATGGCCCCATTGCTCCTCTCACTCTCTCACTGTTAAAGGCCCTGCTGCTCTTCTCGCTTTCACTGTTAATGGCACCGCTACTCCACTTGCCCTCTCACTGTTCAAGGCCCCTCTGTTCCTCTCGCACTCTCATTGTTAAAAGCCCCTCTGCTCCTCTTGCTATCTCACTGTTAATGGCCACACTGCTCCTCTCGCACTCTCACTGTTAATGGCCCCAATGCTCCTCTCACACTCTCACTGTCAGTGGCCCCAATGCTCCTCTCACTCTTTCCAGGTTAATGGCCCCGATGCTTCTCTTGCTCTCTCACTGTTCATGCCCCACTACCCCTCTCACACTCTCCCTGTTAATGGCCCCACTGCTCCTCTCGCACTCACAATGCTAATGACCCCACTGCTCATCTTGATCTTTCCTGGTTAATGGCCCAAATGCTCCTCTCACTCTCTCACTGTTAACGGCCCCAGTGTACATCTCACTGTTAATGCCCCTGCTGCTCCTCTCACTCTCTCACTGTTAAGAGACCTGCTGCCGCTCTCACTCTCTGTTCATGGCCCCAATGCTCCTTTCGTTCTCTCGCTGTTAATGGCCAAACTGCTCCTTTGCCTCTCTCAATGTTAATGGCCTCAATGCTCCTCTCACTCTCTCTCACTGTTAGTGGCCCCACTGACCCTCTCACACTATCATTGTTAATGGCCCCAATGCTCCTCTCACTCTTTCCAGGTTAATGGCCTCAATGCTCCTCTCGCTCTGTCATTGTTAATGGCCCCACTGCTCCTCTCACACTCTCACTGTTAATGGCCCCTTTGCTGCTCTCGCTCTCTCTCACCGTTAGCGGCCCCACTGTCACTCTCACACTCATAATGGCCCCAATTCTCCTCACGTTCTCTCACTGTTCAAGGCCACACTGCTCATCGCCCTCCCTCAATGTTAATGGCCCCTCTGTTCCTCTCACTCTTTGCCGGTGAAAGGCCCCGATGCTCCTCTCGCTCTCTCACTGTTAACGGCCCCACTGTCTCCTCTCATTCTCTCACTGTGAATGGCCCCACTGTTCCTCTTGCTCACTCAATCTTAATGGCCACACTGTTCCTCTCGCTATCTCACTGTTAATGGCCCCAATGCTCCTCTCGGTCCCTCACTGTTAATGGCCCCGCTGTTCCTCTCGCGCTCTCACTGTTAACGACCCAACTGTTCTTCATGCTCTCTTTCACTGTTAATAGCCCCACTGCTCTTCTCGCTCTCTCACTTTTAAAGGCCCCACTGCTCCTCTGGCACTCTCACTGCTAATAGCGCCGCTGCTCCTCTCGCTATCTCACTGTTAATGGCCCCACTGTTCCTCTCTCACCCTCACTGTTAATGGCCCCACTGCTCCTCTCGCACCCTCACTGTTAATGGCGCCAATGCTCCCCTCACTCTTTCCAGGTTAATGGCCCCGATGCGCCTCTCGCTCTCTCACTGTTCATGGCCCACTGCCCCTCTCACATCCTCACTGTTAATGGCCCACCTGCTCCTCTCGCACTCTCAATGCTAATGACTCCACAGCTCCTTTTGATCTTTCCTGGTTAATGGCCCCAATGCCCCTCTCACTCTCTTAATGTTATTGGCCACACTGCTCCGCTCGCTATCTCACTGTTAATGGCCCAACTGCTTATCTCACTCTGTCATTGTTAAAGACCCTGCAGCTCTTATCGCTCTCTCACAGTTAGTGGCCCCCCTGCTCTTCACTCTCTCAATATTAATGGCCCCACTGCTCCTCTCGCTATCTCACTGTTAATGGCACCACTGCCTCTCTCAAACCCTCACTGTTAAAGGCCCCAATGCTCCTCTCGCAGTCTGACTGTTAGTGGACCCACTGCTCCTCTCGCACTCTCACTGTTACTGGCCCCAATGCTCCTCTCGCTCTCTCTCACTGTTAGTGACCCCACTGTCACTCTCACATTCTCACTCATAATGGCCCCAATGCTCCTCGTGCTCTCTCACTGTTCAAGGCCACACTGCACCTCTCCCTCCCTCAATGTTAATGGCCCCACTGCTCCTCACACTCTTTTCTGGTTAAAGGCCCCGATGCTCCTCTCGCTCTCTCACTGTTAATGGCCCCACTGTATCTCTCACACCCTCACTGTTAATGGCCCCAATGCTCCTCTCGCTCTCTCACAGTTAGTGGCCTCCCTGCTTCTCTTGCTTTGTCACTGTTAAAGTCCTCGTCTTCCCTCTCGCACTTTCACTGTGAATAGTCCCCTGCTCTTTTCGCTCTCTCACTGTTTATGACGCGCTGCTCCCCTCGCTCTCTCACTGTTCATGGCCCCGCTACTCATCTCTCACTCCAACTGTTAAAGGCCCCTCTGTTCCTCTCACTCTCTCGTTGTTAATGGCCCCACTGTTCCTCTCGCTTTCTCAATGTTGATTGCCCTGCTCCTCTCGCTCTCTCACTGTTAACAGCCCCACTGCTCCTCTCGCACTCTCACTGTTCGTGGCCCCACTGCTTATCTCACTGTCACTGTTAAAGGACTTGCTGCTCTTCCTACTCCCAGAGTTAGTGGCCCCCCTGCTCTTTGTGCTTTCACTGGTAATGGCCCCACTACACCTCTCGTACTCTCACTGTTAAAGTCCCTTCTGTTCATCACGTTCTCTCACGGTTTATGGCCTGACTGCTCCTCTCGCACTCAGACTGTTATTGGCCCCGCTGCTCCTGTCACTCTCCCTCACTGTTAATGGACCTGCTGCTCCTCTCGCTCTCTCATTGTTCATTGCCCCAAAGCTCCTCTCGCTCTCTCATGTTAATGGCCTCCCTGCTGCTCTCGCACTCTCACTGTTAGTGGCCCTACAGCTCATCTCGCTAACTCACTGTTAGTGGCCCCACTGCTCATTTCGCACTCTCACTGTTAGTGGCCCCACTGCTCCTCTCGCTCACTGTTAATAGCCCCGCTGCTCCTTTCGCTATCTCACTGTTAATGGCCCCGCTGCTCCTCTCACTCTTTCTCAGTCAATGGCCCCGATGCTCCTCACGCTCTCTCACTGTTCATAGCCCCATTGCCCCTCTCACACCCTCACTGTTAATGGCCTCACAGCTCCTCTCACACTGTCACTGTTAATGGCCTCAATGCTCCTCTCACACTGTCACTGTTAATGGCCCCGCTGTTCCACTCGCTCTCTCACTGTTAATAGCCCTAATGCTCCTCTCACTCTCTCAATGCTAATGGCACTACTGCTCTTCTTTCACTCTCACTGTAATGGCCCAAGTGCTCCTCTTCTACTCTGACCGTTGATGGCCCCGTTGTTCCTCTCGCTCTCTCAATGTTAGTGGCCCCACTGCTCCACTCGCACTCTTACTGTTAATGGCCCCAATGCTTCTCGCGATCTCTCACTGTTAATGGCCATACTACTCCTCTCCTCCTCTCAATGTTCATGGCCCCAATGCTACTCACACTCTCTCATTGTTAATGGTCGCACTGCTCCTCTCCCTCTCTCATTGTTAATGGCCTCAATGCTGCTCTCGCTCTCTCACTGTTAATGACCCCACAAACTCTCTCAGTATTAAAGGTCCCACTGCTCCTCTCGCTCTCTCACTTTTAGTGGCCCCACTGCTTATCTCACTGTCACTGTTAAAGGCCCTGCTGCTCTTCTCCCTCTCACAGTTAGTGGCCCCCCTGTTCTTTGCGCTCTCACTGTTAATGGCCTCGCTATATCTCTCATACTCCCACTGTTAAGGTCCCTTCTGTTCCTCGCGCTCTCTCACGGTTTATGGCCCGACTGCTCCTCGCGCACTCAGACTTTTATTGACCCCGCTGCGCCTGTCACTATCTCTCACTGTTAATTGCCCCACTGCCCATCTTGCTCTCGCACTGTTCGTGGCCCTGCTGTTCCTCTCGCTTTCTCACTGTTAATGGCCCAACAGCTCCTCTCGCTATCTCACTGTTAAGGACCCCGCTGTTCTTCATGCTCTCTTTCACTGTTAATGGTCCCGCTGTTCCTTTCGTTCTCTCTCTTAATGGCCCCACTGCTCTTCTCGCTCACTTACTATTAAAGGCCCCAATGCTCCTCTCGCACTCTTACTGTTAATAGCCCCACTGTTCCTCTCGCACTCACTGTAAATGGCCCCCTGCTCCTCTTGTTGTCTCTCTCTTAATGGGCCCACTGCTCTTCTCACTCTCTCACTTTTAAAGGCCCCACTGCTCCTCTCGCTCTCTCACTGTTAATGGCCCCACTGCTCCTCTTGCTCTTTCCTGGTTAATGGCCCCGATGCTCTTCTCGCTCTCTCATTGTTAATGGCCCCACTGCTCCTCTCGCACTCTCACTGTTGATGGCCCAACTGCTCCTCTCGCACTCTCAATGCTAATGACCCCAATGCTCCTCTTGCTCTTTTTGCTTAATGTCCCTGATGCTCCTCTCGCACTCTCAATGTTACTAGTCCCGCTCTTCCTCTTGCTGTCTCACTGTTAATGGCCCCAATGCCCCTCTCACTCTCTCAGTGCTAATGGCCCCAATGCCCCTCTCACTCTCTCAGTGATAATGGCCCCAATGCCCCTCTCACTCTCTCAATGTTAATGGCCACATTGCTCCTCTCACACTCTCACCGTCAATGGTCCCGATGCTCCTCTCGCTCTCTCACTGTTAATGGCCCCGCTGCTCCTCTCACACTCTCGATGCTAATGACCCCAATGCTCTTCTTGCTCTTTTTGGTTAATGGCCCCGATGCTCCTCTCGCACTCTCAATGTTAATTGTCCTGCTGTTCCTCTTGCTATCTCATGTTAATGGCCCCAATGCCCCTCTCACTCTCTCAGTGCTAATAGCCCCACTGCCCCTCTCACACCTCACTGTTAATGGCCCCACTACCCTTTTCGCACTCATTGTTATTAGCCCTGCTGCTCCTCTCACTATCTCACTGTTAATGGCCCCAATGCTCCTCTCGCTCTCTCACAATTAGTGCCCCCCTGCTCCTCTCGTTCTCTCACTGTTAATCGCCCAAATGCTCCTCTTGCTACCTCACTGTGAAAGGCCCCACTGCTCCTCTTGCTACCTCACTGTTAAAGTCCCCACTGTCCCTCTCGCACTCTCACTGTTAGTAGTCCCCTGCTCCCCTCACTATCTCACTGTTAAAAAGAGCCCGCTGCTCCTCTCTCTCACTGTTAATGGCCCTAATGCCCCTCTCACTCTCTCAATGTTAATGGCCCTACTGCTCTTCTTTCACTCTCACTGTAAATTGCCCCAATGCTCCTCTTCTGCTCTCACACTGTTAATGGCCCCGTTGTTCCTCTCGCTCTCTCACTGTTAATGGCCCCAGTGCTCCTCGCGATCTCTCACTGTTAATGGCCATACTGTTCCTCTCCTCCTCTCACTGTTAATGACCCCACAATCTCTGTCAGTATTAAAGGTCCCACTGCTCCTCTCACTCTCTCACTTTTAGTGGCCCCACTGCTTATCTCACTGTCACTGTTAAAGGCCCTGCTGCTCTTCTCGCTCTCACAGTTAGTGGCCCCCCTGCTCTTTGCGCTCTCACTGTTAATGGCCTCGCTATATCTCTCGTACTCTCACTGTTAAAGTCCCTTCTGTTCCTCGCGCTCTCTCACGGTTTATGACCTGACTGCTCCTCGCGCACTCAGACTTTTATTGACCACTGCTCGTGTCACTCTCCCTCACTGTTAATGGCCTCATTGCTCTTCTCGCACTCATTGTTAATAGCCCTGCTGCTCCTCTCGCTATCTCACAATTAGTGCCCCCTGCTCCTCTCGTTCTCTCACTGTTAATGGCCTAAATGCTCCTCTTGCTACCTCACTATGAAAGGCCCCACTGCTTCTCTCGCTCTCTCACTGATAATGGCCCAAATGTTCCTCTCGATCTCTCACTGTTAATGGCCCCACTGCTCCTCTTGCTACCTCACTGTTAAAGTCCCTGTTGTCCCTCTCGCACTCTCACTGTTAGTAGTCCCCTGCTCGCCTCGCTCTCACTGTTAAAAAGAGCCCACTGCTTCTCTCTCTCATTGTTAATGGCCCCGCTGCTTCTCTCACTGTCACCATTAATGGCCCCTCTGCTCCTCTCACTCTCTCATTGATAATGGCCCCAGTGCTCCTCTCCCACTCTCTTTGTTAATGGAGCCAATGCTCCTCTCGCTCTCTTACTGTTATCTGCACCGCTGTTCCTCTCGCTCTCTCACTGTTAATGGCCCTGTTGTTCCTC
Organism: Carcharodon carcharias; assembly: GCF_017639515.1. Taxonomy (NCBI): domain Eukaryota; kingdom Metazoa; phylum Chordata; class Chondrichthyes; order Lamniformes; family Lamnidae; genus Carcharodon; species Carcharodon carcharias. The sequence continues at coordinate 103,103,910 of NC_054474.1, forward strand.
TCGCTCTCTCACTGTTAAAGGCCCCACTGCTCTTTTTGCTGTCTCACTGTTAATGGCCCCAATGCCCCTCTCACTCTCTCAATGCTAATGACCCCAATGCTCCTCCTGCTCTTTTTTGGTTATTGGCCCCAATGCCCCTCTCGTTCTCTCACTGTTAAAAGCCCCACTGCTCCTCTCGCACTCTCAATGTTAATAGTCCTGCTGTTCCTCTTGCTGTCTCACTGATAATGGCCCCAGTGCCCCTCTCACTCTCTCAATGCTAATGGCCACATTGCTCCTCTCGCTCTCTCACAGTTAATGGCCCCACTGCTCCTCTCGCTCTCATTGTTAATGGCCCCATTGCCCCTCCCACACCCTCACTGTTAATGGCCCCATAGCTCCTCTCACTCCTTCCTGGTTAATGGCCCCAATGCTCCTCTCGCCCTCTCACGGTTAATGGCCCCAATGCTCTTCTCACTCTTTCTCACTGTTAGTGGCCCCACTGTCACTCTCACACTCTCACTGTTAATAGCCCCAACAATCCTCGTGCTCTCTCACTCTTAATGGCTGCACTTCTCCTCTCCCTCGCTCAAGGTTAATGGCCCCAATGCTGCTCTCGTTCTCTCACTGTTATTGGCCCCGCTGTTCCACTCGCTCTCTCACTGTTAATGGCCCCACTGCTCTTCTCGCTCTCTTACTATTAAAGGCCCCACTACTCCTCTTGCACTCTCACTGTTAATAGCCCCGCTGCTCCTCTCGCTATCTCACTGTTAATGGCCCCAATACTTCTCTCGCTCTCTCACAGTTAGTGCCCCCCTGCTCCTCTCATTCTCTCACTGTTAATGGCCGAAATGCTCCTCTTGCTACCCCACTATGAAAAACCACACTGCGTCTCTCGCTCTCTCACTGTTAAAGGCCACACTACTCCACTTTTTCTCTCACTGTTAGAGGCCCCACTGGTCCTCTCTCACTCTCACTGTTAATGGCCTAAATGCTCCTCTTGTACTCTCTGTTAACGGCCCCAGTGCTCCCCTCACTCTCTCACGGTTAGTGGCCTCCCTGCTTCTCTCGCTCTGTCACTTTTAAAGTCCCTGCTGTCCCTCTCGCATTCTGACTGTTAGTAGTCCCCTGCTCTTCTCACTCTTTCACTGTTTATGACCCTGATGATCACCTCGCTTTCTCACAGTTAAAAAGAGCCTGCTGCTCTTCTCTCTCTCTCTCACTATTAATGGCCTCGCTACTCCTCTCGCACTCCCACTGTTAAAGGCCCATCATTCCTCGCGCTGTCTCACTTTAGTGGCCCCGCTGCTCCTCTTGCTCTCTCACTGTTATTGGCCCTGATGCTCCTCTCAACTTTCCCTTCCTGATCATGGCCACACTGCTCCTCTCGCTCTCTCACTGTTAATGGCCCCTCTGCTCCTCTCATTCGTTCACTGTAATGGCACCACTGTTCCTCGCACTCTCTCACTGTTAATGGCCCCACTGTTCCTCTCGCTATCATACTATTAAAGGACCCACTGCTCCTCTCGTACTCTCACTGTTAATAGCCCCGCTGTTCCTCTTGCTATTTCACTGTTAATGGCCCCAATGCCCCTTTCACTCTCACTGTTAATGACCCCACGGCTCCTCTTGCTCTTTTTGGTTAATGGCCCCGATGCTCCTCTCACTCTCTCTGTTAATGGCCCCACTGCCCCTCTCACACCCTCACTGTTCATGGCTCCAATGCGCCTCTCACTCTCTCAATGTTAATGGCCACACTGCTCCACTCGTTATCTCACTGTCAATGTCCCCGCTGCTCCTCTCACTCTTTCCCAGTTAATGGCCCCACTGTCACTCTCACACTCTCACTGTTCATGGCCCCAGTGTTCCTCAGGCTCTCTCACTCTTAATGGCCACACAGCTCCTCACACTCACTCAAGGTTAATGGCCCCAATGCTGCCCTCACTCTTTCGCTGTTACTGGCCCCGCTGTTCCACTCGCTCTCTCACTGTTAACGGCCCTGCTGTTCCTCTCGCTCTCTCTCTCTTAATGGCCCCACTCACACTTTTACAATTAAATGCCCCACTGCTCCTCTCGCACTCTCACTGGCCGATAGGAGTGCAGCCTAGAAGATAGTACACACTAGTCCTGGAGCAGAGAGGAGTGCGGTCTAGAAGATATTTCACATTAGGCCATGGGGCAGACGGGAGTGCAGTCTGGATGCAATTTCACAGTAAGCCCAGGGGCAGAGAGGAGTGCAGCCTAGATGGTATTTCGCAGTGAGTCCAGGGGCGGAGAGGAGTGCAGTCCACATGACATTACACACTAATCCCAGCGGCAGAGAAGACGGCAGTCTGGATGATTTAGACACTTATTCCGGGGCAGAGCAGAGTGCAGCCTAGATGATATTACACACTTATCCCAGGGGAAGAGAGGAATGTAGCCTAGATGATATTTCACATTAGTCCTAGGGGCAGAGAGCAGTGCAGTCTGGAGGCTATTTCACAGAAAGCCCAGGACAGAGAGGAGTGCAGCCTAGATGGTATTTCGTAGTAAAGCCAGGGACAGAGAGGAATTAAGTTTGGATAGTATTTCGTATTAAGCCCAGGGAAAGAGAGGAATGCAACCATGATGGTATTTCGCAGTGAGCCCAGGGGCAGAGAGGAGCATAGCCTGGATGATATTTCACACTAATCCCAGCGGCAGAGAGGAGTGCAGTCTAGATAACATTACACACTTGGTCCAGGGGCAGAGACGAGTGCCGCGTGGATGATATTTCGCATTATCCCATGGGCAGAGAGGAGTGCAGTCTAGATGATATTTCACATTAGTCCTAGAGGCAGAAATGAGTGGAGTCTGGATGATATTTCATGTTATTCCTAGGGGCAGAGAGGAGCGCAGCCTAGACGATATTTCACGCTAATCCCAGGGCCAGAGAGGAGCGCATTCGAGATGATATTACACACTTATCCTTGGGGCAGAGAGGAGTGCTGTCTGGATGCTATTTCACAGTAAGCCCAGGACAGAGAGGAGTGCAGCCTAGATGGTATTTCGTAGTAAACCCACTGACAGAGACGAATTCAGTGTGGATGGTATTTCGCAGTAAGCCTTGGGAAAGAGAAGAGTGCAGTCCAGATGACATTACACACTTATCCCAGGGGCAGAGAAGAGAGCGGTATAGATGATATTTCACACTAATCCCAGGGGCAGACAGGAGTGCAGACTAGAAGATATTTCACATTAGTCCTAGGGGCAGAGAGCAGTGCAGTCTGGATGATATTTCACAGTAAGGCCAGGACAGAGAGGAGGGCAGTTTGGATAGTATTTCGCATTAAGCACAGGGAAAGAGATGAATGCAACCATGATGGTATTTCGCAGTCAGCCCAGGGGCAGAGAAGAGTGCAGATTAGATGACATTACACACAAATCCCGGGGGCAGAGAGCAGCGCAGACTAGATGATATTTCACATTAGTCCTAGGGGCAGATAGGGGTGAAGCATAGACGATATGTCTCACTAATCGCAGGGGCAGAGAGGAGTGCAGCCTGCATGATATTTCAAACTAATCCTATGGGCAGAGAGGAGTGCAGTCTAGATGAAATTTCACGCTAGTCCCAAGGGCAGACAGGAGCACAGTCTAGATGATATTAGACACTTATCCCGGGGGCAGAGAGGAGTGCAGCCTGGATGATATTACACACTAATCTCAGGGGCAGAGAAAGGCGCAGCCTGTATGATATTTCACATCAGTCCTAGGGGCAGAGAGAAGTGCAGCCTGGATGATATTTTACATTAGTCCTAGGGGCAGAGAGGAGTGCAGTCTGGATGATATTACACACTAATCCCAGGGACAGAGAGAAGCGCGGCCTCGATATTTCACATCAGTCCTAGGGGCAGAGAGGAGTGCAGCCTGGATGACATTACACACTTAACCCAGTGGCAGATAGGAGGGAGGCCTAGTTGATATTTCACACTAATCCCAGGGGCAGACAGGAGTGCAGTCTAGATGATATTTCACATTAGTCCTAGGGGCAGAGAGCAGTGCAGTCTGGATGATATTTCACATTAGTCCTAGGGGCAGAGAGCAGTGCAGTCTGGATGCTATTTCACACTAATCCCAGCGGCAGAGAGGAGTGCAGTCTGGATAACATTACACACTTGTTCCAGGGGCAGAGACGAGAGCTGCGTGGATAATATTTCGCATTATCCCAGGGGCAGAGAGAAGCGCAGCCTAGACGATATTTCACGCTAATCCCAGGGCCAGAGAGGAGTGCATTCAAGATGATATTACACACTTATCCTTGGGGCAGAGAGGAGTGCAGCCTGGATTATATTTCACACTGATCCTAGGGGCAGAGAGCAGTGCAGTCTGGATGCTTTTCACAGTAAGCCTAGGACAGAGAGGAGTGCAGCCTAGATGGTATTTCGTAGTAAACCCAGTGACAGAGACGAATGCATTGTGGATGGTATTTCACAGTAAGCCCAGGGGCAGAGAAGAGAGCAGTATAGATGATATTTTGCATTAATCCCAGGGGCATGAGGAGCGCAGACTAGAAGATATTTAACATTAGTCCTAGGGGCAGAGAGGAGTGCAGTCTGGATGGTATTTCGCATTAAGCCCAGGGAAAGAGAGGAGTCCAACCATGATGGTATTTCGCAGTCAGCCAAGGGGCAGAGAAAAGCGCAGACGAGATGATATTACACACAAATCCCGGGGTCAGAGAGCAGCGCAGTCTAGATGATATTTCAATTAGTCCTAGGGGCAGATAGGGGTGAAGCATAGACGATATGTCTCACTAATCGCAGGGGCAGAGAGCAGCGCAGTCTAGATGATATTACACAAAAATCCCAGGGGCAGAGAACAGCGCAGTCTAGATGACATTTCAATTAGTCCTAGGGGCAGATAGGGGTGAAGCATTGACGATATGTCTCACTAATCGCGGGGGCAGAGAGGAGTACAGCCTAGATGATATTTCACATCAGTCCTAGGGGCAGAGAGGAGTGCAGCCTGGATGACATTACACACTTAACCCAGTGGCAGAGAGTAGGGAGGCCTAGTTGATATTTCACACTAATCCCAGGGGCAGACAGGAGAGCATCTAGATGCTATTTCACATTAGTCCTAGGGGCAGAGAAGAGTGCAGTCTAGATGATATTTCACATCAGTCTTAGGGGCAGAGAGGAGTGCAGCCTGGATGACATTACACACTTAACCCAGTGGCAGAGAGGAGGGAGGCCTAGTTGATATTTCACACTAATCCCAGGGGCAGACAGGAGTGCAGTCTCGATGCTATTTCACATTAGTCCTAGGGGCAGAGAGGAGTGCAGCCTAGATGGTATTTCGTAGTAAAGCCAGCGACAGAGAGGAATGCAGTTTGGATACTATTTCGCAGTAAATCCAGGGAAAGAGAGGAGTCCAACCATGATGGTATTTCGCAGACAGCCCAGGGGCAGAGAAGAGTGCAGTCCAGATGGCATTACACACTAATCCCAGGGGCAGAGATGAATGCAGTCTGGATGATATTAGACACTTATCCCGGGGACAGGGAGTATTGCAGTCTGGATTACATTTCACACTAATCCCAGAGGCAGAGAGTATTGCTGTCTGGATGATATTAGACACTTATCCCAGGGGCAGAGAGGAGTGCAGTCTAGATGACATTACACATTTGTTCCAGGGCAGAGAGAGGCAGAAACTAGATGATATTTCACATTAGTCACAGGGGCAGAGATGAGTGAAGCCTGGGTGATATTTCACACTAGTCCCAGGGGCAGAGAAAAGAGCAGTCTTGAAGATATTTCACATTAGTCCTACGGGCAGAGAGCAGTGCAGTCTGGATGCTATTTCACAGTAAGCCAAGGACAGAGAGGAGTGCAGCCTAGATGGTATTTCGTAGTAAACCCAGCGACAGAGAGGAATGCAGCTTGGATAGTATTTGGCAGACAGCCCAGGGGCAGAGAGGAGTGCAGTCCAGATGACATTACACACTAATCCCGGGGGCAGAGAGGAGTGCAGCCTAGATGATATTTCACCTTACTCCTAGGGGCAGGGAGGAGCGCAATCTAGATTATATTTCTCAGTAGTCCTAGGGGCCGGGAGGAGCACAGCCTAGATGATATTAGACACTTATCCCAGGGGTAGAGAGAAGTGCAGTCTAGATGATACTTCACATTCGTACTGGGGCAGAGAAGAGTGCATTCTAGATGAAATTTCACATTAGTCCTATGGATAGAGAGGAGTACATCCTAGATGATATTTCACTTTAGTCCCAAGGGCAGAGAGGGGCACAGGCTAGATGATATTACACACTTATCCCAGTGGCAGAGAGGAGTACAGTCTGGATGATATTTCACACTAAGCCCAGGGGCAGATTACAGTGCAGTCTAGATGATATTTCACATCAGTTCTAGGGGCAGAGAGGAGTGCAGCCTGGAAGATATATCTCACTATTCCCAGGGACACAGAGGAGTGCAGCCTGGATGATATTTCACATTAGTCCCAGGGTGAGTGAGGAGTGCAGCTGAGATGATATTTCACACTAATCCCAGGGCAGAGAGGACTGAAGTCTGGATGATATTAGAGACTTATCCCAGGGGCAGAGAGGAATGCCATCTAGATGATATTTTACATCAGTCCTAGGGGCAGAGAGGAGTGCAGCCTGGATGACATTACACACTTAACCCAGTGGCAGAGAGGAGGGAGCCCTAGTTGATATTTCACACTAATCCCAGGGGCAGAGAAGAGTGCAGTCTAGATGAGATGTCACATTAGTCCTAGGGGCAGAGAGGAGTGCAGTCTGGATGATATTTCACATTAGTCCTAGGGGCAGAGAGCAGTGCTGTCTGGATGATACTAGACACTTATCCCAGGGACAGAGAGGAGTGCAGCCTAGATGGTATTTCGTAGTAAAGCCAGGGACAGAGAGGAATGCAGCCTAGATGGTATTTCGTAGTAAAGCCAGGGACAGAGCGGAATGCAGTTTGGATAGTATTTCGCAGTAAGTCCAGGGAAAGAGAGGAGTCCAACCATGATGGTATTTCGCAGTCAGCCCAGGGGCAGAGAGGAATGCAGTCCAGATGACATTACACACTAATCCCAGGGGCAGAGAGGAGGGAGGCCTAGATGATATTTCACACGAATCCCAGGGGCAGAGGAGAGAGCAGTCTAAATGATATTACACACTTATCCCAGGGGCAGAAAGGAGTGCAGTTTGGATGGTATTTCGCAGTAAGCCCAGGAGCAGAGAGGAGTGAAGCCTGGATGATACTGCACACTAATCCCAGGGGCAGAGAGGTGTGCAGACTAGATGATATTACACAAAAATCCCAGGGGCAGAGAGGAGTCCAGTCTAGATGATATTTAGCACTGATCCCTGGGACAGGGAAGACTGCAGTCTGGATAATATTTCACGCTAATCCCTGGGGCAGAGAGGTGTGCAGTCTGGATGCTATTTCACACTAATCCCAGGGGCAGAGAGGAGTGCAGTCCAGATGACATTACACACTAATCCCGGGGGCAGAGAGGAGAGCAGCCTAGATGATATTTCACCTTACTCCTAGGGGCAGGGAGGAGCGCAATCTAGATTATATTTCTCAGTAGTCCTAGGGGCCGGGAGGAGCACAGCCTAGATGATATTAGACACTTATCCCAGGGGTAGAGAGATGTGCAGTCTAGATGATATTTCACATTCGTACTGGGGCAGAGAAGAGTGCATTCTAGATGAAATTTCACGTTAGTCCTATGGATAGAGAGGAGTACATCCTAGATGATATTTCACTTTAGTCCCAAGGGCAGAGAGGGGCACAGGCTAGATGATATTACACACTAATCCCAGTGGCAGAGAGGAGTACAGTCTGGATGATATTTCGCACTAAGCCCAGGGGCAGATTACAGTGCAGTCTAGATGATATTTCACATCAGTTCTAGGGGCAGAGAGGAGTGCAGCCTGGAAGATATATCTCACTATTCCCAGGGACACAGAGGAGTGCAGCCTGGATGATATTTCACATTAGTCCCAGGGTGAGTGAGGAGTGCAGCCGAGATGATATTTCACACTAATCCCAGGGCAGAGAGGACTGAAGTCTGGATGATATTAGAGACTTATCCCAGGGGCAGAGAGGAATGCCATCTAGATGATATTTTACATCAGTCCTAGGGGCAGAGAGGAGTGCAGCCTGGATGACATTACACACTTAACCCAGTGGCAGAGAGGAGGGAGCCCTAGTTGATATTTCACACTAATCCCAGGGGCAGAGAAGAGTGCAGTCTAGATGAGATGTCACATTAGTCCTAGGGGCAGAGAGGAGTGCAGTCTGGATGATATTTCACATTAGTCCTAGGGGCAGAGAGCAGTGCTGTCTGGATGATATTAGACACTTATCCCAGGGACAGAGAGGAGTGCAGCCTAGATGGTATTTCGTAGTAAAGCCAGGGACAGAGAGGAGTGCAGCCTGGATGGTATTTCGTAGTAAAACCAGGGACAGAGAGGAATTAAGTTTAGATGGTATTCCTCACGATGCACAGGGACAGAGAGGAGTGCAGCTGAGATGATATTTCGCACGAAGCCCAGGGGCAGACCGGAGCGCTGTCTAGACGAAATTAAGCACGAATCCTGGGGGTAGAGAGGAGTGCAGTCCAGATGATATTTCTCTTAAGTCCCAGGGGCAGAGAGGAGTCTAGTCTGGATGATATTACACACTAATCACAGGGGCAGAGAGGAGTGCAGCCTGGATGATATTACACACTAATCCCAGCAGCAGAGCGGAATGCAGACTAGATGATATTTCCCACTTATCCCTGGGGCAGAGGCGAGTGCAGCCTGGACGATATTTAACACAAATCCCAGGGCAGAGAAGAGTGCAGTCTAGATTACATTACACACTTATCCCAGGGGCAGAGAGCAGTGCAGCCTGGATGATATTTCACACTTATCCAAGGGGCAGAGAAGAGTGCAGTCTAGATGACATTACACACTTCCCCCAGGGGCAGATAGGAGTCTAGTCTAGATGATATTTCACACTAATACTAGGGGCAGAGCGAAGCCTGGATGATATTTCATACTAATCCCATGAGCAGGGAGAAGCACAGCCTAGATCATATTTCACGCTAATCCCTGGGGCAGAGAGGAGTGCAGTCTCGATGATATTTCGCACTGATCCCTGGGATGGAGAGGAGTGCAGCCTGGATGACATTACACACTTATCCTAGGGGCAGAGAGGTGCAGTAAATGACAATACACACTAATCCATGGGGCATAGAGGAGCGCAGTCTAGATGATATTTCACACTAAACCCAGGGGCAGAGAGCAGTGCAGCCTACATGATATCAGATGCTAATCCCAGGGGCAGAGAGGAGTCCAGTCTAGATCATATTTCACACTAATCCCAGGGGCAGAGAGGGGTGCAGTTTGGATGATATTTCACACTAATCCCAGGGGCAGAGAGGAGTGCAGTCTGGATGGTATTACACAGTAGGACCAGGAAGAGAGAGGAGTGAAGCCTCGATAGTATTTCTTTGTAAATCCAGGGACAGAGGGGAATGCAGTCTGGATGTTATTTCGCAGTAAGTCCAGGGGCAGACAGGAGTGCAGTTTAGATGACTTTACACATATATTCCAGGGGGCAGAAAGGAGTGCAGGCCAGTTGGTATTTCGTAGTAAAGCCAGGGACATAGAGGAATGCAGTTTGGATGTTATTTCTCAGTAAACCCAGGAGCAGGGAGGAGTGAAACAGGGATGATACTGCACACTAATCCCAGGGACAGACAGGAGCGCAGTCTGGATGATATTTCACACTAATCTCAGTGGCAGAGAGGAGTGCAGTCTGGATGATATTTCACACTTATCCCAGGGGCAGAGAAGTGTGCAGTCTAGATGACATTACACACTAATCCCAGGGGCAGAGAGAAGCGCAGCCTAGATGATATCGGACGCTAATCCCATGGCAGGGAGGAGCGCAGACTAGATCGTATTTCACATTAGTCCCAGGGGCAGAGAGGAGCGCAGCCTGGATGATATTTCACACTGACCCCTGGGACGGAGACCAGTGCAGCCTGGATGATATTTCACACTGATCCCAGGGGCAGAGAGGAGTGCAGTCTGGATGATATTACACAGTAAGCCCAGGAACAGAGAGGAGTGAAGTCTCGATGGTATTTCTTCGTAAACCCAGGGACCGAGGGGAATGCCGTTTGGATAGTATTTCACAGTAAGCCCAGGGGCAGAGAGGAGTGCAGCTGAGATGATATTTCACACTAAACCCAGGGGCAGACAGGAGCGCAGTCTCGATGATATTACACACTTATCCCTGGGGCAGAAGGGAGTGCAGCCTGGACGATATATAACACTAATCCCGGGGCAGAGAAGAGTGCAGTCTAGATTACATTACATACTTATCACAGGGGTAGAGAGGAGTGCAGCCCGGATGATATTTCACACTAATCCCATGGGCAGAGATGATCGCAGCCTAGGTCATATTTCACGTTAGTCCCAGGATCAGAGAGGAGTGCAGTCTGGACGATATTTCACACAAATCCCAGGGGCAGAGGGAAGTGCAGTCTGGATGATATTACACACTTATCCCGGGGCAGAGAGGTGTGCAGTAAATGACATTACACACTAATCCATGGGGCATAGAGAAGCGTAGTCCAGATGACATTACACACAAATCCCAGGGGCAGACAGGAGCGCAGCCTAGATGAGATTACACACTTATCGCAAGAACAGAGAAGAGTGCAATCGAGATTCCATTACACACTTCTCCCAGAGGCAGTGAGGAGTCTAGTCTAGATGATATTTCACACTAATCTCAGCAGCAGACAGGAGTACAGTCCAGAGGATATTTCACACTTATCCCAGGGGCAGGGAAGAGTGCAATCGAGATTCCATTACACACTTCTCCCAGGGGCAGAGAGCAGTCTAGTCTAGATGATGTTTCACACTTATCCCAGGGGCAGAGAGGAGCACAGCCTGGATGATATTTCGCACTGATACCTGGGACGGGAGACGAGTGCAGTCTAGATGACATTACACACTTGTTCAAGGGGCAGAGACGAGTGCAGCCAAGATGATATCGGATGCTAAACCCATAGGCAGAGAGGAGCGCAGACTAGATCATATTTCACATTAGTCCCAGGGGCAGAGAGGAGTGCAGCCTAAATGATATTACACACTTGTTCCAGGGGCAGGGAGGAGTGCAGTCTGGATGATATTTCACACTTATCCCAGGGGCAGGGAGGAGTGCAGTCTGGATGATATTTCACACTAATCCCAGGGGCAGAGAGGAGTGCAGCCTGGATGATATTTCACACTAATCCCAGGGACAGAGAGGCTGCAGTCTAGGTCACATTACACACTTATCACAGCCTAGATGGTATTTCGCAGTAAACCCAGGAGCAGAGAGAGTTGCGATCTGGATGGTATTACACAGTAAGGCCAGGAACAGAGATAAGTGAAGCCTCGATGGTATTTCTTTGTTCACCCAGCTACAGAGGGGAATGCCGTTTGGATGGTATTACACAGTAAGCCCAAGGGGCAGAGAAGACTGCAGCTGAGATGATATTTCACACTAATCCCAGGAGCAGAGAGGAGTGCAGTCTGGATGACATTTCACACTAATCCCAGGGGCAGAGGGGAGCGCAGTCTAGATGATATGTCACACTAATTTTAGTGGCAGAGAGGAGAGGAGTCTGGATGATATTTCACACTAATCCCAGGGGCAGAGAGGAGAGCAGCCTGGACAATATTTCACACAAATCCCAGTGCAGAGAAGAGTTCAGTCTAGATGACATTAAACACTTATCACAGGAGCACATAGAAGTTCAGCCTGGATGATATTTCACACTAATCTCAGGGGCAGAGGGGAGCGTAGTCTAGATGATATTTCACACTAATTTTATTGGCAGAGAGGAGAGCATTCTGGATGATATTGGACGTTATTCCCATGGGCAGGGTTGAGCACAGCCAAGATCATATTTCACGTTAGTCCCAGGGGCAGAGAGGTGAGCAGCCAGGACAATATTTCACACAAATCCCAGGGCAGAGAAGAGTGCAGTCTAGATGTCATTAAACACTTATCACAGGAGCACAGAGAAGTGCAGCCTGGACAATATTTCACACTAATCCCAGGGGCAGAGAAGAGTGCAGTCTAGATGACATTTCACACTAATCCCAGGGGCAGAGAGGAATGCAGTCTGGATGATATTAGACACTTATCCCGGGGACAGGGAGTATTACAGTCTGGATGATATTTCACACTAATCCCAGAGGCAGAGAGTATTGCTGTCTGGATGATATTAGACACTTATCCCAGGGGCAGAGAGGAGTGCAGTCTAGATGACATTGCACACTTGTTCCAGGGCAGAGAGAGGCGCAAACTGGATGATATTTCACATTAGTCACAGGGGCAGAGAGGAGTGAAGCCTGGATGATATTTCACACTAATCCCAGGAGCAGAGAGGAGTGAAGCCTGGATGATATTTCACACTAGTCCCAGGGGCAGAGAAGAGAGCAGTCTTGAAGATATTTCACATTAGTCCTACGGGCAGAGAGCAGTGCAGTCTGGATGCTATTTCACAGTAAGCCAAGGACAGAGAGGAGTGTAGCCGAGATGGTCATTCGTAGTAAACCCAGCGACAGAGAGGAATGCAGCTTGGATAGTATTTGGCAGACAGCCCAGGGGCAGAGAGGAGTGCAGTCCAGATGACATTACACACTAATCCCGGGGGCAGAGAGGAGTGCAGCCTAGATGATATTTCACCTTACTCCTAGGGGCAGGGAGGAGCGCAATCTAGATTATATTTCTCAGTAGTCCTAGGGGCCGGGAGGAGCACAGCCTAGATGATATTAGACACTTATCCCAGGGGTAGAGAGGAGTGCAGTCTAGATGATATTTCACATTCGTACCGGGGCAGAGAAGAGTGCATTCTAGATGAAATTTCACGTTAGTCCTATGGATAGAGAGGAGTACAGCCTAGATGATATTTCACTTTAGTCCCAAGGGCAGAGAGGGGCACAGGCTAGATGATATTACACACTTACCCAAGTGGCAGAGAGGAGTACAGTCTGGATGATATTTCGCACTAAGCCCAGGGGCAGACTACAGTGCAGTCTAGATGATATTTCACATCTCACACTAGTACCAGGGGCAGAGAAGAGTGCATTCTAGATGAAATTTCACGTTAGTCCTATGGATAGAGAGGAGTGCCGCCTAGATGATATTTCACTTTAGTCCCAAGGGCAGAGAGGGGTGCAGCCTGGATGACATTACACACTTAACCCAGTGGCAGAGAAAAGGGATGCCTAGTTGATATTTCACACTAATCCCAGGGGCAGAGAGAGGTGCAGCCTAGAAGATATGGCTCACTACTCGCAGGGGCAGAGAGGAGTGCAGCCTGGATGATATTTCACGCTAGTCCCAGGGACCGAGAAGAGCGCAAACTAGATGATATTTCACATTAGTCCTAGGGGCAGAGAGGAGTGCAGCCTGGATGACATTACACACAACCCAGTGGCAGAGAGGAGGGAGCCCTAGTTGATATTTCACATTAATCCCAGGGGCAGACAGGAGTGCAGTCTGGATGCTATTTCACATTAGTCCTAGGGGCAGAGAGGAGTGCAGCCTAGATGGTATTTCGCAGTAAAGCCAGGGACAGAGAGGAATGCAGCTTGGATAGTATTTGGCAGACAGCCCAGGGGCAGAGAGGAGTGCAGTCCAGATGACATTACACACTAATCCCGGGGGCAGAGAGGAGTGCAGCCTAGATGATATTTCACCTTACTCCTAGGGGCAGGGAGGAGCGCAATCTAGATTATATTTCTCAGTAGTCCTAGGGGCCGGGAGGAGCACAGCCTAGATGATATTAGACACTTATCCCAGGGGTAGAGAGGAGTGCAGTCTAGATGATATTTCACATTCGTACCGGGGCAGAGAAGAGTGCATTCTAGATGAAATTTCACGTTAGTCCTATGGATAGAGAGGAGTACAGCCTAGATGATATTTCACTTTAGTCCCAAGGGCAGAGAGGGGCACAGGCTAGATGATATTACACACTTACCCAATTGGCAGAGAGGAGTACAGTCTGGATGATATTTCGCACTAAGCCCAGGGGCAGACTACAGTGCAGTCTAGATGATATTTCACATCTCACACTAGTACCAGGGGCAGAGAAGAGTGCATTCTAGATGAAATTTCACGTTAGTCCTATGGATAGAGAGGAGTGCCGCCTAGATGATATTTCACTTTAGTCCCAAGGGCAGAGAGGGGTGCAGCCTGGATGACATTACACACTTAACCCAGTGGCAGAGAAAAGGGATGCCTAGTTGATATTTCACACTAATCCCAGGGGCAGAGAGAGGTGCAGCCTAGAAGATATGTCTCACTACTCGCAGGGGCAGAGAGGAGTGCAGCCTGGATGATATTTCACGCTAGTCCCAGGGACCGAGAAGAGCGCAGACTAGATGATATTTCACATTAGTCCTAGGGGCAGAGAGGAGTGCAGCCTGGATGACATTACACACAACCCAGTGGCAGAGAGGAGGGAGCCCTAGTTGATATTTCACATTAATCCCAGGGGCAGACAGGAGTGCAGTCTGGATGCTATTTCACATTAGTCCTAGGGGCAGAGAGGAGTGCAGCCTAGATGGTATTTCGCAGTAAAGCCAGGGACAGAGAGGAATGCAGTTTGGATAGTATTTCGCAGTAAGTCCAGGGAAAGAGAGGAGTCCAACCATGATGGTATTTCGCAGTCAGCCCAGGGGCAGAGAGGAATGCAGTCCAGATGGCATTACACACTAATCCCAGGGGCAGAGAGGAATGCTGTCTCGATGATCTTAGACACTTATCCCAGGGGCAGGGAGTATTGCAGTCTGGATGATATTTCACACTAATCCCAGAGGCAGAGAGTATTGCTATCTGGATGACGTTAGACAATTATCCCAGGGGCAGAGAGGAGTGCAGTCTAGATGACATTACACACTTGTTCCAGGGCAGAGAGAGGCAGAAACTAGATGATATTTCACATTAGTCACAGGAGCAGAGAGGAGTGAAGCCTGGATAATATCTCACACTAGTCCCAGGGGCAGAGAAGAGAGCAGTCTTGAAGATATTTCACATTAGTCCTACGGGCAGAGAGCAGTGCAGTCTGGATGCTATTTCACAGAAAGCACAGGACAGAGAGGAGTGCAGCGTAGATTGTATTTCGTAGTAAACTCAGCGACAGAGAGGAATGCAGCCCAGATGACATTACGCACTAATCCCGGGGGCAGAGAGGAGTGCAGCCAAGATGATGTTTCACATTCATACCAGGGGCAGAGAAGAGTGCATTCTAGATGAAATTTCACGTTAGTCCTATGGATAGAGAGGAGTGCCGCCTAGATGATATTTCACTTTAGTCCCAAGGGCAGAGAGGGGCACAGGCTAGATGATATTACACACTAATCCCAGTGGCAGAGAGGAGTACAGTCTGGATGATATTTCGCACTAATCCCAGGGGCAGACTAGAGTGCAGTCTAGTTGATATTTCACATCAGTCCTAGGGGCAGAGAGGAGGGCAACCTGGAACATATATCTCACTAATCCCAGGGACACAGAGTAGTGCAGCCTGGATGATATTTCACATTAGTCCCAGGGTGAGTGTGGAGTGCAGCCGAGATGATATTTCACACTAATCCCAGGGCAGAGAGGACTGAAGTATTATACACTAATACTTAGGGCAGAGAGGAGTGCCATCTAGATGATATTTTACATCAGTCCTAGGGGCAGAGAGGAGTGCAGCCTGGATGACATTACACACTTAACCCAGTGGCAGAGAGGAGGGAGCCCTAGCTAATATTTCACACTAATCCCAGGGGCAGCCAGGAGTGCAGTCTGGATGCTATTTCACAGTAAGCCAAGGACAGAGAGGAGTGCAGCCTAGATGGTATTTCGTAGTAAAGCCAGGGACAGAGAGGAATGCAGTTTGGATCGTATTTCGCAGTAAGTCCAGGGAAAGAGAGGAGTCCAACTATGATGGTATTTCGCAGTCAGCCCAGGGGCAGAGAGGAATGCAGTCCAGATGACATTACACACTAATCCCAGGGGCAGAGAGGAGTGCAGCCTGGATGATATTTCACACTAATCCCAGAGGCAGAGAGTATTGCTGTCTGGATGATATTAGACACTTATCCAAGGGGCAGAGAGGAGTGCAGTCTAGATGACATTGCACACTTGTTCCAGGGCAGAGAGAGACGCAAACTAGATGATATTTCACATTATTCACAGAGGCAGAGAGGAGTGAAGCCTGGTTGATATTTCACACTAATCCCAGGAGCAGAGAGGAGTGAAGCCTGGATGATATTTCACACTAGTCCCAGAGGCAGAGAAGAGAGCAGTCTTGAAGATATTTCACATTAGTCCTACGGGCAGAGAGAGTGTGCAGTCTGGATGCTATTTCACAGTAAGCCAAGGACAGAGAGGAGTGCAGCCTAGATGGTATTTCGTAGTAAACCCAGCGACAGAGAGAAATGCAGTCCAGATGACATTGCACACTAATCCCGGGGGCAGAGAGGAGTGCAGCCTAGATGATATTAGACACTTATCGCAGGGGTAGAGAGGAGTGCAGTCTAGATGATATTTCACGTTAGTCCTAGGGGCAGAGAGGAGTGCAGCCTGCATGATATTTCAAACTAATCCTAGGGGCAAAGAGGAGTGCAGCCTAGATGAAATTTCACGTTAGTCCCAAGGGCAGACAGGAGCGCAGTCTAGATGATATTTCACACTTATCCCAGGGGCAGAGAACAGCCCCGTCTCGATGATATTACACAGTTATCCTAGAAGTAGAGAGGAGTGCAGTCTAGATGATATTTCACATTCGTACCAGGGGCAGAGAAGAGTGCATTCTAGATGAAATTTCACGTTAGTCCTATGGACAGAGAGGACTATAGCCTAGATGATATTTCACTTTAGATCAAAGGGCATAGAGGAGTGCAGCCTGGATGACATTACACACTAATCCCTGGGGCGGAGAGAGGCGCAGCCTCGATGGTATTTCACATCAGTCCTAGGGGCAGAGAGGAGTGCAGCCTGGATGACATTACACACTTAACCCAGTGGCAGAGAGGAGGGAGGCCTAGTTGATATTTCACACTAATCCCAGGGACAGAGAGAGGTGCAGCCTAGAAGATATGTCTCACTAATCGCAGGGGCAGAGAGCAGTGCAGCCTGGATGATATTTCACGCTAGTCCCAGGGGCAGAGAAGAGTGCAGACTAGATGTTATTTCACATTAGTCCTAGGGGCAGAGAGGAGTGCAGCCTGGATGACATTACACACTTAACCCAGTGGCAGAGAGGAGGGAGACCTAGTTGATATTTCACATTAATCCCAGGGGCAGACAGGAGTGCAGTCTGGATGCTATTTCACATTAGTACTAGGGGCAGAGAGGAGTGCAGCCTAGATGGTATTTCATTGTAAAGCCAGGGACAGAGAGGAATGCAGTTTGGATAGTATTTCGCAGTAAGTCCAGGGAAAGAGAGGAGTCCAACCATGATGGTATTTCGCAGTCAGCCCAGGGGCAGAGAGGAATGCAGTCCAGATGGCATTACACACTAATCCAAGGGGCAGAGAGGAATGGAATCTGGATGATATTTCACACTTATCCCAGGGGCAGGGAGTATTGCAGTCTGGATGATATTTCACACTAATCCCAGGGGCAGAGAGAGGTGCAGCCTAGAAGATATGTCTCACTACTCGCAGGGGCAGAGAGGAGTGCAGCCTGGATGATATTTCACGCTAGTCCCAGGGACCGAGAAGAGCGCAGACTAGATGATATTTCACATTAGTCCTAGGGGCAGAGAGGAGTGCAGCCTGGATGACATTACACACTTAACCCAGTGGCAGAGAGGAGGGAGCCCTAGTTGATATTTCACACTAATCCCAGGGGCAGACAGGAGTGCAGTCTGGATGCTATTTCACAAAAGTCCTAGGGGCTGAGAGGAGTGCAGCCTAGATTGTATTTCGCAGTAAAGCCAGGGACAGAGAGGAATGCAGTTTGGATACTATTTCGCAGTAAGTCCAGGGAAAGAGAGGAGTCCAACCATGATGGTATTTCGCAGTCAGCCCAGGCGCAGAGAGGAATGCAGTCCAGATGGCATTACACACTAATCCCAGGGGCAGAGAGGAATGCAGTCTGGATGATATTAGACACTTATCCCAGGGGCAGAGAGGAGTGCAGTCTAGATGACATTACACATTTGTTCCAGGGCAGAGAGAGGCAGAAACTAGATGATATTTCACGTTAGTCACAGGAGCAGAGAGGAGTGAAGCCTGGATGATATTTCACACTAGTCCCAGGGGCAGAGAACAGAGCAGTCTTGAAGATATTTCACATTAGTCCTACGGGCAGAGAGCAGTGCAGTCTGGATGCTATTTCACAGAAAGCCCAGGACAGAGAGGAGTGCAGCGTAGATGGTATTTTGTAGTAAACCCAGCGACAGAGAGGAATGCAGTCCAGATGACATTACGCACTAATCCCGGGGGCAGAGAGGAGTGCAGCCTAGATGATGTTTCACATTCATACCAGGGGCAGAGAAGAGTGCATTCTAGATGAAATTTCATGTTAGTCCTATGGATAGAGAGGAGTGCCGCCTAGATGATATTTCACTTTAGTCCCAAGGGCAGAGAGGGGCACAGGCTAGATGATATTACACACTAATCCCAGTGGCAGAGAGGAGTACAGTCTGGATAATATTTCGCACTAATCCCAGGGGCAGACTAGAGTGCAGTCTAGTTGATATTTCACATCAGTCCTAGGGGCAGAGAGGAGTGCAGCCTGGAAGATATATCTCACTAATCCCAGGGACACAGAGGAGTGCAGCCTGGATGATATTTCACATTAGTCCCAGGGTGAGTGTGGAGTGCAGCCGAGATGATATTTCACACTAATCCCAGGGCAGAGAGGACTGAAGTCTGGATGATATTATACACTAATATTTAGGGCAGAGAGGAGTGCCATCTAGATGATATTTTACATCAGTCCTAGGGGCAGAGAGGAGTGCAGCCTGGATGACATTACACACTTAACCCAGTGGCAGAGAGGAGGGAGCCCTAGCTAATATTTCACACTAATCCCAGGGGCAGCCAGGAGTGCAGTCTGGATGCTATTTCCCAGAAAGCACAGGACAGAGAGGAGTGCAGCCTAGATCGTATTTCGCAGTAAGTCCAGGGAAAGAGAGGAGTCCAACTATGATGGTATTTCGCAGACAGCCCAGGGGCAGAGAGGAATGCAGTCCAGATGACATTACACACTAATCCCAGGGGCAGAGAGGAGTGCAGCCTGGATGATATTTCACACTAATCCCAGGGACAGAGAGGCTGCAGTCTAGATGACATTACACACTTATCACAGCCTAGATGGTATTTCGCAGTAAACCCAGGAGCAGAGAGGGTTGCGATCTGGATGGTATTACACAGTAAGGCCAGGAACAGAGATAAGTGAAGCCTCGATGGTATTTCTTTGTTCACCCAGCTACAGAGAGGAATGCCGTTTGGATGGTATTACACAGTAAGCCCAAGGGGCAGAGAAGACTGCAGCTGAGATGATATTTCACCCTAATCCCAGGAGCAGAGAGGAGTGCAGCCTGGATGATATTACACACTAATCCCAGGGGCAGAGAGAGGCGCAGCCTCGATGATATTTCATATCAGTCCTAGGGGCAGAGAGGAGTGCAGCCTGGATGATATTTCACACTAGTCCCAGGGGCAGAGAACAGAGCAGTCTTGAACATATTTCACATTAGTCCTACGGGCAGAGAGCAGTGCAGTCTGGATGCTATTTCACAGTAAGCCAAGGACAGAGAGGAGTGCAACCTAGATGGTATTTCGTAGTAAACCCAGCGACAGAGAGGGATGCAATCCAGATGACATTACGCACTAATCCCGGGGGCAGAGAGGAGTGCAGCCTAGATGATATTAGACACTTATCCCAGGGGCAGAGAGGAGTGCAGTCTATATGACATTACACATTTGTTCCAGGGCAGAGAGAGGCAGAAACTAGATGATATTTCACATTAGTCACAGGAGCAGAGAGGAGTGAAGCCTGGATGATATTTCACACTAGTCCCAGGGGCAGAGAAGAAAGCAGTCTTGAAGATATTTCACATTAGTCCTACGGGCAGAGAGCAGTGCAGTCTGGATGCTATTTCACAGTAAGCCAAGGACAGAGAGGAGTGCAGCCTAGATGAAATTTCACGTTAGTCCCAAGGGCAGACAGGAGCGCAGTCTGGATGCTATTTCACATTATTCCTAGGGGCAGAGAGGAGTGCAGCCTGGATTGTATTTCGTAGTAAAGCCAGGGACAGAGAGGAATGCAGTTTGGATAGTATTTCGCAGTAAGTCCAGGGAAAGAGAGGAGTCCAACCATGATGGTATTTCGCAGTCAGCCCAGGCGCAGAGAGGAATGCAGTCCAGATGACATTACTCACTAATCCCGGGGACAGAGAGGAGTGCAGCCTAGATGATATTTTACATCAGTCCTAGGGGCAGAGAGGAGTGCAGCCTGGATGACATTACACACTTAACCCAGTGGCAGAGAGGAGGGAGCCCTAGCTAATATTTCACACTAATCCCAGGGGCAGCCAGGAGTGCAGTCTGGATGCTATTTCACAGAAAGCACAGGACAGAGAGGAGTGCAGCCTAGATTGTATTTCGTAGTAAAGCCAGGGACAGAGAGGAATGCAGTTTGGATCATATTTCGCAGTAAGTCCAGGGAAAGAGAGGAGTCCAACCATGATGGTATTTCGCAGACAGCCCAGGGGCAGAGAGGAATGCAGTCCAGATGACATTACACACTAATCCCAGGGGCAGAGAGGAGTGCAGGTTGGACAATATTTCACACAAATCCCAGGACAGAGAAGAGTGCAGTCTAGATGACATTAAATACTTATCACAGGAGCACAGAGAAGTGCAGCCTGGACGATATTTCACACGAATCCCATGGGCAGAGAAGAGTGCAGTCTAGATGACATTTCACACTAATCCCAGGGGCAGAGAGGAATGCAGTCTGGATGATATTAGGCACTTATCCCGGAGACAGGGAGTATTACAGTCTGGATGATATTTCACACTAATCCCAGAGGCAGAGAGTATTGCTGTCTGGATGATATTAGACACTTATCCCAGGGGCAGAGAGGAGTGCAGTCTTGATGACATTGCACACTTTTCCAGGGCAGAGAGAGGTGCAAACTAGATGATATTTCACAATATTCACAGGGGCAGAGAGGAGTGAAGCCTGGATGATATTTCGCACTAATCCCAGGAGCAGAGAGGAGTGAAGCCTGGATGATATTTCACACTAGTCCCAGGGGCAGAGAACAGAGCAGTCTTGAAGATATTTCACATTAGTCCTACGGGCAGAGAGCAGTGCAGTCTGGATGCTATTTCACAGTAAGCCAAGGACAGAGAGGAGTGCAGCCTTCATGGTATTTCGTAGTAAACCCAGCGACAGAGAGCAATGAAGTCCAGATGACATTACACACTAATCCCGGGGGCAGAGAGGAGTGCAGCCTAGATGATATTAGACACTTATCGCAGAGGTAGAGAGGAGTGCAGTCTAGATGATATTTCACATTAGTCCTAGGGGCAGATAGGGGTGGGGCATAGACGATATGTCCCACTAATCGCAGGGGCAGAGAGGAGTGCAGCCTGGATGATATTTCACATTAGTCCTAGGAGCAGATAACGGTGAAGCATAGACGATATGTCTCACTAATCGCAGGGGCAGAGAGGAGTGCAGCCTGCATGATATTTCAAACTAATCCTAGGGGCAGAGAGGAGTGCAGCCTAGATGAAATTTCACGTTAGTCCCAAGGGCAGACAGGAGCGCAGTCTAGATGATATTTCACACTTATCCCAGGGGCAGAGAACAGCCCCGTCTCGATGATATTACACAGTTATCCTAGAGGTAGAGAGGAGTGCAGTCTAGATGATATTTCACATTCGTACCAGGGGCAGAGAAGAGTGCATTCTAGATGAAATTACACGTTAGTCCTATGGACAGAGAGGAGTACAACCTAGATGATATTTCACTTTAGTCCCAAGGGCAGAAAGGAGTGCAGCCTGGATGATATTACACACTAATCCCAGGGGCAGAGAGAGGCGCAGCCTCGATGATATTTCACATCAGTCCTAGGGGCAGAGAGGAGTGCAGCCTGGATGACATTACACACTTAACCCAGTGGCAGAAGGGAGGGAGGCCTAGTTGACATTTCACACTAATCCCAGGGGCAGAGAAGAGTGCAGTCTAGATGACATTTCACACTAATCCCAGAGGCAGAGAGTATTGCTGTCTGGATGATATTAGACACTTATCCCAGGGGCAGAGACGAGTGCAGTCTAGATGACATTGCACACTTGTTCCAGGGCAGAGAGAGGTGCAAACTAGATGATATTTCAAATTAGTCACAGGGGCAGAGTGGAGTGAAGCCTGGATGATATTTCACACTAATCCCAGGAGCAGAAAGGAGTGAAGCCTGGATGATATTTCACACTAGTCCCAGGGGCAGAGAAGAGAGCAGTCTTGAAGATATTTCACATTAGTCCTACGGGCAGAGAGCAGTGCAGTCTGGATGCTATTTCACAGTAAGCCAAGGACAGAGAGGAGTGCAGCCTAGATGAAATTTCACGTTAGTCCCAAGGGCAGACAGGAGCGCAGTCTGGATGCTATTTCACATTATTTCTAGGGGCAGAGAGGAGTGCAGCCTGGATTGTATTTCGTAGTAAAGCCAGGGACAGAGAGGAATGCAGTTTGGATAGTATTTCGCAGTAAGTCCAGGGAAAGAGAGGAGTCCAACCATGATGGTATTTCGCAGTCAGCCCAGGCGCAGAGAGGAATGCAGTCCAGATGGCATTACACACTAATCCCAGGGTCAGAGAGGATTGCAGTCTGGATGATATTAGACACTTATCCCAGGGGCAGGGAGTATTGCAGTCTGGATGATATTTCACACTAATCCCAGAGGCAGAGAGTATTGCTATCTGGATGATATTAGACACTTATCCCAGGGGCAGAGAGGAGTGCAGTCTAGATGACATTACACATTTGTTCCAGGGCAGAGAGAGGCAGAAACTAGATGATATTTCACATTAGTCACAGGAGCAGAGAGGAGTGAAGCCTGGATGATATCTCACACTAGTCCCAGGGGCAGAGAAGAGAGCAGTCTTGAAGATATTTCACATTAGTCCTACGGGCAGAGAGCAGTGCAGTCTGGATGCTATTTCACAGAAAGCCCAGGACAGAGAGGAGTGCAGCGTAGATGGTATTTTGTAGTAAACCCAGCGACAGAGAGGAATGCAGTCCAGATGACATTACGCACTAATCCCGGGGGCAGAGAGGAGTGCAGCCTAGATGATATTTCACATTCGTACCAGGGGCAGAGAAGAGTGCATTCTAGATGAAATTACACGTTAGTCCTATGGACAGAGAGGAGTACAGCCTAGATGATATTTCACTTTAGTCCCAAGGGCAGAAAGGAGTGCAGCCTGGATGATATTACACACTAATCCCAGGGGCAGAGAGAGGCGCAGCCTCGATGATATTTCACATCAGTCCTAGGGGCAGAGAGGAGTGCAGCCTGGATGACATTACACACTTAACCCAGTGGCAGAAGGGAGGGAGGCCTAGTTGACATTTCACACTAATCCCAGGGGCAGAGAAGAGTGCAGTCTAGATGACATTTCACACTAATCCCAGAGGCAGAGAGTATTGCTGTCTGGATGATATTAGACACTTATCCCAGGGGCAGAGACGAGTGCAGTCTAGATGACATTGCACACTTGTTCCAGGGCAGAGAGAGGTGCAAACTAGATGATATTTCAAATTAGTCACAGGGGCAGAGTGGAGTGAAGCCTGGATGATATTTCACACTAATCCCAGGAGCAGAAAGGAGTGAAGCCTGGATGATATTTCACACTAGTCCCAGGGGCAGAGAAGAGAGCAGTCTTGAAGATATTTCACATTAGTCCTACGGGCAGAGAGCAGTGCAGTCTGGATGCTATTTCACAGTAAGCCAAGGACAGAGAGGAGTGCAGCCTAGATGAAATTTCACGTTAGTCCCAAGGGCAGACAGGAGCGCAGTCTGGATGCTATTTCACATTATTCCTAGGGGCAGAGAGGAGTGCAGCCTGGATTGTATTTCGTAGTAAAGCCAGGGACAGAGAGGAATGCAGTTTGGATAGTATTTCGCAGTAAGTCCAGGGAAAGAGAGGAGTCCAACCATGATGGTATTTCGCAGTCAGCCCAGGCGCAGAGAGGAATGCAGTCCAGATGGCATTACACACTAATCCCAGGGTCAGAGAGGATTGCAGTCTGGATGATATTAGACACTTATCCCAGGGGCAGGGAGTATTGCAGTCTGGATGATATTTCACACTAATCCCAGAGGCAGAGAGTATTGCTATCTGGATGATATTAGACACTTATCCCAGGGGCAGAGAGGAGTGCAGTCTAGATGACATTACACACTTGTTCCAGGGCAGAGAGAGGCAGAAACTAGATGATATTTCACATTAGTCACAGGAGCAGAGAGGAGTGAAGCCTGGATGATATCTCACACTAGTCCCAGGGGCAGAGAAGAGAGCAGTCTTGAAGATATTTCACATTAGTCCTACGGGCAGAGAGCAGTGCAGTCTGGATGCTATTTCACAGAAAGCCCAGGACAGAGAGGAGTGCAGCGTAGATGGTATTTTGTAGTAAACCCAGCGACAGAGAGGAATGCAGTCCAGATGACATTACGCACTAATCCCGGGGGCAGAGAGGAGTGCAGCCTAGATGATGTTTCACATTCATACCAGGGGCAGAGAAGAGTGCATTCTAGATGAAATTTCATGTTAGTCCTATGGATAGAGAGGAGTGCCGCCTAGATGATATTTCACTTTAGTCCCAAGGGCAGAGAGGGGCACAGGCTAGATGATATTACACACTAATCCCAGTGGCAGAGAGGAGTACAGTCTGGATGATATTTCGCACTAATCCCAGGGGCAGACTAGAGTGCAGTCTAGTTGATATTTCACATCAGTCCTAGGGGCAGAGAGGAGTGCAGCCTGGAAGATATATCTCACTAATCCCAGGGACACAGAGGAGTGCAGCCTGGATGATATTTCACATTAGTCCCAGGGTGAGTGTGGAGTGCAGCCGAGATGATATTTCACACTAATCCCAGGGCAGAGAGGACTGAAGTCTGGATGATATTATACACTAATACTTAGGGCAGAGAGGAGTGCCATCTAGATGATATTTTACATCAGTCCTAGGGGCAGAGAGGAGTGCAGCCTGGATGACATTACACACTTAACCCAGTGGCAGAGAGGAGGGAGCCCTTGTTAATATTTCAAACTAATCCCAGGGGCAGACAGGAGTGCAGTCTGGATGATATTTCACATTAGTCCTAGGGGCAGAGAGGAGTGCAGTCTGGATGCTATTTCACAGAAAGCACAGGACAGAGAGGAGTGCAGCCTAGATGGTATTTCGTAGTAAAGCCAGGGACAGAGAGGAATGCAGTTTGGATAGTATTTCGCAGTAAGTCCAGGGAAAGAGAGGAGTCCAACCATGATGGTATTTCGCAGACAGCCCAGGGGCAGAGAGGAATGCAGTCCAGATGACATTACACACTAATCCCAGGGGCAGAGAGGAGTGCAGCCTGGATGATATTTCACACTAATCCCAGGGACAGAGAGGCTGCAGTCTAGATGACATTACACACTTATCACAGCCTAGATGGTATTTCGCAGTAAACCCAGGAGCAGAGAGGGTTGCGATCTGGATGGTATTACACAGTAAGGCCAGGAACAGAGTGGAGTGAAGCCTCGATGGTAATTCTTTGTTCACCCAGCTACAGAGGGGAATGCCGTTTGGATGGTATTACACAGTAAACCCAAGGGGCAGAGAAGACTGCAGCTGAGATGATATTTCACCCTAATCCCAGGAGCAGAGAGGAGTGCAGCCTGGATGATATTTCACACTAATCCCAGGGGCAGAGAAGAGTGCAGTCTAATGATATTTCACACTAATCCCAGGGGCAGAGAGGAGAGGAGTCTGGATGATATTAGACACTTATCCCGGGGACAGGGAGTATTACAGTCTGGATGATATTTCACACTAATCCCAGAGGCAGAGAGTATTGCTGTCTGGATGATATTAGACACTTATCCCAGGGGCAGAGAGGAGTGCAGTCTAGATGACATTGCACACTTGTTCCAGGGCAGAGAGAGGCGCAAACTAGATGATATTTCACATTATTCACAGGGGCAGAGAGGAGTGAAGCCTGGATGATATTTCACACTAATCCCAGGAGCAGAGAGGGGTGAAGCCTGGATGATATTTCACACTAGTCCCAGGGGCAGAGAAGAGAGCAGTCTTGAACATATTTCACATTAGTTCTACGGGCAGAGAGTAGTGCAGTCTGGATGCTATTTCACAGTAAGCCAAGGACAGAGAGGAGTGCAGCCTAGATGGTATTTCGTAGTAAACCCAGCGACAGAGAGGAATGCAGTCCAGATGACATTACACACTAATCCCGGGGGCAGAGAGGAGTGCAGCCTAGATGATATTAGACACTTATCGCAGAGGTAGAGAGGAGTGCAGTCTAGATGATATTTCACATTAGTCCTAGGGGCAGATAGGGGTGGGGCATAGACGATATGTCTCACTAATCGCAGGGGCAGAGAGGAGTGCAGTCTGGATGATATTTCACATTAGTCCTAGGGGCTGATAAGGGTGAAGCATAGATGATATGTCTCACTAATCGCAGGGGCAGAGAGGAGTGCAGCCTGCATGATATTTCAAACTAATCCTAGGGGCAGAGAGGAGTGCAGCCTAGATGAAATTTCACGTTAGTCGCAAGGGCAGACAGGAGCGCAGTCTAGATGATATTTCACACTTATCCCAGGGGCAGAGAACAGCCCCGTCTCGATGATATTACACAGTTATCCTAGAGTTAGAGAGGTGTGCAGTCTAGATGATATTTCACATTCGTACCAGGGGCAGGGAAGAGTGCATTCTAGATGAAATTACACGTTAGGCCTATGGACAGAGAGGAGTACAGCCTAGATGATATTTCACTTTAGTCCCAAGGGCAGACAGGAGTGCAGTCTGGATGATATTTCACATTAGTCCTAGGGGCAGAGAGGAGTGCAGTCTGGATGCTATTTCACAGAAAGCACAGGACAGAGAGGAGTGCAGCCTAGATGGTATTTCGTAGTAAAGCCAGGGACAGAGAGGAATGCAGTTTGGATAGTATTTCGCAGTAAGTCCAGGGAAAGAGAGGAGTCCAACCATGATGGTATTTCGCAGACAGCCCAGGGGCAGAGAGGAATGCAGTCCAGATGACATTACACACTAATCCCAGGGGCAGAGAGGAGTGCAGCCTGGATGATATTTCACACTAATCCCAGGGACAGAGAGGCTGCAGTCTAGATGACATTACACACTTATCACAGCCTAGATGGTATTTCGCAGTAAACCCAGGAGCAGAGAGGGTTGCGATCTGGATGGTATTACACAGTAAGGCCAGGAACAGAGTGGAGTGAAGCCTCGATGGTAATTCTTTGTTCACCCAGCTACAGAGGGGAATGCCGTTTGGATGGTATTACACAGTAAACCCAAGGGGCAGAGAAGACTGCAGCTGAGATGATATTTCACCCTAATCCCAGGAGCAGAGAGGAGTGCAGCCTGGATGATATTTCACACTAATCCCAGGGGCAGAGAAGAGTGCAGTCTAATGATATTTCACACTAATCCCAGGGGCAGAGAGGAGAGGAGTCTGGATGATATTAGACACTTATCCCGGGGACAGGGAGTATTACAGTCTGGATGATATTTCACACTAATCCCAGAGGCAGAGAGTATTGCTGTCTGGATGATATTAGACACTTATCCCAGGGGCAGAGAGGAGTGCAGTCTAGATGACATTGCACACTTGTTCCAGGGCAGAGAGAGGCGCAAACTAGATGATATTTCACATTATTCACAGGGGCAGAGAGGAGTGAAGCCTGGATGATATTTCACACTAATCCCAGGAGCAGAGAGGGGTGAAGCCTGGATGATATTTCACACTAGTCCCAGGGGCAGAGAAGAGAGCAGTCTTGAACATATTTCACATTAGTTCTACGGGCAGAGAGTAGTGCAGTCTGGATGCTATTTCACAGTAAGCCAAGGACAGAGAGGAGTGCAGCCTAGATGGTATTTCGTAGTAAACCCAGCGACAGAGAGGAATGCAGTCCAGATGACATTACACACTAATCCCGGGGGCAGAGAGGAGTGCAGCCTAGATGATATTAGACACTTATCGCAGAGGTAGAGAGGAGTGCAGTCTAGATGATATTTCACATTAGTCCTAGGGGCAGATAGGGGTGGGGCATAGACGATATGTCTCACTAATCGCAGGGGCAGAGAGGAGTGCAGTCTGGATGATATTTCACATTAGTCCTAGGGGCTGATAAGGGTGAAGCATAGAGGATATGTCTCACTAATCGCAGGGGCAGAGAGGAGTGCAGCCTGCATGATATTTCAAACTAATCCTAGGGGCAGAGAGGAGTGCAGCCTAGATGAAATTTCACGTTAGTCGCAAGGGCAGACAGGAGCGCAGTCTAGATGATATTTCACACTTATCCCAGGGGCAGAGAACAGCCCCGTCTCGATGATATTACACAGTTATCCTAGAGTTAGAGAGGTGTGCAGTCTAGATGATATTTCACATTCGTACCAGGGGCAGGGAAGAGTGCATTCTAGATGAAATTACACGTTAGGCCTATGGACAGAGAGGAGTACAGCCTAGATGATATTTCACTTTAGTCCCAAGGGCAGAGAGGAGTGCAGCCTGGATGATATTACACACTAATCCCAGGGGCAGAGAGAGGCGCAGCCTCGATGATATTTCACATCAGTCCTAGGGGCAGAGAGGAGCGCAGCCTGGATGACATTACACGCTTAACCCAATGGCAGAAGGGAGGGAGGCCTAGTTGACATTTCCCACTAATCCCAAGGGCAGAGAAGAGTGCAGTCTAGATGACATTTCACACTAATCCCAGAGGCAGAGAGTATTGCTGTCTGGATGATATTAGACACTTATCCCAGGGGCAGAGAGGAGTGCAGTCTAGATGACATTGCACACTTGTTCCAGGGCAGAGAGAGACGCAAACTAGATGATATTTCACATTATTCACAGAGGCAGAGAGGAGTGAAGCCTGGATGATATTTCACACTAATCCCAGGAGCAGAGAGGAGTGAAGCCTGGATGATATTTCACACTAGTCCCAGGGGCAGAGAAGAGAGCAGTCTTGAACATATTTCACATTAGTCCTACGGGCAGAGAGCAGTGCAGTCTGGATGCTATTTCACAGTAAGCCAAGGACAGAGAGGAGTGCAGCCTAGATGGTATTTCGTAGTAAACCCAGCGACAGAGAGCAATGCAGTCCAGATGACATTACACACTAATCCCGGGGGCAGGGAGGAGTGCAGCCTGGATGACATTACACACTTAACCCAGTGGCAGAGAGGAGGGAGGCCGAGTTGATATTTCACACTAATCCCAGGGGCAGAGAGAAGTGCAGCCTAGAAGATATGTCTCACGAATCACAGGGGCAGAGAGGAGTGCAGCCTGGATGATATTTCACGCTAGTCCCAAGGGCAGAGAAGAGCGCAGACTGGATGATATTTCACATTAGTCCTAGGGGCAGAGATGAGTGCAGGCAGGATGATATTTCACACTAATCCCAGGAGCAGAGTGGAGTTAAACCTGGATGATATTTCACGCTAATCCCAGGAGCAGAGAGTAGTGAAGCCTGGATGATATTTCACACTAATCCCAGGAGCAGAGTGGAGTGAAGCCCGGATGATATTTCACACTAATCCCGGGAACAGGGACGAGTGAAGCCTGGATGATATTTCACATTAGTCCCAGCGGCAGAGAAGAGAGCAGTCTTGAAGATATTTCACATTCGTCCTACAGGCAGAGAGCAGTGCAGTCTGGACGCTATTTCACAGTAAACCAAGGACAGAGAGGAGTGCAGCTTAGATGGAATTTCGTAGTAAACCCAGCGACAGAGAGCAATGCAGTCCAGATGACATTACACACTAATCCCAGGGGCAGACAGGTGTGCAGTCTAGATGATATTTCACATTAGTCCTAGGGGCAGAGAGCAGTGCAGTCTGGATGCTATTTCACAGAAAGCACAGGACAAAGAGGAGTGCAGCCTAGATGGTATTTTGTCGTAAAGCCAGGGACAGAGAGGAATGCAGTTTGGATATTATTTCGCAGTAAGCCCAGGGACAGAGAGGAGTGCAGCCTGGATGGTATTTCGTAGTAAACCCAGGGACAGAGAGGAATTAAGTTTAGATGGTATACCTCACTAAGCACAGGGACAGAGAGGAGTGCAGCTGAGATGATATTTCACACTAATCTAAGGGGCAGAGAGGACTGAAGTCTGGATGTTATTATACACTTATCCCAGGGGCAGATAGGAGTGCAGTCCAGGTGACATGACACACTAATCCCGGGGGCAGAGAGGAGGGAGGCCTAGATGATATTACACACATGTCCAAGGGGCAGAAAGGAGTGCAGTTAGATGACTTTACACACTAATCCCAGGGGCAGAGAGCAGTGCAGTCTGGATGATATTTCACAGTAAGGCCAGGACAGAGAGGAATGCAGTTCAGATAATATTTCGCATTAAGCCCAGGGAAAGAGAGGAGTCCAACCATGATGGTATTTCGCAGTCAGCCCAGGGGCAGAGAAGAATGCAGACTAGATGATAGTTCACATTAGTCCTAGGGGCAGATAGGGGTGAAGCATAGACGATATGTCTCACTAATCGCAGGGGCAGAGAGGAGTGCAGCCTGCATGATATTTCAAACTAATCCTAGGGGCAGAGAGGATTACAGCCTAGATGATATTTCACACTTATCCCAGGGGCAGAGAACAGCCCCGTTTCGATGATATTACACAGTTATCCCAGGGGTAGAGAGGAGTGCAGTCTAGATGATATTTCACATTCGTACCAGAGGTAGAGAAGAGTGCATTCTAGATTAAATTTCACGTTAGTCCTATGGACAGAGAGGAGTACAGCCAAGATGATATTTCACTTTAGTCCCAAGGACAGAGAGGAGTGCAGCCTGGATGACATTACACACTTAACCCAGTGGCAGAGAGGAGGGAGGCCTAGTTGATATTTCACACTAATCCCAGGGGCAGACAGGAGTGCAGTCTGGATGATATTTCACATTAGTCCTAGGGGCACAGAGCAGTGCAGTCTGGATGCTATTTCACAGAAAGCCCAGGACAGAGAGGAGTGCATCCTAGATGGTATTTCGTAGTAAAGCCAAGGACAGAGAGGAATGCAGTTTGGATAGTATTTCGCAGTAAGTCCAGGGAAAGAGAGGAGTCCAACCATGATGGTATTTCGCAGTCAGCCCAGGGGCAGAGAGGAATGCAGTCCAGATGGCATTACACACCAATCCCAGGGACAGAGAAGAGTGCAGTCTGGATGATATTAGACACTTATCCCAGGGGCAGAGAGAGGCACAGCCTAGATGATATTAGACACTTATCCCTGGGGTAGAGAGGAGTGCAGTCTAGATGATATTTCACATGCTTACCACGGGCAGAGAAGAGTGCATTCTAGATGATATTTACCAAGAGTTCTATGGACAGAGAGGAGTGCAGTCTGGACGGTATTTTAGACTAATCCCAGGGGCAGAGACGAGCGCAGTCTGGATGATATTTCACACTAATCCCAGGGGCAGAGACGAGCGCAGTCTGGATGATATTTCACACTAATCCCAAGGGCAGAGAGGAACGCAATCTAGATGAAGTTTCACATTAGTCCCAGGGGCACAGAGGAGTTCAGCTGAGAGGATATTTCACATTAGTCCCAGGGGCAGAGAGAAGCACAGCCTGGATGATACTTCACACTAATCCCAGGGGCAGAGAGGAGCGCTGTCTAGATGATATTACACAGTTATCGTAGGGGCAGAGAGGAGTGCAGCCGAGATGATTTACGCACTTATCCCAGGGGCAGAGAGGAGTGCAGCCTAGATGATTTACGCACTTATCCCAGGGGCAGACAGGAGTGCAGCCTAGATGATTTACGCACTTATCCCAGGGGCAGATAGGAGTACAGTCTGGATGACATTACACACTTATCCCAGGGGCAGATAGGAGTGCAGCCTAGATGATTTACGCACTTATCCCAGGGGCAGACAGGAGTGCAGTCCAGTTGGTATCTCGCAGTAAGCACAGGGACAGAGAGGAGTGCAGCCTAAATGGCATTTCGTACTACGCCCAGGGACAGAGAGGAATGCTGTTTGGATGGTATTTCAGAGTAAACCCAGGGGCAGAGAGGAGTGCAGTCTACAAGATATTTCACATTAGTGCTATGGGCAGAGAGGAGCGCAGCCTAGATGACTTTCACATCGGTCCCAGGGGCAGAGGGCAGAGCAAATAAGATGATATTACACAGTTTTCCCAGTGGCAGAGAGGAGTGCAGCCCGGCTGATATTTCACATTAGTCCTGGGGGAAAAGAGGAGTGCAGCCTAAATGGTATTTCCAAGTAAACTCCGAACAGAGAGGAATGCAGTTTGGATGGTATTTCACAGTAAGCCCAGGGACAGAGGGGAGTGCAGTCCAGATGACATTACACACATATCCTGGGGGCAGAAAGGAATGCAGTCTGGATGATATTACACACTTGTTCCAGGGGAAGAGAAGAGTGCCGTCTAGATGATAATTCACACTAATCCCAGGGGCAGAGAAGAGAGCAGTCTAGAAGATATTTCACATTAGTCCTTGGGGCAGAGAGGTGCGCAATCTAGATGATGTTTCACATAAGCACCGGGGGCAGAGTGGAGTTAGCCAAGATGATATTTCACATTAGTCCCAGAGGCAGAGAGGAGCACAGTCTAGATGATATTTCACATTAGTCCCAGAGGCAGAGAGGAGTGCAGTCTAGATGATATTTCATGTTAGTCCCAGGGGCAGAGAGTGCAGCCTAGATGACTTTACACACTTATACCAGGTACAGAAAGGAGAGCATTCCAGTTGGTATTTCAGCGTAAACCCAAGTAAAGAGGCGAATGCAGTTTCGATGGTATTTCGCAGTAAACCCTGGGGCAGAGAGGAATGCAGCTGAGATGATATTTCACACTAATCGCAGGGGCGGAGAGGAGGGCAGTCTGGATGATATTTCACATTAATCCCAGGAGCAGAGAGGAATGCAGCCTAGATGATGTTT
Source organism: Carcharodon carcharias (assembly GCF_017639515.1). NCBI lineage: Eukaryota > Metazoa > Chordata > Chondrichthyes > Lamniformes > Lamnidae > Carcharodon > Carcharodon carcharias. Next base: position 103,137,122 of record NC_054474.1, read on the forward strand.
CACACTAATCCCAGGGGCAGAGAGAGGTGCAATCTAGATGATATTTCACATTAATCCCAGGAGCAGAGAGGAATGCAGCCTAGAAGACATTTCACACTAATCCCAGGGACGGAGAGGAGGTACAGTCTGGATGACTTTACACACTTATCCCAGGGGCAAAGACGAGTGCAGTCCAGTTGGTATTTTGCAGTAAGTCCGGGAAAAGAGAGGAGTGCAGCCCAAATGGCATTTCGTAGTAAACCCAAGGACAGTGAGGAATGTAGTTTGGATGGCATTTCTCAGTAAGCCCAGGGGCAGAGAGGAGTGCAGCCGAGATGATATTTCACACGAATCACAGTGGCAGAGAGGAATGCAGTCTGGAAGATATTTCACATTAGTCCTACAGGCAGAGAGCAGTGCAGTCTGGATGCTATTTCACAGTAAGCCCAGGAGCAGAGAGGAATGCAGCGTAGATGGTATTTCGTAGTAAACCCAGTAACAGAGAGGAATGCAGTTTGGATGCTATTTCGCAGTAAGTCCAGGAAAAGAGAGGAGTGCAGCCCTAATGGCATTTCGTAGTAAACCCAAGTACAGAGAGGAATGCAGTTTGGATGGTATTTCGCAGTAAGCCCAGGGCAGAGAGGAGAACAGCCTGGATAATATTTCACACTTGTTCCAGGGGCAGAGAGGTGTGCAGTAAATGATATTACACACTAATCCATGGGGCATAGAGGAGCGCAGTCCAAATGACAATACACACTGATCCCAGGGGCAGACAGGAGCGCAGCCTAGATGACATTACACACTTATCGCAAGAACAGAGAGGAGAGGAATCGAGATTCCATTACACACTTTTCCCAGGGGCAGAGAGGAGTGCAGACAAAATGATATTTCACACTAATCCCAGGGGCAGAGAAGAGTGCAGCTTGGATGATATTTCACGCTAATCCCAGGGGCAGAGAGGAGTGCATTCTAGATGATATTTCATATTTGTACCAGGGGCAGAGAAGAGTGCATTCTAGATGATAGTTCATGTTAGTCCTATGGACAGAGAGGAGTGCAGACAAAATGATATTTTTCTGTAGTCGCAGTGGCAGAGAGGAGTACAGTCTGGATGATATTTCACACTAATCCCAGAGACAGACTAGAGCGCAGTCTAGATGATATTTCACGTCAGTCCTAGGGACAGAGAGGAACGCAGCCTGGAAGATATATCTCACTAATCGCACAGGCAGAGAGGAGTGCAGCCTGGATGATATTTCACACTAATCCCAGGGGCAGAGAAGAGTGCAGTCTAGATGATATTTCACATTAGTCCTAGGGGCAGAGAAGAGTGCAGTCTAGATGATATTTCACGCTAATTCCAGGGGCAGAGAGGACTGAACTCTGGATGATATTAGAGACTTATCCCAGGGGCAGAGAGGAGTGCAGTCTAAATGAAGTTACACACTTATCCCAGGGGCAGAGAGGAGAACAGCCTGGATGATATTTCACACAAATCCCAGGGGCAGTGAGGAGTGCAGTCTGGATGATAATTTCACGCTTATCCCAGGGGCAGAGGGAAGTGCAGTCTGGATGATATTACACGCTTATCCGAGGGGCAAAGAGGATTGCAGTAAATGATATTACACACTGATCCCAGAGGCAGAGAGGAGTGCAGTCCAGATGACATTACACACTAATCCCAGGGGCAGAGAAGTGTGCAGTCTCGATGATATTACACACTTATCCCAGGGGCAGAGAGGAGGGCAGTCTCAATGATATTACACACTTATCCCAGAGGCAGAGAAGAGTGCAGTCTCGATGATATTACACACTTATTCCAGGGGCAGAGAGGAATGCAGTCTCGATCATATTTCACACTAATCCCAGGGGCAGAGAGAGGCACAATCTAGATGATATTTCACATTAATCCCAGGAGCAGAGAGGAATGCAGCCTAGAAGACATTTCACACTAATCCCAGGGACGGAGGGGAGGTACAGTCTGGATGACTTTACACACTTATCCCAGGGGCAAAGACGAGTGCAGTCCAGTTGGTATTTTGCAGTAAGTCCAGGAAAAGAGAGGAGTGCAGCCCAAATGGCATTTCGTAGTAAACCCAAGGACAGAGAGGAATGCAGTTTGGATGGTATTTCGCAGTAAGCCCAGGGGCAGAGAGGAGTTCAGCCTAGAAGATATTTCACATTAGACCTACGGTCAGAGAGCAGTGCAGTCTGGATGATATTTCACAGTAAGCATAGGACAGAGAGGAATGCAGCGTAGATGGTATTTCGTAGTAAACCCAGTGACAGAGAGGAATGCAGTTTGGATGGTAATTCGCAGTCAGCCCAGGGGCAGAGAAGAGTGCAGTCCAGATGACATTACACACTTATCCTGGGGACAGAGAGGAGTGCAGACAAAATGATATTTCACGATAATCCCAGGGGCAGAGAGGAGTGCAGCCTAGATGATATTTCACTTTAGTCGCAGTGGCAGAGAGGAGCGCAGGCTAGATGATATTTCGCACTAATCCCAGAGACAGACTAGAGTGCAGCCTAGATGATATTTCACTTTAGTCGCAGTGGCAGAGAGGAGCGCAGGCTAGATGATATTTCGCACTAATCCCAGAGACAGACTAGAGTGCAGTCTAGATGATATTTCACATCAGTCCTAGGGGCAGAGAGGAGTGCAGCCTGGATGATATTTCACATTAGTCCCAGGGGCAGAGAAGAGTGCAGTCTAGATGATATTTCACATTAGTCCCAGGGTCAGTGAGGAGTGCAGCCTAGATGATATTTCAAGCTAATCCCAGGGGCAGAGAGGACTGAACTCTGGATGATATTAGTGACTTATCCCAGGGGCAGAGAGTAGTGCAGTCTAAATGACGTTACACACTTATCCCAGGGGCAGAGAGGAGAACAGCCTGGATAATATTTCACACAAATCCCTGGGGCAGAGAGGAGTGCAGCCCAAATGGCATTTCATAGTAAACCCAAGGACAGAGAGGAATGTAGTTTGGATGGTATTTCGCAGTAAGCCCAGGGGCAGAGAGGAGTGCAGTCTAGATGATATTACACATTAGTCCTACGGGCAGAGAGCAGTGCAGTCTGGATGATATTTCACAGTAAGCATAGGACAGAGAGGAATGCAGCGTAAATGGTATTTCGTAGTAAACCCAGTGACAGAGAGGAATGCAGTTTGGATGGTATTTCGCAGTCAGCCCAGGGGCAGAGAAGAGTGCAGTCCAGATGACATTACACACTTATCCTGGGGACAGAGAGGAGTGCAGACAAAATGATATTTCACGATAATCCCAGGGGCAGAGAGGAGCGCAGCTTATATGATATTTCACTTTAGTCGCAGTGGCAGAGAGGAGCGCAGGCTAGATGATATTTCGCACTAATCCCAGTGACAGACTAGAGCGCAGTCTAGATGATATTTCACATCAGTCCTAGGGGCAGAGAGGAGTGCAGCCTGGATGATATTTCACACTAATCCCAGAGACAGACTAGAGCGCAGTCTGGATGATAGTTCACATCCGTCCTAGGGGCAGAGAGGAGTGCAGTCTGGAAGATAGATCTCAGTAATCGCACAGGCAGAGAGGAGTGCAACCTGGATTATATTTCACATTATTCCTAGGGGCAGAGAAGAGTGCAGTCTAGATGATATTTCACGTTAGTCCTAGGGCCAAAGAAGAGTGCAGTCTAGATGATATTTCACATTAGTCCCAGGGTCAGTGAGGAGTGCAGCCTAGATGATATTTCAAGCTAATCCCAGGGGCAGAGAGGACTGAACTCTGGATGATATTAGAGACTCATCCCAGGGGCAGAGAGTAGTGCAGTCTAAATGACGTTACACACTTATCCCAGGGGCAGAGAGAAGTGCAGTCTAAATGACGTTACACACTTATCCCAGGGGCAGAGAGGAGAACAGCCTGGATGATATTTCACACTAATCCCTGGGGCAGAGAGGCGTTCAGTCTGGATGATATTACACACTTGTTCCAGGGACAGAGAGGTGTGCAGTAAATGATATTACACACTAATCCATGGGGCTTAGAGGAGCGCAGTCCAAATGACATTACACACTGATCCCAGGGGCAGACAGGAGCGCAGCCTAAATGGCATTACACAATTATCGCAAGAACAGAGAGGAGAGGAATCAAGATTCCATTACACACTTTCCCCAGGGGCAGAGAGGAGTCTAGTCTAGATGATATTTCACACTAATCTCAGCGGCAGAGAGGAGTGCAGCCTGGGCGATATTTCACACTAATCCCAGGAACAGGGAGGAGTGAAGCCTGGATGATATTTCACACTAATCAAAGGGGCAGAGAGGAGTGCAGCCTAGAAGATATTTCACACTAGTCCCAGGGGCAGACAGAAGTGCAGTCTAGAAGATGTTTCACATTAGTCCTATGGGCAGAGAGCAGTGCAGTCTGGATGCTATTTCACAGTAAGCATAGGACAGAGAGGAGTGCAGCCTAGATGGTATTTCGTAGTAAACCCAGTGACAGAGAGGAATGCAGTTTGGATGGTATTTCGCAGTAAGCCCAGGGAAAGAGAGGAGTGCAGTCCAGATGACATTACACACTTATCCTGGGGACAGAGAGGAGTGCAGCCTAGATGACTTTACACACTTATCCCAGGGGCAGAGAGGAGTGCAGTCCAGTTGGTATTTCGGAGTAAACCCAGGGACAGAGAGGACTGCAGCCGAGATGATATTAGACACTAATCCCAGGGGCAGAGAGGAGGGCAGTCTGGATGATATTTCACATTAGTAGCCGGGGCAGAGAGGAATGCAGCCGAAATGTTATTTCACACTAATCCCAGGAGCAGAGAGGAGTGCAGACAAAATGATATTTCACACTAATCCCAGGGGCAGAGAAGAGTGCAGCTTGGATGATATTTCACGCTAATCCCAGGGGCAGAGAGGAGTGCAGTCTCGATGATATTTCATATTTGTACCAGGGGCAGAGAAGAGTGCATTCTAGATGATAGTTCATGTTAGTCCTATGGACAGAGAGGAGTGCAGACAAAATCGTATTTCACTTTAGTCGCAGTGGCAGAGAGGAGTACAGTCTGGATGATATTTCACACTAATCCCAGAGACAGACTAGAGTGCAGTCTAGATGATATTTCACGTCAGTCCTAGGGACAGAGAGGAGTGCAGCCTGGAAGATATATCTCACTAATCGCACAGGCAGAGAGGAGTGCAGCCTGGATGATATTTCACACTAATCCCAGGGTCAGAGAAGATTGCAGTCTAGATGATATTTCACATTAGTCCTAGGGGCAGAGAAGAGTGCAGTCTAGATGATATTTCACATTAGTCCTAGGGGCAGAGAAGACTGCAGTCTAGGTGATATTTCATGCTAATTCCAGGGGCAGAGAGGACTGAACTCTGGATGATATTAGAGACTTATCCCAGGGGCAGAGAGGAGTGCAGTCTAAATGACCTTACACACTTATCCCAGGACCAGAGAGGAGAACAGCCTGGATGATATTTCACACAAATCCCAGTGGCAGTGAGGAGTGCAGTCTGGATGATAATTTCACGCTTATCCCAGGGGCAGAGGGAAGTGAAGTCTGGATGATATTACACGCTTATCCGAGGAGCAGAGAGGATTGCAGTAAATGATATTACACACTGATCCCAGAGGCAGAGAGGAGTGTAGTCCAAATGACACTACACACTGATCCCAGGGGCAGACAGGAGCGCAGCCTAGATGACATTACACACTTATCGCAAGAAGAGAGAGGAAAGGAATCGAGATTCCATTACACACTTTTCCCAGGGGCAGAGAGGAGTCTAGTCTAGATGATATTTCACACTAATCCCAGGGGCAGAGAGGAGTGCAGCCTGGACGATATTTCACACTAATCCCAGGAACAGAGAGGAGTGAAGCCTGGATGATATTTCACACTAATCCCAGGGGCAGAGAGAGGCGCAATCTAGATGATATTTCACATTAATCCCAGGAGCAGAGAGGAACGCAGCCAAGAAGACATTTCACACTAATCCCAGGACGGAGAGGAGGTACAGTCTGGATGACGTTACACACTTATCCCAGGGGCAAAGAGGAGTGCAGTCCAGTTGGTATTTCACAGTAAGTCCAGAAAAAAAGGGGAGTGCAGCCCAAATGGCATTTCATAGTAAACCCAAGGACAGAGAGAAATGCAGTTTGGATGGTATTTCTCAGTAAGCCTAGGGGCAGAGAGGAGTGCAGCCTAGAAGATATTTCACATTAGTCCTACGGGCAGAGAGCAGTGCAGTCTGGATGCTATTTCACAGTAAGCATAGGACAGAGAGGAATGCAGCGTAGATGGTATTTCGTAGTAAACCCAGTGACAGAGAGGAATGCAGTTTGGATGGTAATTCGTAGTCAGCCCAGGGGCAGAGAAGAGTGCAGTCCAGATGACATTACACACTTATCCCGGGGGCAGAGAGGAGTGCAGACAAAATGATATTTCACACTAATCCCAGGGGCAGAGAAGAGTGCAGTTTGGATGATATTTCACGCTAAACCCAGGGGCAGAGAGGAGTGCAGTCTCGATGATATTTCATATTTGTACCAGGGGCAGAGAAGAGTGCATTCTAGATGATAGTTCATGTTAGTCCTATGGACAGAGAGGAGTGCAGACAAAATCATATTTCACTTTAGTCGCAGTGGCAGAGAGGAGTACAGTCTGGATGATATTTCACACTAATCCCAGAGACAGACTAGAGTGCAGTCTAGATGATATTTCACATCAGTCCTAGGGACAGAGTGGAGTGCAGCCTGGAAGATATATCTCACTAATCGCACAGGCAGAGAGGAGTGCAACCTGGATGATATTTCACACTAATCCCAGGGGCAGAGAAGATTGCAGTCTAGATGATATTTCACCCTTAGTCCTAGGGGCAGAGAAGAGTGCAGTCTAGATGATATTTCACATTAGTCCTAGGGGCAGAGAAGAGTGCAGTCTAGATGATATTTCACGCTAATCCCAGGGGCAGAGAGGACTGAACTCTGGATGATATTAGAGACTTATCCCAGGGGCAGAGAGGAGTGCAGTCTAAATGACGTTACACCCTTATCCCAGGGGCAGAGAGGAGAACAACCTGGATGATATTTCGAACAAATCCCAGGGGCAGTGAGGAGTGCAGTCTGGATGATATTTCACGCTAATCCCAGGGGCAGAGGGAAGTGCAGTCTGAATGATATTACACGCTTATCCGAAGGGCAGAAAGGATTGCAGTCTGGATGATATTAAACGCTTATCCTAGGGGCAGAAAGGTGTGCAGTCTGGATGATATTACATACTTGTTCCAGGGGCAGAGAGGTGTGCAGTAAATGATATTACACACTAATCCATGGGGCATAGAGGAGCACAGTCCAGATGACATTACACACTGATCCAAGGGGCAGAGAGGAGTGCAGCCTAGATGACATTACACACTTATCACAGGGGCAGAGAGGAGCGCAGTCTCGATGATATTTCACATGCGTACCACGGGCAGAGAGGAGTCTAGTCTAGATGACATTACACACTTATCCCAGAGGCAGAGAAGAGTGCAGTCTAGATGATAATTCACACTTATCCCAGGGGCAGAGAAGAGTCCAGTCCAGATGATAGTTCACACTTATCCCAGGGGCAGAGGGGAATGCAGCCTTGATGATATTTCACACTTATCCCAGGGACGGAGAAGAATGCAGCCTTGATGATATTTCACACTTATCCCAGGGGCAGAGAAGAGAGCAGTCTAGATAATATTTCACACTTATCCCAGGGACAGAGAAGAGTGCAGTCCAGATGACATTACACACTTATCCCAGGGGCAGAGAAGAGTGCAGTCCAGATGACATTACACACTTATCACAGGAGCAGAGAGAAGTGCAGCCTGGACGATATTTCACACTAATCCCAGGAACAGAGAGGAGTGCAGCCAGGATAATATTTCACGCTAATCCCTGGGGCAGAGAGAAGTACAGTCTAGATGATATTTAGCACTGATCCCTGGGACAGGGAAGAGTGCAGCCTGGATAATATTTCACACAAATCCCAGGGGCAGAGTGGAGTGCGGTCTGGATAATATTTCACGCTAATCCCTGGGGCAGAGAGGAGTTCAGTCTGGATGATATTACACACTTGTTCCAGGGGCAGAGAGGTGTGCAGTAAATGATGTTACACAATAATCCATGGGGCGTAGACGAGCGCAGTCCAAATGACATTACCCACTGATCCCAGGGGTAGACAGGAGCGCAGTCTAGATGACATTACACACTTATCGCAGGAACAGAGAGGAGAGCAATCGAGATTCCATTACACACTTCTCCCAGGGGCAGAGAGGAGTCTAGTCTAGATGATATTTCACACTAATCTCAGCGGCAGAGAGAATTGCAGCCAGGATTATATTTCATGCTAATCCCAGGGGCAAAGAGGAGTGCAGTCTGGATGATATGACACACTTATCCGAGGGGCAGAGAGGATTGCAGTAATTGACATTACACACTAATCCATGGGGCATGGAGGAGCACAGTCCAGATGACATTACACACTGATCCCAAGGGCAGAGAGTAGTGCAGTGTAAATGGTATTTTGCAGTAAGCCCAGGGACAGAGAGGAGTGCAGCCTGGATGGTATTTCGTAGTAAACCCAGGGACAGAGAGGAATTAAGTTTAGATGGTATTCCTCACTAAGCACAGGGACAGAGAGGAGTGCAGCTGAGATGATATTTCATACTAATCCCAGGGGCAGAGAGGACTGAAGTCTGGATGTTATTATACACTTATCCCAGGGGCAGACAGGAGTGCAGTCAAGGTGACATGACACACTAATCCCAGGGGCAGAGAGGAGGGAGGCCTAGATGATATTACACACTTATCCCAGGGGCAGAGAGCAGTGCAGTCTGGATGATATTTCAAAGTAAGGCCAGGACAGAGAGGAGCAGCCTAGATGGTATTTCGTAGTAAAGCCAGGGACAGAGAGGAATGTAGTTTGGTGGTATTTCGCAGTCAGCCCAGGGGCAGAGAGGACTGCAGCCGAGATGATATTTCACACGAATCACAGTGGCAGAGAGGAATGCAGTCTGGAAGATATTTCACATTAGTCCTACAGGCAGAGAGCAGTGCAGTCTGGATGATATTTCACATTAGTCCTAGGGGCAGATAGGCGTGAAGCATAGACGATATGTCTCACTAATCGCAGGGGCAGAGAGGAGTGCAGCCTGCATGATATTTCAAACTAATCCCAGGGGCAGAGAGGAGTGCAGCCTGGATGATATTACACACTAATCCCAGGGGCAGAGAACAGCCCCGTCTGGATGATATTGCGCAGTTATCCTAGGGGCAGAGAGGAGCGCAGTCTAGATGATATTAGACACTTATCCCAGGGGCAGAGAGGAGAAAAGCCTGGATGATACTGCACACTAATCCCAGGGGCAGAGAGCAGTGCAGTCTGGATGATATTTCACAGTAAGGCCAGGATAGAGAGGAGCAGCCTAGATGGTATTTCATAGTAAAGCCAGGGACAGAGAGGAATGCAGTTTGGATAATATTTCGCATTAAGCCCAGGGAAAGAGAGGAGTCCAACCATGATGGTATTTCGCAGTCAGCCCAGGGGCAGAGAGGAATGCAGTCCAGATGACATTACACACAAATCCCAGGGGCAGAGAGCAGCGCAGACTAGATAATATTACACACTAATCCCAGGGGCAGAGAGGAGTGCAGTCTAGATGATATTTCACATTATTACTAGGGGCAGATAGGGGTGAAGCATAGACGATATGTCTCACTAATCGCAGGGGCAGAGAGGAGTGCAGCCTGCATGATCTTTCAAACTAATCCCAGGGGCAGAGAGGAGTACAGCCTAGATGATATTAGACACTTATCCCAGGGGCAGAGAGGAGTGCAGTCTGGATGATATTTCACACTTATCCCAGTGGAAGAAAGGAGTGCAACCTAGATGACTTTACACACTTATCCCAGGTAGAGAGAGGAGTGCAGTCCAGTTGGTATTTCAGAGTAAACCCAGGGACAGAGGCGAATGCAGTTTCGATGGTATTTCGCAGTAAACCCAGAGGCAGAGAGGAGTGCAGCCGAGATGATATTTCACACTAATCCCAGGGGCAGAGAGGAGTGTAGCCTAGATGATTTACGCACTTATCCCAGGGGCAGACAGGAGTGCAGCCTAGATGATTTACGCACTTATCCCAGGGGCAGACAGGAGTGCAGTCTAGATGATTTACGCACTTTTCCCAGGGGCAGACAGGAGTGCAGTCCAGTTGGTATCTCGCAGTAAGCACAGGGACAGAGAGGAGTGCAGCCTAAATGGCATTTTGTACTAAGCCCAGGGACAGAGAGGAATGCTGTTTGGATGGTATTTCAGAGTAAACCCAGGGGCAGAGAGGAGTGCAGTCTACAAGATATTTCACATTAGTCCTAGAGGCAGAGAGGAGCGCAGCCTAGATGACTTTCACTTCGGTCCCAGGGGCAGAGAGCAGCGCAAATAAGATGATATTACACAGTTTTCCCAGTGGCAGAGATGAGTGCAGCCTGACTGATATTTCACATTAGTCCTGGGGGAAGAGAGGAGTGCAGCCTAAATGGTATTTCCAAGTAAACTCCGAACAGAGAGGAATGCAGTTTGGATGGTATTTCACAGTAAGCCCAGGGACAGAGGGGAGTGCAGTCCAGATGGCATTACACACTTATCCTGGGGGCAGAAAGGAATGCAGTCTGGATGATATTACACACTGACCCAGGGGAAGAGAAGAGTGCAGTCTAGATGATAATTCATACTAATCCCAGGGGCACAGAAGAGAGCAGTCTAGAAGATATTTCACATTAGTCCTTGGGGCAGAGAGGAGCCAGCCTAGATGATACTTCACATTACTCCTAGGGGCAGAGAGGAGCGCAATCTAGATGATGTTTCACATAAGTCCCGGGGGCAGAGTGGAGTTTAGCCAAGATGATATTTCACATTGGTCCCAGAGGCAGAGAGGAGTGCAGTTTAGATGATATTTCACGTTAGTCCCAGGGGCAGAGAGTGCAGTCTGGATGATATTGTACACTTATCCCAGGGGCAGAGAGGAGAAAAGCCTGGATGGTATTTCACACTAATCCCAGGGACAGAGAGGAGTACAGCCTAGATCATATTTTACATTAGTCCCAGCGACAGACAGGAGTGCAGCCTAGATGACTTTACACACTTATACCAGGTACAGAAAGGAGTGCAGTCCAGTTGGTATTTTAGCGTAAACCCAAGGGAAGAGCCGAATGCAATTTCGATGGTATTTCGCAGTAAACCCTGGGGCAGAGAGGGGTGCAGCTGAGATGATATTCCACACTAATCCCAGGGGCAGAGAGGAATGCAGTCTGGATGATATTAGACACTTATCCCAGGGGCAGAGAGGAATGCAGCCTAGATGATATTTCACACTAAACCCAGGGGCAGAGGGGAGTACAGTCTAGATGATATTTCACATTAATCCCAGGAGCAGAGAGGAATGCAGCCTAGAAGACATTTCACACTAATCCCAGGGACGGAGAGGAGGTACAGTCTGGATGACTTTACACACTTATCCCAGGGGCAGAGAGGAGAAAAGCCTGGATGGTATTTCACACTAATCCCAGGGACAGAGAGGAGTGCAGCCTAGATCATATTTTACATTAGTCCCAGCGGCAGACAGGAGTGCAGCCTAGATGAATTTACACACTTATACCAGGTACAGAAAGGAGTGCAGTCCAGTTGGTATTTCAGCGTAAACCCAAGGGAAGAGCCGAATGCAATTTCGATGGTATTTCGCAGTAAACCCTGGGGCAGAGAGGGGTGCAGCTGAGATGATATTTCACACTAAACCCAGGGGCAGAGAGGAGTGCAGTCTAGATGATATTTCACACTAAACCCAGGGGCAGAGAGGAGTGCAGTCTAGATGATATTTCACACTAATCTCAGGGGCAGAGAGAAGAAAAGCCTGGATGGTATTTCACACTAATCCCAGGGACAGAGAGGAGTGCAGCCTAGATCATATTTTACATTAGTCCCAGCGGCAGACAGGAGTGCAGCCTAGATGACTTTACACACTTATACCAGGTACAGAAAGGAGTGCAGTCCAGTTGGTATTTCAGCGTAAACCCAAGGGAAGAGCCGAATGCAATTTCGATGGTATTTCGCAGTAAACCCTGGGGCAGAGAGGAGTGCAGTCTAGATGATATTTCACACTAAACCCAGGGGCAGAGAGCAGTGCAGTCTAGATGATATTTCACACTAATCCCAGGGGCAGAGAGAGGCGCAATCTAGATGATATTTCACATTAATCCCAGGAGCAGAGAGGAATGCAGCCTAGAAGACATTTCACACTAATCCCAGGGACGGAGAGGAGGTACAGTCTGGATGACTTTACACACTTATCCCAGGGGCAAAGAGGAGCGCAGTCCAGTTGGTATTTCGCAGTAAGTCCGGGAAAAGAAACAGGTGCAGCCCAAATGGCATTTCGTAGTAAACCCAAGGACAGAGAGGAATGCAGTTTGGATGGTATTTCGCAGAAAGCCCTGGGGCAGAGAGGAGTCCAGTCTAGATGATATTTAGCACTGATCCCTGGGACGGGGAACAGTGCAGCCTGGATGATATTTCACACTAATCCCAGGGGCAGAGAGGAGTGCAGTCTGGATGGTATTACACTCTTGTTCCAAGGGCAGAGAGGTGTGCAGTAAATGATATTACACACTAATCCATGGGGCATAGACGAGCGCAGTCCAAATGACATTACACACTGATCCCAGGGGCAGACAGGAGCGCAGCCTAGATGACATTACACAATTATCGCAAGAACAGAGAGGAGAGCAATCGAGATTCCATTACACACTTCTCCCAGGGGCAGAGAGGAGTCTTGTCTAGATGATATTTCACACTAATCACAGCGGCAGAGAGGAGTGCAGCCTGGACGATATTTCACACTAATCCCAGGAACAGAGAGGAGTGAAACCTGGATGATATTTCACACTAATCAAAGGGGCAGAGAAGAGTGCAGCCTGGAAGATATTTCACACTAGTCCCAGGGGCAGACAGAAGTGCAGTCTAGAAGATGTTTCACATTAGTCCTACGGGCAGAGAGCAGTGCAGTCTGGATGCTATTTCACAGTAAGCATGGGACAGAGAGGAGGGCAGCGTAGATGGTATTTCGTAATAAACCCAGTGTCAGAGACGAATGCAGTTTGGAGGTATTTCGCAGTAAGCCCAGGGAACGATAGGTGTGCAGTCCAGATGACATTACACACTTATCCTGGGGACAGAGAGGAGTGCAGCCTAGATGACTTTACACACTTATCCCAGGTAGAGAGAGGAGTGCAGTCCAGTTGGTATTTCGGAGTAAACCCAGGGACAGAGGCGAATGCAGTTTGGATGGTATTTCGCAGTAAACCCAGAGGCAGAGAGGACTGCAGCCGAGATAATATTAGACACTAATCCCAGCGGCAGAGAGGAGGGCAGTCTCGATGATATTTCACATTAGTAGCCGGGGCAGAGAGGAGTGCAGCCGAAATGTTATTTCACACTAATCCCAGGGGCAGAGAGAGGCGCAATCTAGATGATATTTCACATTAATCCCAGGAGCAGAGAGGAATGCAGCCTAGAAGACATTTCACACCAATCCCAGGAACGGAGAGGAGATACAGTCTGGATGACTTTACACACTTATCCCAGGTAGAGAGAGGAGTGCAGTCCAGTTGGTATTTCGGAGTAAACCCAGGGACAGGGGCGAATGCAGTTTGGATGGTATTTCGCAGTAAACCCAGAGGCAGAGAGGACTGCAGCTGAGATAATATTAGACACTAATCCCAGGGGCAGAGAGGAGGGCAGTCTCGATGATATTTCACATTAGTAGCCGGGGCAGAGAGGAGTGCAGCCGAAATGTTATTTCACACTAATCCCAGGGGCAGAGAGAGGCGCAATCAAGATGATACTTCTCATTAATCCCAGGAGCAGAGAGGAATGCAGCCTAGAAAAGATTTCACACCAATCCCAGGGACGGAGAGGAGGTACAGTCTGGATGACTTTACACACTTATCCCAGGGGCAAAGAGGAGTGCAGTCCAGTTGGTATTTCGCAGTAAGTCCAGGAAAAGAGAGGAGTGCAGCCCAAATGGCATTTCGTAGTAAACCCAAGGACAGAGAGGAATGTAGTTTGGATGGTATTTCGCAGTAAGCCCAGGGACAGAGAGGAGTGCAGCCGAGATGATATTTCACACGAATCACAGTGGCAGAGAGGAATGCAGTCTGGATGATATTTCACATTAGTCCTACGGGCAGAGAGCAGTGCAGTCTGGATGCTATTTCACAGTAAGCCCAGGGGCAGAGAAGAGTGCAGTCCAGATGACATTACACACTTATCCAGGGGGCAGAGAGGAGTGCAGACAAAATGATATTTCACGCTAATCCCAGGGGCAGAGAGGAGTGCAGTCCGGATGATATTTCACACTTATCCCAGGGGCAGAGGGGAGTGCAGCCTTGATGATATTTCACACTTATCCCAGGGGCAGAGAAGAGTGCAGTCTAGATGATATTTCACACTTATCCCAGGGGCAGAGAAGAGTGCAGTCTAGATGACATTACACACTTATCCCAGGGGCAGAGAAGAGTGCAGTCTAGATGATATTTCACACTTATCACAGGAGCAGAGAGAAGTGCAGCCTGGACGATATTTCACAATAATCCAGGGGCAGAGAGGAGTGCAGTCTGGATAATATTTCACACTAATGCCTGGGGCAGAGAGGAGTTCAGTCTGGATGATATTACACACTTGTTCCAGGGGCAGAGAGGTATGCAGTAAATGATATTACACAATAATCCATGGGGCGTAGACGAGTGCAGTCCAAATGACATTACACACTGATCCCAGGGGTAGACAGGAGCGCAGTCTAGATGACATTACACACTTATCGCAGGAACAGAGAGGAGAGCAATCGAGATTCCATTACACACTTCTCCCAGGGGCAGGGAGGAGTCTAGTCTAGATGGTATTTCACACTAATCTCAGTGGCAGAGAGAAGCGCAGCCAGGATCATATTTTATGCTAATCCCAGGGGCAAAGAGGTCTCCAGTCTGGATGATATGACACAATTATCCGAGGGGCAGAGAGGATTGCAGTAATTGACATTACACACTAATCCATGGGGCATGGAGGAGCACAGTCCAGATGACATTACACACTGATCCCAAGGGCAGAGAGTAGTGCAGTGTAAATGGTATTTTGCAGTAAGCCCAGGGACAGAGAGGAGTGCAGCCTGGATGGTATTTCGTAGTAAACCCAGGGACAGAGAGGAATTAAGTTTAGATGGTATACCTCACTAAGCACAGGGACAGAGAGGAGTGCAGCTGAGATGATATTTCACACTAATCCCAGGGGCAGAGAGGACTGAAGTCTGGATGATATTATACACTTATCCCAGGGGCAGACAGGAGTGTAGTCCAGGTGATATGACACACTAATCCCAGGGGCAGAGAGGAGGGAGGCCTAGATGATATTACACACTTATCCCAGGGGCAGAAAGGAGTGCAGTTAGATGACTTTACACACTTATCCCGGGGCAGAGAAGAGAGCAGTCTAAATGATATTATACACTTATCCCAGGGGCAGAAAGGAGTGCAGTTTGGATTGTATTACGCAGTAAACCCAGGGACAGAGAGGAGTGCAGTCTGGATGATATTAGCCACTCATCCCAGGGGCAAAGAGGAATGCAGCCTAGAAGACATTTCACACTAATCCCAGGGGCAGAGAGGAGTGAAGCCTGGATGATACTGCACACTAATCCCAGGGGCAGAGAGCAGTGCAGTCTGGATGATATTTCATAGTAAGGCCAGGACAGAGAGGAGTGCAGCCTAGATAGTATTTTGTAGTAAAGCCAGGGACAGAGAGGAATGCAGTTTGGATAGTATTTCGCATTAAGCCCAGGGAAAAAGAGGAGTCCAACCATGATGGTATTTCGCAGTCAGCCCAGGGGCAGAGAAGAGTGCATTCCAGATGACATTATACACTAATCCCGGGGGCAGAGAGCAGCGCAGTCTAGATGATATTTCACATTAGTCCTAGGGGCAGATAGGGGTGAAGCATAGACGATATGTCTCACTAATCGCAGGGGCAGAGAGGAGTGCAGCCTAGATGATATTACACACTAATCCCGGGGGTAGAGAGCAGCGCAGACTAGATAATATTACACACTAATCCCAGGGGCAGAGAACAGCCCCGTCTGGATGATATTACACACTTATCCCAGGGGCAGAGAGGAGAAAAGCCTGGATGGTATTTCACACTAATCCCAGGGGCAGAAAGGAGTGCAGCCTAGATGACTTTACACACTTATCCCAGGTAGAGAGAGGAGTGCAGTCCAGTTGGTATTTCGGAGTAAACCCAGGGACAGCAGAGGTGAATGCAGTTTCGATGGTATTTTGCAGTAAACCCAGGGGCAGAGAGGAGTGCAGTCTGGATGATATTAGCCACTCATCCCAGGGGCAAAGAGGAGTGCAGCCTAGAAGACATTTCACACTAATCCCAGGGGCAGAGAGGAGTGCAGCTGAGATGATATTTCACACTAATCCCAGCGGCAGAGAGGAGTGCAGTCTGCTTCACATTACACACTTATCCCTGGGGCAGAAAGAATGCAGTCTGGATGATATTACACACTTATCCCAGTGGCAGAAAGGAGTGCCGTCCAGTTGGTATTTCAGAGTAAACCCAGGGACAGAGGCGAATGCAGTTTCGATGGTATTTCGCAATAAACACAGAGGCAGAGAGGAGTGCAGCCGAGATGATATTTCACACTAATCCCAGGGGCAGAGAGGAGTGCCACCTAGATGATATTACACACATATCCCAGGGGCAGAGAGGAGGGAAGCCTAGATGATATTTCACACTAATCCCAGGGACGGAGAGGAATGCAATCTGGATGACTTTACACACTTATACCAGATACAGAAAGGAGTGCAGTCCAGTTGGTATTTCAGCGTAAACCCAAGGAAAGAGGCCAATGCAGTTTCGATGGTATTTCGCAGTAAACCCTGGGGCAGAGAGGGGTGCAGCTGAGATGATATTTCACACTAATCCCAGGGCAGAGAGGACTGAAGTCTGGATGATATTTCACAATAATCCCAGGGGCAGAGAGCAGTGCAGCCGAGATGATATTTCACACGAATCACAGTGGCAGAGAGGAATGCAGTCTGGATGATATTTCACTTTAGTCCTACAGGCAGACAGCAGTGCAGTTTGGATGCTATTTCGCAGTCAGCCCAGGGGCAGAGAAGAGTGCAGTCCAGATGACATTACACACTTATCCCGGGGGCAGAGAGGAGTGCAGACAAAATGATTTTTCACACTAATCCCAGGGGCAGAGAAGAGTGCAGTTTGGATGATATTTCACGCTAATCCCAGGGGCAGAGAGGAGTGCAGTCTAGATGATATTTCATATTTGTACCAGGGGCAGAGAAGAGTGCATTCTAGATGATAGTTCATGTTAGTCCTATGGACGGAGAGGAGTGCAGACAAAATCATATTTCACTTTAGTCACGGTGGCAGAGAGGAGTACAGTCCGGATGATATTTCACAATAATCCCAGAGACAGACTAGAGCACAGTCTAGATGATATTTCACGTCAGTCCAAGGGACAGAGAGGAGTGCAGCCTGGAAGATACATCTCACTAATCGCACAGGCAGAGAGGAATGCAGACTGGATGATATTTCACACTAATCCTAGGGGCAGAGAAGAGTGCAGTCTAGATGATATTTCACATTAGCCCTAGGGGCAGAGAGGAGTGCAGTCTAGATGATATTTCACGCTAATCCCAGGGGCAGAGAGGACTGAACTCTGGATGATAGTAGAGACTTATCCCAGGGGCAGAGAGGAGTGCAGTCTAAATGACGTTACACACTTATCCCAGGACCAGAGAGGAGAACAGCCTGGATGATATTTCAAACAAATCCCAGGGGCAGTGAGGAGTGCAGTCTGGATGATATTTCACGCTAATTCCAGGGGCAGCGGGAAGTGCAGTCTGGATGATATTACACGCTTATCCGAAGGGCAGAGAGGAGTGCAGTCTAGATGATATTACACGCTTATCCGAAGGGCAGAGAGGAGTGCAGTCTGGATGATATTACACGCTTATCCGAAGGGCAGAGAGGATTGCAGTCTGGATGATATTACACGCTTATCCGAGGGGCAGAGAGGTGCGCAGTAAATGATATTACACACTAATCCATGGGGCATAGAGGAGCACAGTCCAGATGACATTACACACTGATCCAAGGGGCAGAGAGGAGTGCAGCCTAGATGACATTACACACTTATCACAGGGGCAGAGAGGAGCGCAGTCTCGATGATATTTCACATGCGTACCACGGGCAGAGAGGAGTCTAGTCTAGATGACATTACACACTTATCCCAGAGGCAGAGAAGAGTGCAGTCTAGATGATAATTCACACTTATCCCAGGGGCAGAGAAGAGTCCAGTCCAGATGATAGTTCACACTTATCCCAGGGGCAGAGGGGAATGCAGCCTTGATGATATTTCACACTTATCCCAGGGACGGAGAAGAATGCAGCCTTGATGATATTTCACACTTATCCCAGGGGCAGAGAAGAGAGCAGTCTAGATAATATTTCACACTTATCCCAGGGACAGAGAAGAGTGCAGTCCAGATGACATTACACACTTATCCCAGGGGCAGAGAAGAGTGCAGTCCAGATGACATTACACACTTATCACAGGAGCAGAGAGAAGTGCAGCCTGGACGATATTTCACACTAATCCCAGGAACAGAGAGGAGTGCAGCCAGGATAATATTTCACGCTAATCCCTGGGGCAGAGAGAAGTACAGTCTAGATGATATTTAGCACTGATCCCTGGGACAGGGAAGAGTGCAGCCTGGATAATATTTCACACAAATCCCAGGGGCAGAGTGGAGTGCGGTCTGGATAATATTTCACGCTAATCCCTGGGGCAGAGAGGAGTTCAGTCTGGATGATATTACACACTTGTTCCAGGGGCAGAGAGGTGTGCAGTAAATGATGTTACACAATAATCCATGGGGCGTAGACGAGCGCAGTCCAAATGACATTACCCACTGATTCCAGGGGTAGACAGGAGCGCAGTCTAGATGACATTACACACTTATCGCAGGAACAGAGAGGAGAGCAATCGAGATTCCATTACACACTTCTCCCAGGGGCAGAGAGGAGTCTAGTCTAGATGATATTTCACACTAATCTCAGCGGCAGAGAGAAGTGCAGCCAGGATTATATTTCATGCTAATCCCAGGGGCAAAGAGGAGTGCAGTCTGGATGATATGACACACTTATCCGAGGGGCAGAGAGGATTGCAGTAATTGACATTACACACTAATCCATGGGGCATGGAGGAGCACAGTCCAGATGACATTACACACTGATCCCAAGGGCAGAGAGTAGTGCAGTGTAAATGGTATTTTGCAGTAAGCCCAGGGACAGAGAGGAGTGCAGCCTGGATGGTATTTCGTAGTAAACCCAGGGACAGAGAGGAATTAAGTTTAGATGGTATTCCTCACTAAGCACAGGGACAGAGAGGAGTGCAGCTGAGATGATATTTCATACTAATCCCAGGGGCAGAGAGGACTGAAGTCTGGATGTTATTATACACTTATCCCAGGGGCAGACAGGAGTGCAGTCCAGGTGACATGACACACTAATCCCAGGGGCAGAGAGGAGGGAGGCCCAGATGATATTACACACTTATCCCAGGGGCAGAAAGGAGTGCAGTTTGGATGGTATTTCGCAGTAAGCCCAGGAGCAGAGAGGAGTGAAGCCTGGATGATACTGTACACTAATCCCAGGGGCAGAGAGCAGTGCAGTCTGGATGATATTTCAAAGTAAGGCCAGGACAGAGAGGAGCAGCCTAGATGGTATTTCGTAGTAAAGCCAGGGACAGAGAGGAATGTAGTTTGGTGGTATTTCGCAGTCAGCCCAGGGGCAGAGAGGACTGCAGCCGAGATGATATTTCACACGAATCACAGTGGCAGAGAGGAATGCAGTCTGGAAGATATTTCACATTAGTCCTACAGGCAGAGAGCAGTGCAGTCTGGATGATATTTCACATTAGTCCTAGGGGCAGATAGGCGTGAAGCATAGACGATATGTCTCACTAATCGCAGGGGCAGAGAGGAGTGCAGCCTGCATGATATTTCAAACTAATCCCAGGGGCAGAGAGGAGTGCAGCCTGGATGATATTACACACTAATCCCAGGGGCAGAGAACAGCCCCGTCTGGATGATATTGCGCAGTTATCCTAGGGGCAGAGAGGAGCGCAGTCTAGATGATATTAGACACTTATCCCAGGGGCAGAGAGGAGAAAAGCCTGGATGATACTGCACACTAATCCCAGGGGCAGAGAGCAGTGCAGTCTGGATGATATTTCACAGTAAGGCCAGGATAGAGAGGAGCAGCCTAGATGGTATTTCATAGTAAAGCCAGGGACAGAGAGGAATGCAGTTTGGATAATATTTCGCATTAAGCCCAGGGAAAGAGAGGAGTCCAACCATGATGGTATTTCGCAGTCAGCCCAGGGGCAGAGAGGAATGCAGTCCAGATGACATTACACACAAATCCCAGGGGCAGAGAGCAGCGCAGACTAGATAATATTACACACTAATCCCAGGGGCAGAGAGGAGTGCAGTCTAGATGATATTTCACATTATTACTAGGGGCAGATAGGGGTGAAGCATAGACGATATGTCTCACTAATCGCAGGGGCAGAGAGGAGTGCAGCCTGCATGATCTTTCAAACTAATCCCAGGGGCAGAGAGGAGTACAGCCTAGATGATATTAGACACTTATCCCAGGGGCAGAGAGGAGTGCAGTCTGGATGATATTTCACACTTATCCCAGTGGAAGAAAGGAGTGCAACCTAGATGACTTTACACACTTATCCCAGGTAGAGAGAGGAGTGCAGTCCAGTTGGTATTTCAGAGTAAACCCAGGGACAGAGGCGAATGCAGTTTCGATGGTATTTCGCAGTAAACCCAGAGGCAGAGAGGAGTGCAGCCGAGATGATATTTCACACTAATCCCAGGGGCAGAGAGGAGTGTAGCCTAGATGATTTACGCACTTATCCCAGGGGCAGACAGGAGTGCAGCCTAGATGATTTACGCACTTATCCCAGGGGCAGACAGGAGTGCAGTCTAGATGATTTACGCACTTTTCCCAGGGGCAGACAGGAGTGCAGTCCAGTTGGTATCTCGCAGTAAGCACAGGGACAGAGAGGAGTGCAGCCTAAATGGCATTTTGTACTAAGCCCAGGGACAGAGAGGAATGCTGTTTGGATGGTATTTCAGAGTAAACCCAGGGGCAGAGGGGAGTGCAGTCTACAAGATATTTCACATTAGTCCTAGAGGCAGAGAGGAGCGCAGCCTAGATGACTTTCACTTCGGTCCCAGGGGCAGAGAGCAGCGCAAATAAGATGATATTACACAGTTTTCCCAGTGGCAGAGATGAGTGCAGCCTGACTGATATTTCACATTAGTCCTGGGGGAAGAGAGGAATGCAGCCTAAATGGTATTTCCAAGTAAACTCCGAACAGAGAGGAATGCAGTTTGGATGGTATTTCACAGTAAGCCCAGGGACAGAGGGGAGTGCAGTCCAGATGGCATTACACACTTATCCTGGGGGCAGAAAGGAATGCAGTCTGGATGATATTACACACTGACCCAGGGGAAGAGAAGAGTGCAGTCTAGATGATAATTCATACTAATCCCAGGGGCACAGAAGAGAGCAGTCTAGAAGATATTTCACATTAGTCCTTGGGGCAGAGAGGAGCCAGCCTAGATGATACTTCACATTACTCCTAGGGGCAGAGAGGAGCGCAATCTAGATGATGTTTCACATAAGTCCCGGGGGCAGAGTGGAGTTTAGCCAAGATGATATTTCACATTGGTCCCAGAGGCAGAGAGGAGTGCAGTCTAGATGATATTTCACGTTAGTCCCAGGGGCAGAGAGTGCAGTCTGGATGATATTGTACACTTATCCCAGGGGCAGAGAGGAGAAAAGCCTGGATGGTATTTCACACTAATCCCAGGGACAGAGAGGAGTACAGCCTAGATCATATTTTACATTAGTCCCAGCGGCAGACAGGAGTGCAGCCTAGATGACTTTACACACTTATACCAGGTACAGAAAGGAGTGCAGTCCAGTTGGTATTTCAGCGTAAACCCAAGGGAAGAGCCGAATGCAATTTCGATGGTATTTCGCAGTAAACCCTGGGGCAGAGAGGGGTGCAGCTGAGATGATATTCCACACTAATCCCAGGGGCAGAGAGGAATGCAGTCTGGATGATATTAGACACTTATCCCAGGGGCAGAGAGGAATGCAGCCTAGATGATATTTCACACTAAACCCAGGGGCAGAGGGGAGTACAGTCTAGATGATATTTCACATTAATCCCAGGAGCAGAGAGGAATGCAGCCTAGAAGACATTTCACACTAATCCCAGGGACGGAGAGGAGGTACAGTCTGGATGACTTTACACACTTATCCCAGGGGCAAAGAGGAGCGCAGTCCAGTTGGTATTTCGCAGTAAGTCCGGGAAAAGAAACAGGTGCAGCCCAAATGGCATTTCGTAGTAAACCCAAGGACAGAGAGGAATGCAGTTTGGATGGTATTTCGCAGAAAGCCCTGGGGCAGAGAGGAGTCCAGTCTAGATGATATTTAGTACTGATCCCTGGGACGGGGAAGAGTGCAGCCTGGATGATATTTCACATTAGCCCTAAGGGCAGAGAGGAGTGCAGTCTAGATGATATTTCACGCTAATCCCAGGGGCAGAGAGGACTGAACTCTGGATGATAGTAGAGACTTATCCCAGGGGCAGAGAGGAGTGCAGTCTAAATGACGTTACACACTTATCCCAGGACCAGAGAGGAGAACAGCCTGGATGATATTTCAAACAAATCCCAGGGGCAGTGAGGAGTGCAGTCTGGATGATATTTCACGCTAATTCCAGGGGCAGCGGGAAGTGCAGTCTGGATGATATTACACGCTTATCCGAAGGGCAGAGAGGAGTGCAGTCTAGATGATATTACACGCTTATCCGAAGGGCAGAGAGGAGTGCAGTCTGGATGATATTACACGCTTATCCGAAGGGCAGAGAGGATTGCAGTCTGGATGATATTACACGCTTATCCGAGGGGCAGAGAGGTGCGCAGTAAATGATATTACACACTAATCCATGGGGCATAGAGGAGCACAGTCCAGATGACATTACACACTGATCCCAGGGGCAGAGAGGTGTGCAGCCTAGATGACATTACACACTTATCACAGGGGCAGAGAGGAGCGCAGTCTTGATGATATTTTACATGCGTACCACGGGCAGAGAGGAGTCTAGTCTAGATGACATTACACACTTATCCCAGGGGCAGAGAAGAGTGCAGTCTAGATGATATTTCACACTTATCCCAGGGGCAGAGAGGAGTGCAGCCTGGATAATATTTCACGCTAATCCCTGGGGCAGAGAGGAGTGCAGTCTGGATGATATTATACACTTATCCCAGGGGCAGACAGGAGTGCAGTCCAGGTGAAATGACACACTAATCCCAGGGCCAGAGAGGAGGGAGGCCTAGATGATATTACACACTTATCCCAGTGGCAGAAAGGAGTGCAGTTAGATGACTTTACACACTTATCCCAGGGGCAGAGGAGAGAGCAGTCTAAATGATATTACACACTTATCCCAGGGACAGAGAGGAGTGCAGCCTAGATGGTATTTCGTAGTAAAGCCAGGGACAGAGAGGAATGCAGTTTGGATAGTATTTCGCATTAAGTCCAGGGAAAGAGAGGAGTCCAACCATGATGGTATTTCGCAGTCAGCCCAGGGGCAGAGAAGAGTGCAGTCCTGATGATATTACACACTAATCCCGGGGGCAGAGAGCAGCGCAGACTAGATGATATTTCACATTAGTCCTAGGAGCAGATAGGGGTGAAGCATAGAAGATATGTCTCACTAATCGCAGGGGCAGTGAGGAATGCAGCCTAGATGATATTACACACTAATCCCAGGGGCAGAGAGGAGAAAAGCCTGGATGGTATTTCACATTAATCCCAGGGGCAGAAAGGAGTGCAGCCTAGATGACTTTACACACTTACAGAAAGAATGCCGTCTAGATGTTATTTCGCACTGATCCCAGGGATGGAGAGTGCAGTCTGGATGATATTACACACTTATCCCAGGGGCAGAGAGGAGGGAAGCCTAGATGATATTTCACACTAATCCCAGGGATGGAGAGGAATGCCATCTGGATGACTTTACGCACTTATCCCAGGGTCAGAGAGGAGCGCAGCCTAGATGATACTTCACATTACTCCTAGGGGCAGAGAGGAGCGCAATCTAGATGATGTTTCACATTAGTCCCGGGTGCAGAGTGGAGTTCAGCCAAGATGATATTTCACATTGGTCCCAGAGGCAGAGAGGAGTGCAGTTTAGATGATATTTCACGTTAGTCCCAGGGGCAGAGAGTGCAGTCTGGACGATATTGTACACTTATCCCAGGGGCAGAGAGGAGAAAAGCCTGGATGGTATTTCACACTAATCCCAGGGACAGAGAGGAGTGCAGCTTAGATCATATTTTACATTAGTCCCAGCGGCAGAAAGGAGTGCAGCCTAGATGACTTTGCACACTTATACAAGGTACAGAAAGGAGTGCATTCCTGTTGGTATTTCAGCATAAACCCAAGGAAAGAGGCGAATGCAATTTCGATGGTATTTCGCAGTAAACCCTGGGGCAGAGGGCGGTGCAGTCTGGATGATATTTCACACAAATCCCAGGGGCAGAGAGAGGCGTAATCTAGAAGACATTTCACACCAATCCCAGGAACGGAGAGGAGGTACAGTCTGTATGACTTTACACACTTATCCCAGGGGCAAAGAGGAGTGCAGTCCAGTTGGTATTTCGCAGTAAGTCCAGGAAAAGAGAGGAGTGCAGCCCAAATGGCATTTTGTAGTAAACCCAAGGACAGAGAGGAATGCAGTTTGGATGGTATTTCGCAGGAAGCCCAGGGGCAGAGAGGGGTGCAGCTGAGATGATATTTCACACTAATCCCAGGAACAGAGAGGAGTGAAGCCGGGATGATATTTCACACTAATCCCTGGGGCAGAGAGGAGACCAGTCTAGATGATATTTAGCACTGATCCCTGGGACGGGGAAAGAGTGCAGCCTGGATAATATTTCACACAAATCCCAGGGGCAGAGAGGTGTGCAGTCTGGATGGTATTACACACTTGTTCCAGGGGCAGAGAGGTGTGCAGTAAATGATATTACACAATAATCCATGGGGCATAGAGGAGCAGAGTCCAAATGACATTACACACTGATCCCAGGGACAGACAGGAGCGCAGTCTAGATGACATTACACACTTATCGCAGGAACAGAGAGGAGAGCAATCGAGATTCCATTACACACTTCTCCCAGGGGCAGGGAGGAGTTCAGTCTAGATGATATTTCACACTAATCTCAGCGGCAGAGAGAAGTGCAGCCAGGATTATATTTCATGCTAATCCCAGGGGCAAAGAGGAGTGCAGTCTGGATGATATGACACACTTATCCGAGGGGCAGAGAGGATTGCAGTAATTGACATTACACACTAATCCATGGGGCATGGAGGAGCACAGTCCAGATGACATTACACACTGATCCCAAGGGCAGAGAGTAGTGCAGTGTAAATGGTATTTTGCAGTAAGCCCAGGGACAGAGAGGAGTGCAGCCTGGATGGTATTTCGTAGTAAACCCAGGGACAGAAAGGAATTAAGTTTAGATGGTATTCCTCAATAAGCACAGGGACAGAGAGGAGTGCAGCTGAGATGATATTTCACACTAATCCCAGGGGCGGAGAGGACTGAAGTCTGGATGTTATTATACACTTATCCCAGGGACAGAAAGGAGTGCAGTCCAGGTGACATGGCACACTAATCCCAGGGGCAGAGAGGAATGCAACCTAGATGACATTACACACTTATTCCAGTGGCAGAAAGGAGTGCAGTCAGTCCAATTGGTATTTCAGAGTAAACCCAGGGACAGAGGCGAATGCAGTTTCGATGGTATTTCGCAGTAAACCCAGACGCAGAGAGGAGTGCAGCCGAGATGATATTTCACACTAATCCCAGGGGCAGAGAGGAGTGCCGCCTAGATGATATTACACACTTATCACAGGGGCAGAGAGGAGGGAAGCCTAGATGATATTTCACATTAGTGCCAGGGGCAGAGAGCAGCGCAGCCTAGATGACATTACACACTTATCCCAGGGGCAGAGAGGAGTGCAGCCTAGATGATATTTCACACTAATCCCAGGGACGGAGAGGAATGCAATCTGGATGACCTTACGCACTTATCCCAGGGGCAGACAGGAGTGCAGCCTAGATGATTTACGCACTTATCCCAGGGGCAGACAGGAGTGCAGCCTAGATGATTAACGCACTTATCCCAGGGGCAGACAGGAGTGCAGTCCAGTTGGTATCTCACAGTAAGCACAGGGACAGAGAGGAGTGCAGCCTAAATGGCATTTTGTACTAAGCCCAGGGACAGAGAGGAATGCTGTTTGGATGGTATTTCAGAGTAAACCCAGGGGCAGAGGGGAGTGCAGTCTACAAGATATTTCACATTAGTCCTAGGGGCAGAGAGGAGCGCAGCCTAGATGACTTTCACATCGGTCCCAGGGGCAGAGAGCAGCGCAAATAAGATGATATTACACAGTTTTCCCAGTGGCAGAGAGGAGTGCAGCCTGACTGATATTTCACATTAGTCCTGGGGGAAGAGAGGAGTGCAGCCTAAATGGTATTTCCAAGTAAACTCCGAACAGAGAGGAATGCAGTTTGGATGGTATTTCACAGTAAGCCCAGGGACTGAGGGGAGTGCAGTCCAGATGACATTACACACTTATCCTGGGGGCAGAAAGGAATGCAGTCTGGATGATATTACACACTTACCCAGGGGAAGAGAAGAGTGCAGTCTAGATGATAATTCACACTGATCCCAGGGGCAGAGAAGAGAGCAGTCTAGAAGATATTTCACATTAGTCCTTGGGGCAGAGAGGAGCGCAGCCTAGATGATACTTCACATTACTCCTAGGGGCAGAGAGGAGCGCAATCTAGATGATGTTTCACATAAGTCCTGGGGGCAGAGTGGAGTTCAGCCAAGATGATATTTCACATTAGTCCCAGAGGCAGAGAGGAGTGCAGTCTAGATGATATTTCACATTAGTCCCAGGGGCAGAGAGTGCAGCCTAGATGACTTTACACACTTATACCAGGTACAGAAAGGAGTGCAGTCCAGTTGGTATTTCAGCGTAAACCCAAGGAAAGAGGCGAATGCAGTTTTGATGGTATTTCGCAGTAAACCCTGGGGCAGAGAGGGGTGCAGCTGAGATGATATTTCACACTAATCCCAGGGGCAGAGAGAGGCGCAATCTAGATGATATTTCACATTAATTCCAGAAGCAGAGAGGAATGCAGCCTAGAAGACATTTCACAAGAATCCCAGGGATGGAGAGGAGTACAGTCAGGATGACTTTACACAATTATCCCAGGGGCAAAGAGGAGTGCAGTCCAGTTGGTATTTCGCAGTAAGTCCGGGAAAAGTGAGGAGTGCAGGCCAAATGGCATTTCGTAGTAAACCCAAGGACAGAGAGGAATGTAGTTTGGATGGTATTTCACAGTAAGCCCAGGGGCAGAGATGAGTGCAGCTGAGATGATATTTCACACGAATCACAGTGGCAGAGAGGAATGCAGTCTGGATGATATTATACACTAATCCCTGGGGTAGACAGGAGTGCCATCTAGATGATATTTCACATTAGTCCTAGGAGCAGAGAGGAGTGCAGCCTGGATGACATTACACACCTAACCCAGTGGCAGAGAGGAGGGAGCCCTAGTTGATATTACACACTAATCCCAGGGGCAGACAGGAGTGCAGTCTGGATGATATTTCACGTTAGTCCTAGGGGCAGAGAGGAGTGCAGTCTGGATGCTATTTCACAGAAAGCACAGGACAGAGAGGAGTGCAGCCTTGATGGTATTTCGTAGTAAAGCCAGGGACAGAGCGGAATGCAGTTTAGATAGTATTTCGCAGTAAGTCCAGGGAAAGAGAGGAGTCCAACCATGATGGTATTTCGCAGACAGCCCAGGGGCAGAGAGGAATGCAGTCCAGATGACATTACACACTAATCCCAGGGCAGAGAGGAGGGAGGCCTAGATGATATTTCACACGAATCCCAGGGGCAGAGGAGAAAGCAGTCTAAATGATATTACACACTTATCGCAGGGGAAGAAAGGAGTGCAGTTTGGATGGTATTTCGCAGTAAGTCCAGGAGCAGAGAGGATTCAAGCCTGGATGATACTGCATACTAATCCCAGGGGCAGAGAGCAGTGCAGTCTGGGTGATATTTCACAGTAAGGCCAGGACAGAGAGGAGTGCAGCCTAGATGAAATTTCACGTTAGTCCCAAGGGCAGACAGGAGCACAGTCTAGATGATATTTCACACTTATCCCAGGGTCAGAGAGGAGTGCAGTCTAGATGATATTTCACATTCGTATCAGGGCAGAGAAGAGTGCATTCTAGATGAAATTTCACGTTAGTCCGATGGATAGCGAGGAGTACAGCCTAGATGATATTTCACATCAGTCCTAGGGGCAGAGAGGAGTGCAGCCTGGATTATATTTCACGCTAGTCCCAGGGGCAGAGAAGAGCACAGACTAGATGATATTTAACATCAGTCCTAGGGGCGCAGAGGAGTGCAGCCTGGATAACATTACACACTTAACCCAGTGGCAGAGAGGAGGGAGCCCTAGTTGATATTTCACACTAATCCCAGGGGCAGACAGGAGTGCATCTAGATGCTATTTCACATTAGTCCTAGGGGCAGAGAGGAGTGCAGCCTAGATGGTATTTCGTAGTAAAGCCAGGGACAGAGAGGAATGCAATTTGGATAGTATTTCGCAGTAAGTCCAGGGAAAGAGAGGAGTCCCACCATGATGGTATTTCGCATACAGCCCAGGGGCAGAGACGAGCGCAGTCTGGATGATATTTCACACTAATCCCAGGGGCAGAGAGGAGTGCAGACTAGATGATATTTCACACTAATCCCAGGAGCAGAGTGGAGTGAAGCCTGGATGATATTTCACACTAATCCCAGGAGCAGAGAGGATAGAAGCCTGGATGATATTTCACACTAATCCCAGGAGCAGAGATGAGTGAAGCCTGGATGATATTTCACACTAATCCCAGGGGCAAAGAAGAGAGCAGTCTTGAAGATATTTCACATTAGTCCTACGGGCAGAGAGGAGTGCAGTCTGGATGCTAATTCACAGTAAGCCAAGGACAGAGAGGAGTGCAGCCTAGATAGTATTTCATAGTATAAGCAGCGACAGAGAGGAATGCAGCTTGGATAGTATTTCGCAGTAAATCCAGGGAAAGAGAGGAGTCCAACCATGATGGTATTTCGCAGACAGCGCAGGGGCAGAGAGGAATGCAGTCCAGATGACATTACACACTAATCCCAGGGGCAGAGAGGAGTGCAGCCTGGATGATATTTCACACTAATCCCAGGGACAGAGAGGCTGCAGTCTAGATGACATTACACACTTATCACAGCCTAGATGGTATTTCGCAGTAAACCCAGGAGCAGAGAGGGTTGTGATCTGGATGGTATTACACAGTAAGGCCAGGAACAGAGAGGAGTGAAGCCTCGATGGTATTTCTTTGTTCACCCAGCTACAGAGGGGAATGCCGTTTGGATGGTATTACACAGTAAGCCCAAGGGGCAGAGAAGACTGCAGCTGAGATGATATTTCACCCTAATCCCAGGGGCAGAGGGGAGCGCAGTCTAGATGATATTTCACACTAATTTTAGTGGCAGAGAGGAGAGGAGTCTGGATGATATTTCACACTTATCCCAGGGGCAGAGAGGAGAGCAGCCTAGATGATATTTCACCTTACTCCTCGGGGCAGGGAGGAGCGCAATCTAGATTATATTTCTCAGTAGTCCTAGGGGCCGGGAGGAGCACAGCCTAGATGATATTAGACACTTATCCCGGGGTAGAGAGGAGTGCAGTCTAGATGATATTTCACATTCGTACCGGGGCAGAGAAGAGTGCATTCTAGATGAAATTTCACGTTAGTCCTATGGATAGAGAGGAGTACAGCCTAGATGATATTTCACTTTAGTCCCAAGGGCAGAGAGGGGCACAGGCTAGATGATATTACACTCTTATCCCAGTGGCAGAGAGGAGTGCAGTCTGGATGGTATTACACAGTAGGACCAGGAAGAGAGAGGAGTGAAGCCTCGATGGTATTTCTTTGTCAATCCAGGGACAGAGGGGAATGCAGTCTGGATGGTATTTCGCAGTAAATCCAGGGGCAGACAGGAGTGCAGTTTAGATGACTTTACACATATATTCCAGGCGGCAGAAAGGAGTGTAGTCCAGTTGGTATTTCGTAGTAAAGCCAGGGACAGAGAGGAATGCAGTTTGGATGTTATTTCTCAGTAAACCCAGGAGCAGGGAGGAGTGAAACCTGGATGATAATGCACACTAATCCCAGGGACAGACAGGACCGCAGTCTGGATAATATTTCACACTAATCTCAGTGGCAGAGAGGAGTGCAGTCTGGATGATATTTCACACTAATCTCAGTGGCAGAGAGGAGAGGAGTCTGGATGATATTTCACACTTATCCCCGGGGCAGAGAGGAGAGCAGCCTGGACAATATTTCACACAAATCCCAGGGCAGAGAAGAGTGCAGTCTAGATGACATTAAACACTTATCACAGGAGCACAGAGAAGTGCAGCCTGGATGATATTTCACACTAATCTCAGGGGCAGAGGGGAGCGCAGTCTAGATGATATTTCACACTAATTTTATTGGCAGAGAGGAGAGGAGTCTGGATGATATTGGATGTTATTCCCATGGGCAGGGTTGAGCACAGCCTAGATCATATTTCACGTTAGTCCCAGGGGCAGAGAGGAGAGCAGCCTGGACAATATTTCACACAAATCCCAGGGCAGAGAAGAGTGCAGTCTAGATGACATTAAACACTTATCACAGGGGCAGAGAGTATTGCTGTCTGGATGATATTAGACACTTATCCCAGGGGCAGAGAGGAGTGCAGTCTAGATGACATTGCACACTTGTTCCAGGGCAGAGAGAGGCGCAAACTTGATGATATTTCACATTAGTCACAGGGGCAGAGAGGAGTGAAGCCTGGATGATATTTCACACTAATCCCAGGAGCAGAGAGGAGTGAAGCCTGGATGATATTTCACATTAGTCCCAGGGGCAGAGAAGAGAGCAGTCTTGAAGATATTTCACATTAGTCCTACGGGCAGAGAGCAGTGCAGTCTGGATGCTATTTCACAGTTAAGCCAAGGACAGAGAGGAGTGCAGCCTAGATGGTATTTCGTAGTAAACCCAGCGACAGAGAGGAATGCAGTCCAGATGACATTACACACTAATCCCGGGGGCAGAGAGGAGTGCAGCCTAGATGATATTAGACACTTATCGCAGGGGTAGAGAGGAGTGCAGTCTAGATGATATTTCACATTAGTCCTAGGGGCAGATAGGGGTGGGGCATAGACGATATGTCTCACTAATCGCAGGGGCAGAGAGCAGTGCAGACTAGATGATATTTCACATTAGTCCTAGAGGCAGATAGCGGTGAAGCATAGACGATATGTCTCACTAATCGCAGGGGCAGAGAGGAGTGCAGCCTGCATGATATTTCAAACTAATCCTAGGGGCAGAGAGGAGTGCAGCCTAGATGAAATTTCATGTTAGTCCCAAGGGAGACAGGAGCGCAGTCTAGATGATATTTCACACTTATCCCAGGGGCAGAGAACAGCCCCGTCTCGATGATATTACACAGTTATCCTAGAGGTAGAGAGGAGTGCAGTCTAGATGATATTTCACATTCGTACCAGGGGCAGAGAAGA
The DNA here is from genome assembly GCF_017639515.1 of Carcharodon carcharias. NCBI lineage: Eukaryota > Metazoa > Chordata > Chondrichthyes > Lamniformes > Lamnidae > Carcharodon > Carcharodon carcharias. Next base: position 103,169,050 of record NC_054474.1, read on the forward strand.
GTGCATTCTAGATGAAATTTCACGTTAGTCCTTGGACAGAGAGGACTATAGCCTAGATGATATTTCACTTTAGACCCAAGGGCATAGAGGAGTGCAGTCTGGATGATATTACACACTAATCCCTGGGGCGGAGAGAGGCGCAGCCTCGATGGTATTTCACATCAGTCCTAGGGGCAGAGAGGAGTGCAGCCTGGATGACATTACACACTTAACCCAGTGGCAGAGAGGAGGGAGGCCTAGTTGATATTTCACACTAATCCCAGGGGCAGAGAGAGGTGCAGCCTAGAAGATATGTCTCACTACTCGCAGGGGCAGAGAGGAGTGCAGCCGGGATGATATTTCACGCTAGTCCCTGGGGCAGAGAAGAGCGCAGACTAGATGATATTTCACATTAGTCCTAGGGGCAGAGAGGAGTGCAGCCTGGATGACATTACACACTTAACACAGTGGCAGAGAGGAGGGAGCCCTAGTTGATATTTCACACTAATCCCAGGGGCAGACAGGAGTGCAGTCTGGATGCTATTTCACATTAGTCCTAGGGGCAGAGAGGAGTGCAGCCTAGATGGTATTTCGTAGTAAAGCCAGGGACAGAGAGGAATGCAGTTTGGATAGTATTTCGCTGTAAGTCCAGGGAAAGAGAGGAGTCCAACCATGATGGTATTTCGCAGTCAGCCCAGGGGCAGAGAGGAATGCAGTCCAGATGGCATTACACACTAATCCCAGGGGCAGAGAGGAATGCAGTCTGGATGATATTAGACACTTATCCCAGGGGCAGAGAGGAGTGCAGTCTAGATGACATTACACACTTGTTCCAGGGCAGAGAGAGGCGCAAACTAGATGATATTTCACATTAGTCACAGGAGCAGAGAGGAGTGAAGCCTGGATGATATCTCACACTAGTCCCAGGGGCAGAGAAGAGAGCAGTCTTGAAGATATTTCACATTAGTCCTACGGGCAGAGAGCAGTGCAGTCTGGATGCTATTTCACAGAAAGCCCAGGACAGAGAGGAGTGCAGCGTAGATGGTATTTCGTAGTAAACCCAGCGACAGAGAGGAATGCAGTCCAGATGACATTATGCACTAATCCTGGGGGCAGAGAGGAGTGCAGCCTAGATGATGTTTCACATTCATACCAGGGGCAGAGAAGAGTGCATTCTAGATGAAATTTCACGTTAGTCCTATGGATAGAGAGGAGTGCAGCCTAGATGATATTTCACTTTAGTCCCAAGGGCAGAGCGGGGCACAGGCTAGATGATATTACACACTAATCCCAGTGGCAGAGAGGAGTACAGTCTGGATGATATTTCGCACTAATCCCAGGGGCAGACTAGAGTGCAGTCTAGTTGATATTTCACATCAGTCCTAGGGGCAGAGAGGAGTGCAGCCTGGATGATATTTCACATTAGTCCTAGGGTGAGTGTGGAGTGCAGCCGAGATGATATTTCACACTAATCCCAGGGCAGAGAGGACTGAAGTCTCGATGATATTATACACTAATCCCTGGGGCAGAGAGGACTGAAGTCTGGATGATATTAGAGACTTATCCCAGGGGAAGAGAGGAGTGCCATCTAGATGATGTTTTACATCAGTCCTAGGGGCAGAGAGGAGTGCAGCCTGGATTACATTACACACTTATCCCAGGGGCAGAGAGGAGGGAGGCTTAGATGATATTTCACACGAATTCCAGGGGCAGAGGAGAGAGCAGTCTAAATGATATTACACACTTATCCAAGGGGCAGAAAGGAGTGCAGTTAGATGACTTTACAAACTTATCCAAGGGGCAGAAAGGAGTGAAGCCTGGATGATACTGCACACTAATCGCAGGGGCAGAGAGCAGTGCAGTCTGAATGATATTTCACAGTAAGGCCAGGACAGAGAGGAATACAGTTTGGATAGTATTTCGCATCAAGTCCAGGGAAAGAGAGGAGTCCAACCATGATGGTATTTCGCAGTCAGCCCAGGGGCAGAGAAGAGTGCAGACTAGATGATATTACACAAAAATCCCAGGGGCAGAGAGCAGCGCAGACTAGATGATATTTCACATTAGTCCTAGGGGCAGATAGGGGTGAAGCATAGACGATATGTCTCACTAATCGCAGGGGCAGAGAGGAGTGCAGCCTGCATGATATTTCAAACTAATCCTAGGGGCAGAGAGGAGTGCAGCCTGGATGATATTTCACACTTATCCCAGGGGTAGAGAGGAGTGCAGTCTAGATGATATTTCACATTCGTACCAGGGGCAGAGAAAAGTGCATTCTAGATTAATTTTCACGTTAGTCCCAAGGACAGAGAGGAGTGCAGCCTGGATGATATTACACATTGATCCCAGGGGCAGAGAGAGGCGCAGCCTCGATGATATTTCACATCAGTCCTAGGGGCAGAGAGGAGTGCAGCCTGGATGACATTACACACTTAACCCAGTGGCAGAGAGGACGGAGGCCTAGTTGATATTTCACACTAATCCCAGGGGCAGACAGGAGTGCAGTCTGGATGATATTTCACATTAGTCCTAAAGGCAGAGAGCAGTGCAGTCTGGATGCTATTTCACAGAAAGCACAGGACAGAGAGGAGTGCAGCCTAGATGGTATTTCGTAGTAAAGCCAAGGACAGAGAGGAATGCAGTTTGGATAGTATTTCGCAGTAAGTCCAGGGAAAGAGAGGAGTCCAACCATGATGGTATTTCGCAGTCAGCCCAGGGGCAGAGAGGAATGCAGTCCAGATGGCATTACACACCAATCCCAGGGGCAGAGAAGAGTGCAGTCTGGATGATATTAGACACTTATCCCAGGGGCAGAGAGAGGTGCAGCCTGGATGATATTAGACACTTATCCCTGGGGCAGAGAGGAGTGCAGTCTAGATGATATTTCACATGTGTACCACGGGCAGAGAAGAGTGCATTCTAGATGATATTTACCAAGAGTTCTATGGGCAGAGAGGAGTGCAGTCTGGACGGTATTTTAGACTAATCCCAGGGGCAGAGACGAGCGCAGTCTGGATGATATTTCACACTAATCCCAGGGGCAGAGACGAGCGCAGTCTGGATGATATTTCACACTAATCCCAGGGGCAGAGAGGAACGCAATCTAGATGATATTTCACATTAGTCCCAGGAGCAGAGAGAAGCGCAGCCTGGATGATACTTCACACTAATCCCAGGGGCAGAGAGGAGCGCTGTCTAGATGATATTACACAGTTATCGTAGGGGCAGAGAGGAGTGCAGCTGAGATGATATTTCACACTAATCCCAGGGGCAGAGAGGACTGAAGTCTGGATGTTATTATACACTTATCCCAGGGGCAGACAGGAGTGCAGTCCAGGTGACATGACACACTAATCCCAGGGGCAGAGGAGGGAGGCCTAGATGATATTACACACTTTTCCCAGAGACAGAGGCGAATGCAGTTTCGATGGTATTTCGCAGTAAACTCAGAGGCAGAAAGGAGTGCAGCCGAGATGATATTTCACACTAATCCCAGGGGCAGAGAGGACTGCAGCCTAGATGATATTTCACACTAATCCCAGGGACGGAGAGGAATGCAATCTGGATGACTTTACACACTTATCCCAGGGGCAGACAGGAGTGCAGCCTAGATGATTTACGCACTTATCCCAGGGGCAGACAGGAGTGCAGCCTAGATGATTTACGCACTTATCCCAAAGGCAGACAGGAGTGCAGCCTAGATAATTTACGCACTTATCCCAGGGGCAGATAGGAGTACAGTCTGGATGACATTACACACTTATCCCAGGGGCAGTTAGGAGTGCAGCCTAGATGATTAACGCACTTATCCCAGGGGCAGACAGGAGTGCAGTCCAGTTGGTATCTCGCAGTAAGCACAGGGACAGAGAGGAGTGCAGCCTAAATGGCATTTCGTACTAAGCCCAGGGAGAGAGAGAAATGCTGTTTGGATGGTATTTCAGAGTAAACCCAGGGGCAGAGAGGAGTGCAGTCTAGAAGATATTTCACATTAGTCCTAGGGGCAGAGAGGAGCGCAAATAAGATGATATTACACAGTTTTCCCAGTGGCAGAGAGGAGTGCAGCCTGGCTGATATTTCACATTAGTCCTGGGGGAAGAGAGGAGTGCAACCTAAATGGTATTTCCAAGTAAACTCCGAACAGAGAGGAATGCAGTTTGGATGGTATTTCACAGTAAGCCCAGGGACAGAGGGGAGTGCAGTCCAGATGACATTACACACTTATCCTGGGGGCAGAAAGGAATGCAGTCTGAATGATATTACACACTTACCCAGGGGAAGGGAAGAGTGCAGTCTAGATGATAATTCACACTAATCCCAGGGGCAGACAAGAGAGCAGTCTAGAAGATATTTCACATTAGTCCTTGGGGCAGAGAGGAGCACAGCCTAGATGATACTTCACATTACTCCTAGGGGCAGAGAGGAGTGCAAACTAGATGATGTTTCACATAAGGCCCAGAGGCAGAAAGGAGTGCAGTCTAGACGATATATCACATTAGTCCCAGGGGCAGAGAGTGCAGCCTAGATGACTTTACACACTTATACCAGGTACAGAAAGGAGTGCAGTCCGTTGGTATTTCAGCGTAAACCCAAGGAAAGAGGCGAATGCAGTTTCGATGGTATTTCGCAGTAAACCCTGGTGCAGAGAGGGGTGCAGCTGAGATGATATTTCACACTAATCCCAGGGGCAGAGAGGAGGGCAGTCTAGATGATATTTCACACTAATCCCAGGGGCAGAGAGGATTGAAGTCTGGATGATATTTCACATTAATCCCAGGAGCAGAAAGGAATGCAGCCTAGATGATATTTCACACTAATCCCAGGGGCAGAGAGAGGCGCAATCTGGATGACTTTACGCACTTATCCCAGGGGCAGACAGGAGTGCAGCCTAGATGATTTACACACTTTTCCCAGGGGCAGACAGGAGTGCAGCCTAGATGATTTACGCACTTATCCCAGGGTCAGACAGGAGTGCAGCCTAGATGATTTACGCACGTTAATCGCAAGGACAGAGAGGAATGCAGCCTGGATGATATTTCACATTAGTCCCAGGGTGAGTGAGGAGTGCAGCTGAGATGATATTTCACACTAATCCCAGGGCAGAGAGGACTGAAGTCTGGATGATATTTCACATTAATCCCAGGAGCAGAGAGGAATGCAGCCTAGATGACATTTCACACTAATCCCAGGATCGGAGAGGAGGTACAGTCTGGATGACTTTACACACCTATCCCAGGGGCAAAGAGGAGTGCAGTCCAGTTGGTATTTCGCAGTAAGCCCAGGGGCAGAGAGGAGTGCAGCCGAGATGATATTTCACACGAATCACAGTGGCAGAGAGGAATGCAGTCTGGATGATATTACACACTTACCCAGGGGAAGAGAAGAGTGCAGTCTAGATGATAATTCACACTAATCCCAGGGGCAGACAAGAGAGCAGTCTAGAAGATATTTCACATTAGTCCTTGGGGCAGAGAGGAGCACAGCCTAGATGATACTTCACATTACTCCTAGGGGCAGAGAGGAGTGCAAACTAGATGATGTTTCACATAAGGCCCAGAGGCAGAGAGGAGTGCAGTCTAGATGATATATCACATTAGTCCCAGGGGCAGAGAGTGCAGCCTAGATGACTTTACACACTTATACCAGGTACAGAAAGGAGTGCAGTCCGTTGGTATTTCAGCGTAAACCCAAGGAAAGAGGCGAATGCAGTTTCGATGGTATTTCGCAGTAAACCCTGGTGCAGAGAGGAGTGCAGCTGAGATGATATTTCACACTAATCCCAGGGGCAGAGAGGAGGGCAGTCTAGATGATATTTCACACTAATCCCAGGGGCAGAGAGGATTGAAGTCTGGATGATATTTCACATTAATCCCAGGAGCAGAGAGGAATGCAGCCTAGATGATATTTCACACTAATCCCAGGGGCAGAGAGAGGCGCAATCTGGATGACTTTACGCACTTATCCCAGGGGCAGACAGGAGTGCAGCCTAGATGATTTACACACTTTTCCCAGGGGCAGACAGGAGTGCAGCCTAGATGATTTACGCACTTATCCCAGGGTCAGACAGGAGTGCAGCCTAGATGATTTACGCACGTTAATCGCAAGGACAGAGAGGAATGCAGCCTGGATGATATTTCACATTAGTCCCAGGGTGAGTGAGGAGTGCAGCTGAGATGATATTTCACACTAATCCCAGGGCAGAGAGGACTGAAGTCTGGATGACATTTCACATTAATCCCAGGAGCAGAGAGGAATGCAGCCTAGATGACATTTCACACTAATCCCAGGATCGGAAAGGAGGTACAGTCTGGATGACTTTACACACTTATCCCAGGGGCAAAGAGGAGTGCAGTCCAGTTGGTATTTCGCAGTAAGCCCAGGGGCAGAGAGGAGTGCAGCCGAGATGATATTTCACACGAATCACAGTGGCAGAGAGGAATGCAGTCTGGATGATATTTCACATTAGTCCTACAGGCAAAGAGCAGTGCAGTTTGGATGCTATTTCACAGTAAGCCCAGGGGCAGAGAAGAGTGCAGTCCAGATGACATTACACACTTATCCCGGGGGCAGAGAGGAGTGCAGACAAAATGATATTTCACACTAATCCCAGGGACAGAGAAGAGTGCAGTTTGGATGATATTTCACGCTAATCCCAGGGGCAGAGAGGAGTGCAGTCTCGATGATATTTCATATTTGTACCAGGGGCAGAGATGAGTGCATTCTAGATGATAGTTCATGTTAGTCCTATGGACAGAGAGGAGTGCAGACAAAATGATATTTCACTTCAATCGCAGTGGCAGAGAGGAGTACAGTCTGGATGATATTTCACACTAATCCCAGAGACAGACTAGAGTGCAGTCTAGATGATATTTCACATCCGTCCTAGGGACAGAGTGGAGTGCAGCCTGGAAGATATGTCTCACTAATCGCACAGGCAGAGAGGAGTGCAACCTGGATGATATTTCACACTAATCCCAGGGGCAGAGAAGATTGCAGTCTAGATGATATTTCACATTAGTCCTAGGGGCAGAGAAGAGTGCAGTCTAGATGATATTTCACATTAGTCCTAGGGGCAGAGAAGAGTGCAGTCTAGATGATATTTCACATTAGTCCTAGGGGCAGAGAAGAGTGCAGTCTAGATGATATTTCACGCTAATCCCAGGGGCAGAGAGGACTGAACTCTGGATTATAATAGAGACTTATCCCAGGGGCAGAGAGGATTGCAGTCTAAATGATGTTACACACTTATCCCAGGGGCAGAGAGGAGAACAGCCTGGATGATATTACACACAAATCCCAGGGGCAGAGAGGTGTGCAGTCTGTATAATATTTCACACTAATCCCTGGGGCAGAGAGGAGTTCAGTCTGGATAATATTTCATGCTAATCCCTGGGGCAGAGAGGTGTGCAGTCTGGATGATATTACACACTTGTTCCAGGGGCAGAGAGGTGTGCAGTAAATGATATTACACACTAACCCATGGGGCATAGAGGAGCGCAGTCCAAATGACATTACCCACTGATCCCAGGGGCAGACAGGAGCGCAGTCTAGATGACATTACACACTTATCGCAGGAACAGAGAGGAGAGCAATCGAGATTCCATTACACACTTCTCCCAGGGGCAGAGAGGAGTCTAGTCTAGATGATGTTTCACACTAATCTCAGCGGCAGAGGAGTGCAGTCTGGATGATAATACACACTAATCTCAGCGGCAGAGAGAAGCGCAGCCAGGATTATATTTCATGCTAATCCCAGGGGCAAAGAGGAGTGCAGTCTGGATGATATGACACACTTATCCGAGGGGCAGAGAGGATTGCAGTAATTGACATTGCACACTAATCCATGGGGCATGGAGGAGCACAGTCCAGATGACATTACACACTGATCCCAAGGGCAGAGAGTAGTGCAGTGTAAATGGTATTTCGCAGTAAGCCCAGGGACAGAGAGGAGTGCAGCCTGGATGGTATTTCATAGTAAACCCAGGGACAGAGAGGAATTAAGTTTAGATGGTATTCCTCACTAAGCACAGGGACAGAGAGGAGTGCAGCTGAGATGATATTTCATACTAATCCCAGGGGCAGAGAGGACTGAAGTCTGGATGATATTATACACTTATCCCAGGGGCAGACAGGAGTGCAGTCCAGGTGACATGACACACTAATCCCAGGGGCAGAGAGCAGGGAGGCCTAGATGATATTACACACTTATATCCCAGAGGCAGAGGAGAGAGCAGTCTAAATGATATTACACACTTATCCCAGGGGCAGAAAGGAGTGCAGTTAGATGACTTTACACACTTATCCCAGGGGCAGAGGAGAGAGCAGTCTAAATGATATTACACACTTATCCCAGGGGCAGAGAGGAGCGCAGCCGAGATGGTATTTCGTAGTAAAGCCAGGGACAGAGAGGAATGCAGTTTGGATAATATTTTGCATTAAGTCCAGGGAAAGAGAGGAGTCCAACCATGATGGTATTTCGCAGTCAGCCCAGGGGCAGAGAAGAGTGCAGTCCTGATGATATTACACACTAATCCCAGGGGCAGAGAGCAGCACAGACTAGATGATATTTCACATTAGTCCTAGGGGCAGATAGGGGTGAAGCATAGAAGATATGTCTCACTAATCGCAGGGGCAGACAGGAGTGCAGCCTGCATGATATTTCAAACTAATCCCAGGGGCAGAGGGGACTGCAGCCTAGATGATATTACACACTAATCCCAGGGGCAGAGAACAGCCCCGTCTGGATGATATTACACATTAATCCCAGGGGCAGAAAGGAGTGCAGCCTAGATGACTTTACACACTTACAGAAAGAATGCCGTCTAGATGATACTTCGCACTGATCCCAGGGATGAAGAGTGCAGTCTGGATGATATTACACACTAATCATAGGGGCAGAGAGGCTGTAGTCCAGATGACATTACACACTTATCCCAGGGGCAGAGGAGGGAAGCCTAGATGATATTTCACACTAATCCCAGGGACGGAGAAAAATGCAATCTGGATGACTTTACGCACTTATCCCAGGGGCAGACAGGAGTGCAGCCTAGAGGATTTACACACTTATCCCAGGGGCAGACAGGAGTGCATTCTAGATGATATTTCACATTAGTCCCAGGGGCAGAGAGTGCAGTCTGGATGATATTGTACACTTATCCCAGGGGCAGAGAGGGGAAAAGCCTGGATGGTATTTCACACTAATCCCAGGGGCAGAGAGGAGGGAGGCCTAGATGATATTACACAATTAGCCCAGGGGCAGAAAGGAATGCAGTTAGATGACTTTACACACTTATCCCAGCGGCAGAGGAGAGAGCAGTCTAAATGATATTATACACTTATCCCAGGGCAGAGAGGAGTGCAGTTTGGATGGTATTTCGCAATAAGCCCAGGAGCAGAGAGGAGTGAAGCCTGGATGATACTGCACACTAATCCCAGGGGCAGAGAGCAGTGCAGTCTGGATGATATTTCACAGTAAGGCCAGGATAGAGAGGAATGCAACCTAGATGGTATTTCGTAGTAACGCCAGGGACAGAGAGGAATGCAGTTTGGATGGTATTTTGCAGTCAGCCCAGGGGCAGAGAAGAGTGCAGTCCAGAAGACATTACACACAAATCCCAGGGGCAGAGAAGAGAGCAGTCTGGATGTTATTTCACACTAATCCCAGGGGCAGAGAGGAGAACAGCCTGGATAATATTTCACACTAATCCCTGGGGCAGAGAGGAGTGCAGTCTGGATGATATTACACACTTGTTCCAGGGGCAGAGAGGTGTGCAGTAAATGATATTACACACTAATCCACGGGGCATAGACGAGTGCAGTCCAAATGACATTACACTCTGATCCCAGGGGCAGACAGGAGCGCAGCCTAGATGACATTACACACTTATCGCAAGAACAGAGAGGAGAGGAATCAAGATTCCATTACACACTTCTCCCAGGGGCAGAGAGGAGTCTAGTCTAGGTGATATTTCACACTAATCTCAGCGGCAGAGAGAAGCGCAGCCAGGATTATATTTCATGCTAATCCCAGGGGCAGAGAGAAATGCAGTCTGGATAATATTTCACGCTAATCCCTGGGGCAGAGAGGAGTCCAGTCTAGATGATATTTAGCACTGATCCCTGGGACGGGGAAAAGTGCAGCCTGGATAATATTTTACACAAATCCGAGGGGCAGACAGGAGCGCAGTCTAGATGACATTACACACTTATCGCAGGAACAGAGAGGAGAGGAATCGAGATTCCATTACACACTTCTCCCATGGGCAGAGAGGGGTGCAGTCTAGATGATATTTCACACTAATCCCAGGGGCAGAGAGAAGTGCAGCCTGGATGATATTTCACACTAATCCCAGGGGCAGAGAGGCTGCAGTCTAGATGACATTGGAAATTAATCCCAGGGGCAGGGAGGACCGCAGCCGAGATCATATTTCACACTAATCCCAAGGGCAGAGAGGAGTGCAGCCTGGATGATATTTCACACTAATTTTAGTGGCAGAGAGGAGAGGAGTCTGGATGATATTTCACACTTATCCCAGGGGCAGAGAGGTGTGCAGTAAATGATATTACACACTAATCCATGGGGCATAGAGAAGTGGAGTCCAAATGACATTACCCACTGATCCCAGGGGCAGACAGGAGCACCGTCTAGATGACATTACACACTTATCGCAGGAACAGAGAGGACAGCAATCGAGATTCCATTACACACTTCTCCCAGGGGCAGAGAGGAGTCTAGTCTAGATGAAATTTCACACTAATCCGAGGGGCAGAGAGGAGTACTGTCTGGATGATATTTCACACTTTTCCCAGGGGCAGGGAAGAGTGCAGCCTTAATGATATTTCGCACTAATCCCTGGGAGGGAGACGAGTGCAGCCTGGATGATATTTCACAGTAAGCCCAGGGGCAGAGAGTGAAGTCTCGATGGTATTTCTTTGTAATCCCAGGGACAGAGGGGAATGCAGTTTGGATGATATTTTACAGTAAGCCCAGGGGCAGACAGGAGCGCAGCCTAGATGACATTACACACTTATCGCAGGAACAGAGAGGAGAGGAATCGAGATTCCATTACACACTTCTCCCAGGGGCAGAGAGCAGTCTAGTCTAGATGATATTTCACACTAATCTCAGCGGCAGAGATTAGCGCAGCCCGGACAATATTTCACACTGATCCCTGGGACGGAGATGAGTGCGGTCTAGATGATATTTCGCACTGATCCCAGGGGCAGAGAGGAGTGCAGCCTTGATGACATTACACACTAATCACAGGGGCAGAGAGGAGTGCAAACTAGATGATATTTCACGCTAATCCCTGGGGCAAAAAGGAGTGCAGCCTGGATGATATTTCACACTTTTCCCAGGGGCAGAGAGGCTGCAGTCCAGATGACATTACACACTTGTTCCAGGAGCAGAGAAGACTAGATGAAATCACAGTCTAATCCCAGGGGCAGAGAGGAGTGCAGCCTGGATGGTATTTCGCAGTAAGCCCAGGGACAGAGAGGAATTAAGTTTAGATGGTATTCCTCACTAAGCACAGGGACAGAGAGGAGTGCAACTCAGTTGATATTTCGCACGAAGCCCAGGGGCAGACAGGAGCGCTGTCTAGACGAAATTAAGCACGAATCCTGGGGGTAGAGAGGAGTGCAGTCCAGATGATATTTCACCTTAGTCCCAAGGGCAGAGTGGATTGCAGTCTAAATGATATTTCACACTAATCCCAGGGGCAGAAAGGAGCGCAGCCTAGATGATATTTCACGTAATCCCAAAGGCAGAGAGGAGTGCAGCCAGGATGATATTTCACACTAATTCCTGGGGCAGAGAGGAGTCCAGTCTAGATGATATTTCGCACTGATCCCAGGGACGGGAAAGAGTGCAGCCTGGATGATATTTCACACAAATCCCAGGGGCAGAGAGGAGTGCAGCCAAATGGTATTTCGCAGTAAACTCAGGGGCAGGGAGGAGTGCTGTCTAGATGGTATTTCGCAGTAAACCCAAGGAGGAGTGCAGCCTAGATGACATTACACACTTATCCCTGGGGAAAAGAGAAGTGTAGCCTGGATGATATTTCACAGTAATTCAAGAGTACGGTCTCATGATATTTCACGTTCAGCACAGCATCAGGAGGTTCGGAGTCTCAGCGATATTTCACATTAAACCCAACATTAGTGTTACAATGTACTGAAATCCATCATTAATGTTTGCAGTATATTCCTTGGAAAATGGTAATTTATTGCTCATGGCGTTAGGTCTGTCAAAGTTCACTGGGTAATAACCATGAACTTGGGTAAGTACCATTACACTCGGGGATAAAAGAAACACCATGAATATTACTCAATCAGACCACCTTCCGTCACTTTTCGTCAAAGTTCAAAGACAAAAAAATCTAGTGTTCACATTTAGTCATGAATTAGTGAAGTACGATTTCAATATCAAAAACACTGTTTTGACATGACAAGATTTCACGATTGTTCAGAAATGTAATTCAATTATTCCCATTTTTCTAATTCTTCCTTATATCAAAATTTGCAGAAAATCAATCCTTGAATCAAATGACAAAAACAATCACATTTTTACATGCCAAGAAGCTAGTAATCATTTGTAATATTAAAATGCAGGGGATTACATTACCACAAACAATAAGAGGCGGATCATAAATAACATCCTCTTTCATGAAACTATTTCCTTTTCAACTTGTTTACTGATAATTCACATTTCTCTGGAAAAAAGTTAGGTTCTTGTTTGAATTTGTCAATAGCTGTAAAACATGATCAAAATGTAAATACATATGAGCTCCAGTATTTATAATTCCCTTGTGCTGACTCTTCTTTTCTACATTAAGCTATGGTGTTTCGTTCTTTACTGTGATAATTATCATATATGAATGCTCCAATTTGCTTCGAGAGTCCTACAGGTGTACTTACCACAAAGGACAGGTGATCCAACAGGCCCTTCTTATTTTCAATCATCACTTGGCATGTGTTGTGCAGTGTGTCTCAGCCAGTACTATTTTCTCTAAATTGACTATAGTGAGTATCACAGAATCTTTACAGTGCAGAAGGAGGCCCTTCAGCGTCAAGTGTGAACTGGCTTTCTGAAAGAGCATGGACCAAGACCCACTCCCCTGCCTCATCCCCATAACCTTGCACATTCTCTCTTTTCAGGTAGCAATCCAACTCCCTTTTGAATACCTGGATCGAACCCTGCTCCCGCCACCCTTTCAGGAAGTTTGTTCCAGACTCCAACACTCTCTGGGTGAAAAAAACTTTCCTCAAATCACATTTACTTCTTTTTCCAATTATTTAAAATCTTTGCCCTCTAGGTCTTGATGTTCTCTTGAGTGGGAACAGTTTCTCACTATTTACCCTGTTCATACCCCTCAGGATCTTGAATACCTCTATCAAGTTTCCTCTCAGCCTTCTTTTCTCCAAGGAAAACTGTCACAACCTCTCCAATCTATCCTCATAGCTCAGTTTTTCACCCAGAAATCATTCTTGTGAATCTCCTCAGTACTGTCTGCATTGCCTTCACATCCTTCCTCAAATGTGGCACCCAGAACTGCATGCAGTACTCCAGATGAGGCCTAACTAGTGTCTTATACAAGTTCAAAGTGACCTCCTTACTCTTGTCCTCAATGCCCCTGTTAATAAAGCCTAAGATACTACGTGCTTTAACTACTCTCTCAACGTACCCTCCCATCTTCAATGACCTATGTATGTACACACAGAAATCCCTCTGTTCCTGCACCTCTTTTAGAGGCTCTCCCTTTATTTTATAATGTCTCACAATACCTTTCCTACCAAAACAAACATCTCACACTTCTCTGCATTGAACTTCATCTGCTACTTGTCTGCTCAATCCATCAACATGTCTATGTCTTTTTGAAGTTCAAGCTTATCCCCATCACAGTTGACAACATTTCCAGTCTTCGTATCATCTACAAATTTTGAAATCATGCCCTGCACGCCAGAGTCTAGGTCATTAAAATATCAGGAAGAGCAAGGGTTCCAACACTGACCCCTGAGGACTTCCACTACAAGCCTTCCTCCAATATGAAAAACAAACATTTACCACTACTCTGTTTCCTGTCACTTAGCCAATTGCTTATCCAAGTGCCTATTTTCCCTTTTATTCCATGAGCTAGAATTTTGCTCACAAGTCTGTTATGTCGCACTGTATCAAATTCCTTTTGAAAATCCATTTCCACTACATCAACAGCATTTCCCTTATCAACCTTCTCTGTTACCTTCTCAAAAAACTCCAGCAAGTTAGCTAAACATTCTTTTCCCTTCAAGAATTTATGCTGGCTTTCTGTAACTATCCTGCACTTGTCTAAGTGATTATTGATTTTATCCTGTACTACAGTTTCCAGAAGTTTCCCCACCACTGAGGTCAAATTGACTGGTCTGTAGTTGCCAGCTTTATCCTTGCACCCCTTTTTGAACAAGGTTCTAACATTCGCAGTTCTCCAGTCCTCTGGCAACTCGCCTGTATCTAAGGAAGACTGCAAGATTATCACTAGTGCCTCTGCAATTTCCACTCTCACTTCCCTCAGTGCCCTTGGATGCATCTCATCCAATCCTGGTACCTTATCTATTTTAAGTAAAGATAGGCTTTACAATACCTCCTTCCTCTTGATTGTAAGTTCTTCTAGTGTACCCTTTACCTCCCCTCTCACCTTGGCCTGGATAGCAAGTTTTTCCTTTATAAAGTCCCCAGTTAACATTGTTTTACTTTAATCTCATTCATATAGTGTCAGTATATCCATGTGACATTACCAGTTTCAGTTTAATGTCATTTGCAACAGACTACCTCTTCTGTGGCCTGCCTGTGCACAAAACTTTTTCCCACAGCTCTTCTGCCCTTGCCCTCAGTCCCTCTTTCCCCCACTGCCCACCTTGCCTCTCGATAATTTTTCCTAATGTTGCCGCCCCTCCCAATGGCATTGTTCCCCAAACTGCCTCCTGATCTCTCTTCTTACCTTCAGCACTAGAATCTGTGTTCAGCTGTTCTGGTTCTGGTTCTGAACTTGCACTGAAGACCTGCTCTCCATCTAGTGCCAGACATTGGTCAGTGCAGATAGCGCTGGGGCTTCAGCTGCTCCCTGC
The DNA here is from genome assembly GCF_017639515.1 of Carcharodon carcharias. Taxonomy (NCBI): domain Eukaryota; kingdom Metazoa; phylum Chordata; class Chondrichthyes; order Lamniformes; family Lamnidae; genus Carcharodon; species Carcharodon carcharias. The sequence continues at coordinate 103,184,128 of NC_054474.1, forward strand.
ATGAGCAACCTCAGCGACTGGGTGGAATCTGGCCAATCTAAGAGTACTGTACTGAGGTGAGTACTATTTTTTAAAAATATTGTATATCGTATTTCTTTTACATTTCGTGATGTGTTTTGTTTTGCATGTTTTTTCAGCTAGGAATGCACACTGCTGCACATGTATGGTACACTATTTCAATTTGTACATTGCTTTTTTCGGGCAAGAAATATCTGATGGAACCTAACACCAGCTTTAACATTGATTCCTATGGGAACTTATGATTCACTTAAAGTTGCAATTTTCAGGAATGCAACAACAACTTCAAATGAGGACTCCCTGTAACTGCACTTGCTGCCATATGTATGGAGCTATGCTGGTAAGTGTAAATGTTAACTAAGAGTTGCAGCTGGCTTTGTGAATTTGCCTTGTTTTGGCCCACTGTTGTGCTAGCAGATTGTTTCTCTGTTTATGTAGACCTGAAAGGCAATGTCAACTTTCGTTAAAATGGCATTATTAATGTTGTAAAATGTCCCAAGGCACTTGACAGAGCATAATCATTGAGCTGTTCACAAGTGCATCAGATTCCTCATGCTTTGTGGCCTTTAGATTAATACAAATAGATTCAGAATACTTATTCCCTGCCGCTTGTCTCAGCAGTTCTTTCTAATCTAATCCTTCTGAAGTTGTTTCAATTGTTCCATCCCTCTCCCACTTTTCTATCATCAGCAAATTTAGATGTTTGTGCCTATGACCACTTCCAACCACAACTTGCATTTATATAGTGCCTTTAATAGGGTAACACATCCCAATGTACTTCACAGGAGTAATATCAGGCAAAAACTGATTTGAATAAAATAGGAGTTATTAGGACAGGTGACCAAATGCTTGGTCAATGAGGTAGGTTTTAAAGAGTGTATTAAAGGAATGGGGAAGGATCGAGAGGCAATGTAGGGAGGGAATTCCAGGATTTAGGACTTAGAAGCTGATACCGTGGCCACCAATGGTGCAGTGATTAAAATTGGGATGTGCAAGAGGCCAGATTTGGAGCAACACAGAGTTCTCGGAGCATTGTAAGGATGGAAAATGTTACAGATTTCGGGAAAGGGCGAGACCATAGAGGGATTTAAACAGGAGGATGACATTTTCATTTCAAGGTGTTGCTTAAGCAGAGAGCACAGGGGTGATGAGTTCTAACATTGGTGCCAGTTAGATAATCTCATGGTGGAAACTAGGTAGCTGGCCAGAAGGGCACTGGAATAGTGGAGTCTGGAGGTAATAAAGGCTTGGATGAGATTTCCCGCTGCAGATGAGCTGAGATGGAGCAAAGATGAATAATATTACTGAGGTGGAAGTAGGCAGCCTTGGTGATGGGATTGGAAACTCATCGCAGAGTTAAATAAGATGCCGAGGTTCTGAATGTTCTGGTTCAGCCTTGGCCAGGGAGGGGAATGGAGTTAGTGGCTAGGCCGAGGGTAATGGCTTCAGTCTTCCGAACATTTAATTAGGAGAAATAGCAGGGGAGGCGTCGGGTGGCTTGCTAGCTCATGGGTCAATTGAGGACCTTAAGTGGTCATTTCTCCTGTTGCCACCGCTGAGATTTTACTCATGGCTTGGGGAGGCTAATGCCAAGTATCCAGGCTATGCTGTAAAAGCTGGTGAAACTTGTGGCTGGGCCGGGGGAGTTGCCTCCTGCATAGACACCTTGTGCAGGAGCCACCTTCTTGAACTGCTGTAGTCCATGTGGTGTAGGTACACACACTAATCTAGGGCCAGCTCCAGGATTTTGACTCAGCAACAATGAAGGAACAATGATATAGTTCCAGAGCAATCAGGCTGAATATAGAAGGATGAAATGGGAGGTGAAGAAATTAATAAGGAAAGCAAGGAGAGAGCATGAAAAAAGGCTGACAGCTAACATAAAAGGGAATCTCAAAGTGTTCTATGAGCATTAAATAATAAAAGGGTGGTAAAAGAAAAATTAGGGGCAATTAGGGACAAAAAAGGAGACTTGCATGTGGAAGCTGGAGAAACAGTGGAGGTATTGAACAAGTACTTTGCATCGTCTTTACAAAGGAAGAAAATGCTACCAAGGCCAATGTGAGAGAGGAGGTAACTGGTACACTGGAAGAATTTACAATTGAAAAGGAGGTGGTGTTAGAAAGGCTATCTTTACTTAAAATAGATAAAGTACCAGGACCAGATGAGATTCATCCAAGGGTACCGGGGGAATTAAGAGTGGAAGTTGCAGAGGCATGAGTGATAATCTTTGGTGTGTACATTTTTGGTCATTGAACATGGCAGGGCATGTTGAGAGAGCAGTTAATAAAGCATATAGTATCTTAGGCTTTATTAATAGGGGCATTGAGTACAAGAAGATGGTTGGCCCTAGGAACTCCTGAAGTGATATCTTGGGACCGAGATGAGTGACCTCCAACAACCATAACCAACTTCCTTTGGTCTAGGTACGACTCCAACCAGCAGAGAGTCCTTCCTTGATTCCCATTGACTCCCATTTGTTAGGGCTCCTCGATACCACATTTGGTCAAATGCTGCCTTGATGTCAAGGGCAGTCACCCTCACCTCGCCTCTGAAGTTCAGCTCTTTTGTCCATGTTTGAACCAAGGCTGTCATAAGGTTAGGAGCTGGGTGACCCTGGTGGAACCCAAACTGAGTATCACTGAGTAGGTTATTGCTAAGCAAGTGTCACTTGATAGCACTGTTGATGACCCCTTCCATCACTTTAACTGATGATGGAGAGTAGACTGATGGGGCAGTAATTGACTGGGTTGGATTTTTCCTAGAGTCATAGAGGTCTACAGCATAGGAAAAGGCCCGTCGGCCCATCAAGTCTGCGCTGGTCAAACAAGTATCTAACTATTCTAATCCCATTTTCCAGCACTAGGCCCATAACTTTGTATGCCATGGCATCGCAAGTGCACACCCAAATACTTCTTAAATGTTATGAGGGTTTCTGCCTCTACCACCTTTTCAGGCAGTGAGTTCCAGATTCCCACCACTGTCTGGGTGAAAAAATTCTTCTTCACATCCCGTCTAAACCTCCTGCCTCTTACTTTAAATCTTTGCACACTGTTTTTTGTTTTCCTAGGCAGTTTTCCACTATTGCAGGAATATTGCCAGGGCCCATAGCCTTTGCAGTATCCAATGCCGTCAGATTCTTAATATGTGGAATGAATCAAACTGGCTGAAGACTGGCATCTGAGAGGCCGGGGACCTCCAGAGCACGCCAAGATTGATCATTCACTCTGCACTGCTGGCTGAAGATTGTTGCAAATGCTTCAGCCTTATCTGTTGCACTGATGTGCTGGGCTCCTCCATCATTGAGGATGGGGATATTTGTGAAGCCCCCTCCTCCCTTGATTTGTTTAATTGTCCACTGCCATTCATGACTGTATGTGGCAGGACTGCAGAGCTTAGATCTGATCTGTTGTTTGTGGAAACCCTTAGCTCTGTCTATCGCATGCTGCTTATGCTGTTTGGCACACAAGTAGACCCATGTTGTAGCTTCACCAGGTTGACACCTCAGTCTTAGGTATGCCTTCCTGCACTCTTCATTTAATCAGGTTTGATTCCTGGCTTGATGGTAATGGTAGAGTGGAGCTATGCTGGGCCATGAATTCACAGACTATGGTCATATACAATTCTGCTGCTGATGGCCCACAGCACTTCATGGATGCCCAGTCTTGAGTTGTTAGATTTGTTCAAAATCTATCCCATTTAATTTGGCAGCAATGCCACACAACACAATGGATGGTACCCTCAATGTGAAGACAGGACTTCATCTCCACAGGGACTGTGCGGTGGTCACTCCTACCGATATTGTCATGGGCAAATGCATCTGCGACAGGTAGACTGGTGAGGATGAGGTCAAGTATGTTTCTCCCTCTTGTCGGTTCCCTCACTGCCTGCTGTAGACCCAGTCTAGCAGCTATGTCCTTTCATACTCAGCCAGCTCAGTCAATAGTGGTGCTATCAAGCCACATTGAAGTCCTTGCTACTCTTGGTGCTTTTTCCAAGTAGTTTTCAACATGGAGGAGCACTGATTCGTCAGCTGAGGGGGTTCAGGGGGTGGGTGGGGCAGTGGTACATGGTAGTCAGTAGGAAGTTTCCTTGCCCATGTTTGACCTGATGCCATGAGACCTCATGTGGTCTGCAGTCGGTGTTGAGGCTATTGCTTGACTAGTCTTTATGACACCTCTTCCAATTTTGGCATAAGCCCCAGATATCAAGCCCTTCTTCATTGGCAGAGGTATAGAATATAAAAGTAAGGATATAATGTTGGAATTGTATAAAACACTGGTGAAGCCACAACTGGAGTATTGTGTGCAGTTCTGGTCACCACATTACAGGAAAGACATAATAGCTCTGGGGAGAGTGCAGAGGAGGTTTACAAGAAGGTTGGCAGGGTTAGAAAACAGTAGCTACGAAGAGAGATTGGATAGTTTGGAGTTATTTTCCTTAGAACAAAGAAGACTGAGAGGTGACATGATTGAGGTGTACGAAATTATGAGAGGAATAGATAGACTGGACAGGATAAAATTGTTTCCCTTGATGGAGAATTCTAGAACCAAGGGACATAGATTCAAGATAAGTGGCAGGAGGTGTAGGGGGGACATGAGGAAGAACTTTTTTTACGCAGAGGGTAGTGGGTGTCTGGAATTCGCTGCCCAAGTTGGTGGTAGAAGCAGAAACTTTAAACTCTTTGAAAAAGTACCTGGATCTGCACCTAAAGACCTGTAAACTGCAGGGCTATGGGCTGGGTGCAGGAAGGTAGGATTAGAAAGGGCACCTGGGTGTCGTCAGGTTGGCATGGACAAGATGGGCCAAATGGCCTCCTTCTGTGCTGCAACTTTTCTATGGTTCTATGTTAATAAGCAGAGCTTCGCAGGGTTGACAGGGCTGAGTTTGCCATTTTCATTTCCGGTGCCTAAGTCGATGCCAGATGGTCCGTCTGGTTTCAATTACAATCCTGATAGACTTTCTAGCAATTGTGATACAACTGAGAGGGTTGCCAGGCCATTTCAGAGGGCAGTTAAGAATCAATCATGTTGCTGTGTGTCTGGAGTCACATGTAGGCCAGACCAGGTAAGGAGAGCAGATTAGTGAACCAGGTGGATTTTTACAACAATGGTCATCATTAGACTTTTAATTCCGGATTTTTTTGAATGCTCTGGAAACCCATTACCCTGGTTCTCAAGCATACTATCTGTTCTGTTATGATTGACTGCACCATTTTCCCAATGTTTTCAATTTGTTGACCCATGAAATCCTAACTGCTGAAGATTGGCCATTTCAACAACCACATCAGATGGGAGATCTTTGGGTTATGATTCTAATGGATCTGGAAGCCTACTGCGCACTCTGGAATTTGTAACCTAAAGACTATCAGGTAATTTTCTCCTGAGTCAATAAAATACTGATTTCTCTCTAACCTTGTCAATAAAGACCCAGAAGGTAAAAACTGGGAAATAAGAATACAGGTCCGAACTGTTTTTTTTCCTGCTGGGGAGGGCACATATCCAATCAGGATTTCTTTCTTTAAGGTTCTGTTGCTGAAATGAACATTAGATTCATCCTGTTTGAAAGGTGGTAGTGAATTCTACTTCTGGGTAACTCTTTCTGGAAATTGGCTCAGACTTTGTTTGTTGTTGTTCTAATTCATGGGGCTAAACGTGTGCTCTTCTGAGGCCATCTGTCATCTTGTTCAACATTCCCACTATAGGCTGCGCTGAGAGATCCACTGCTTTTTGCCTGCAACGATAACAAATTTGCAGAGAGGCAGATCCAAGTTTGATGAGTGGTGAGAGACTGTTAGCTAAGATTGAGGTGCATGAAAGTGAAGGCAAATTATTGCCCTGGTTGAGAAATTGTCTGAGTGGCAGGTACCCTAATTGACAGAATGAGACTAGTAGTGTCTCAGAAGGGTGTGTCTTGGGACCTTGACTATTCATTTTATTTGCTAATATAGATAATAGGGGTAGAGTTACATATCCAAACTAGCCAATGGCACAAAGATCAGCGGTACAGTAAGCAGCGTAGTTGGGAGCATAAAAATACAAAGAGGTGATGAGCAAAACTATGTCAAATGGATTTCAATATAGGCAAATATGAGGTCATCCCAAGGGACCAAGATCAGATTGGACAGAGTATTTTCTAAATAATGAAAAAATAGAGGTCCTAAGAGCCTTGAGGAGGTACATAGATCATTAAAATATCATGAACAGGGACAAACAATAATCAAAGATAATGAAATGCTGGCCTTTACATCTAAAGGACTAGAACACAAGGGAGTAGAAGTCTTGCCACAGCTATACAAAGCCCTAGTAAGACCACACCTGGAGTACCAAGAGCAATTCTGGAAACCGCATCTTAGGAAGCATATACTGGCCTTGCAGGGAGTGCATTATAGATGTACCAGAATGACATCTAAGACAAAAAATGGCAAATAGCCTTTTGTAATACAGAACTTGAATATTGGCGAAAAAAGAGACATGTCGAAGCTTTTCATCTTGCACTCATATTGGTATTATTGCGAAATATCCTGGTAAGGGGAAAACAACAATTTATACTGTATGTGAACAGAGTGCTGATTGGTTGGCAAGAGGACTCTGATTGTTAGAGGCATTGCCATGGAGAATGCACCAGTGATGATGACTGAAACATAACTGCCAAGCATTGTTCGAAATTTGAACCAGGAAGCTTGACCCTGATTGGTCAATACGTTGCCCTGAGGAATGGCTGTCAATTATTTTGTTTAGCCTAAACAGGTGCAATGTATGTGCATGTTCCTTCTGTCTACAAAGAACAGGGCCCTGTATCTTAATATATGTAGCTTCTAGTACATGCAAATACGCCACACTGCGAGCCCGACTGACGATCTTAAATTGTTTGTCAGCGTAATTTTTAGCGCATTGAGAATTATTTAGCAAATGTTGTCTAATTGCGGAATCACATTGAATGTTGGACACTATTTTGAGTTTTGTAATGTGTCCACTTGGAAACCGATCAGCACTCTCTTCAAATGCAGTACAAATTGTTGTTTTCCCCTTATATTGGTATTCTGTCGAAGTGTCCTGATGAGTGCAAGACAAAAAGCATGTCTCTTTTTTCAGCAATACGTAAAAAATTGTCTTGTGTAGCAGGACGTGTAGCTTGTAGCAGAGTCATGAGGACTTTACATAATTCTCTGTTTGTCCTCGTGCTGCTAGCTGTTTCCTGTGATGCCCACATAATCTTCTGTGAGGATAACAACGCATGCAGGTATGCACTGCCAACCAGCTAATCTGATGCCAGAATCCAAAATTTAGGCAATGGATACCCAAGTCGCAACTGCATTATTTACTAAACACAAACAAGCATGAAGATGCAAGATGGGCCCTGCAATAGACTTATTTAAAAGGCCAGGTACTATGATTACAGGTAATGTAATATTTTGGAACTTTTTCTATTGTAAAGTGTCTGAAGCATTCTGCAGTGTTTTTGAAGATGTTTTTGCGAGTTCCTGGTTGCGCCAAAGAGTGTTGCCTACTCTCACAGGGAGGGCAGCAGAGCAGGTGACCCATCCACAAAGGCTAAAAAAAAGTGGCAGCATTGGCAATGCCATGTCTGCAGGGAGATGGAGCACAGTCTGCAGAACGGGAAAACTCTGAGCCATATCCTCTATCAAGGTGAAGCTGGACTCCTCCATGCTCCTTGACAGTGACAGAAGCTTGTCTGACAGGACAACCAGTGCACCCAGCATCTTGGTATGCGTTCCTATAAGCAGTCTCATGGAAGCTGTCCCATCATCTTGGTCCTCATCGGAGCCTCCTGTATCAGGACTTGTTTGCCACCTTGTCCTCCATTGTACTGGCAAACAAACCATCCTTTACTCCTGGCCTAACTGCAGCCCACTGTGTCCGAATGACTTACCACATGCTTATCCCAACTCTATACTGGTCTTTAAGGTTCTGTGCTAGTACCTGAGCTGTGAGTGTCAGATCAAGTGATGAGGCCTCTTCTTTGGTGTTATGCTGTAGCTCTGTATTCTCCTCCTGGTGCTAGGAAGGTGGCAGCTGTTGGGTCTCCAAAATCAGAAAATCAGAAAGGGGAAGCTTAACATGAGGGAAGAGGAATGGAGTGGAAAGCAATAAGCCTTTGGTCATACTATCTTCAGCTTTCTCATCATGCCAGGTAGCAGGATGAGGGTGAGCTGGAGATTGAGACAGGGCATAAACCAGAAACATGCCATTATCCTCAATATTCTCAATGATGCCAGATGCCACAGGCCTCATTGCAGCTGGGCATATGATATGGATAACCATCTCTTCTGTAGGGCTCAGAAGCTGGAGACACCCTTATCCTTTATCAGTTCTGTTCCTTTCTATTGTGTGCACCTTGTCCTGCAAGAGAGAGGGCAATACATTAGTGATTGTATTGTCCTATGTTTGGATGATATGCCTGGCGTAGCTGGTGGTATGTGGAAGCAGCAAGAGAGTGGGCGAGGCTTGGTATCATTGGTAGGTGTGTGAGAGCAAGATGGAGCATATAGATGTTAAGCATGAATCCCGAGTGCCATGATGCTGGGTGCGCGACGATGGTGTGGTGCATTGAGCAAGTGTGATATGCCCTACCTGCCACATCCCCAGAATGATCACCTGCATGAGTTCAACAGATCTCTTATGGCATTACTCTAGGCATTGACATCCTTGGCCACCTGTTCCCACTAACTTTTAAGGATGTTCCATGAAGAACTCCTGCCTTGCTGAGGAACCATGGCATCTCTCCCGTGCCCATATGCACCAATAATGCCTCCAGCACTGTAGCTATTACTCTGGAAATCTCTTTATGCTCTGATGTTCACTTTGCAAGAATTTACATTGTAGCAACAGCTTCCCCTTCAGAAGAGCAGGCTTGATGTACCATGTGATCAATAAACAATATTACTGGGGCCTCCTGCTGTGCACAGAAGCCACAGGCACCTTGGAGGATAGAGAAGCAGCACTGGAGGTGCTCAGGCCAATGCAGAAATCCTGCAGATGAGGTGGGTACATGAAAATTGACTGGTTCACAACTCAAACTACATGGTTGTAGCATGTTAATCATGAACCCACGCCCAAATATCAGCCCCTGGACCAAGGCTGGAGTTTTCCCATCCTGAACTGTACGTGTATTAACAACAAGAGAGCTCAAGCTTGTATCAAGGAAAACACTCATAAGATGCTACATTCTATCCATTTTCCTGTTATGCTTCACAAATCTGGACAATAAATAAAGATTTGTGGAAGAATGTAGAGACCTTTAAAATGTGGATGCTAAAATGTATGCTAAAAATTCCAGATACAGACCATAAGACAAATAAAGAGGTACTTGAAAGGAGAACTCTAAAAAGTGACACCCAGAAAAGGAAGTGTCAGTATTTCAGCTATTTGATCAGAGCTGAAAACTACAGAGATCTCTTCTAGAGGGTAAAGCGGATGGCAGCAGAAAAAGGAGTCAATATGAGCATAGTTTGATGATGGACCTCACAGAGCAATTACAGATGAGCTACAATGGATGTGTGAGAATGTTGCAAGATAGACAAATGTGACATACCATGACAGCCAATCTCCTGGTAGGAGTAGCTACAAGCAGCAGCAGGAAGCAGGCTGCCAATAAAAGGGCCACCAAGCAGTACAGCTTAAAGTCCCACCTCCATTTCTGCCTTTTCGTTTTTTTTTTATGAGAGCAGGAAAGGAAGCAGGCCCTGAACAGTCCTACTCCTATTAAGAATCTAATTTACATGGTGGCAGGCTCACTAAGAGTTTTATGGTTTTCTGCAAAGCAGCAGGGGTTTAGCAGCTGTTGGGTTTTGCACCAGCTGTATGGAGGTGGAAAGAGTATTAAAAGGTCAGTAATTTTTAAATAAATTTTGATTGCTTTTATGTTTTCAGATTAGACATCTACTGAAATGAGAAGTTCTGAAGTCAAATTGTTTATTTGGAAGATTTATGGGCTCTTAGATGCAATACAGCTTTTTAAATGTGCTTTTAAGTGCTTGACAATATTCAAACGGGTGCGCCTAGAAACACTTTGAAAAGCTAGATTGCATCCAAGAGTCCACAAATCACAAAATAAACAATTTCACTCTTGACGAGCTGCTCGAAAGTGCCATCCTGGTTATTTGGGAGATTTATGGGCTCTTAGAATTAATACAGCTTTTATTATAGGGCTTGTGAATTCATATGTTTATAAAGTAAATAAGAGATGAGGGTGGGGTTGGGTGGAAGGTGGGAGTGTAGGATGGGGAAGTGGGGAATGGGGATGAGGCAGATGGAGGGGATAGGGTTGGGGGGGAATGGAGGGAAACAAATTTGACTTTTAACCTATTTTTGCGATACCTTTGAAGTTCTTTTAGGCTGCTGTATTTGTGAATGGACCAGGGTGATGGCGGACCTTTTACCTGCCCAGTCCAGAGGCAGCCTGCCTCCATTCCAGTCTCAGGTCTACCGAGGTGGACAGCAGACCCTTCATGGAGGCCAGTTAAGGCCCCCAGAGACCACAAAATCACGCTCCCGGCAACCTGGAAATGGAGGTGGGATGCAGCTCGGATTCAGACCTGACACCCAACTCCTACTTCCCATGGGAAAACTGGACCCCAAAAGTTTAATTATGGGAAGAGATTACACAAACCACGGTTGTATTCTCTGATATTTACAAGGTTAACCAGTGATTTGATTGAAGTTTACAAGGTATTAAAAAGAGATCAGATAGGGTGGATAGAGAGAAAATATTTCTGCTGGTTGGGGAATCCAGGACTAGGGGGGAATTGTTTAAAAATCAGACCTTTCAGGAGTGAGATTAGGAAAAACTTTTACACAAGGGGTGGCAGAAGTTTGGATCCTTTTTCTTTCTGATCAACTGGTAATTTTAAATCTAAGGTCAGAGATTAGCCATGATCTCACAGCATGGTGGAACAAGCTTGAGGAGCTAAACAGCTCACTTCTGTTTCTAGTCTTTGTTCCAGCCATCTATCTGCACTTTTTGGGAAGAGATCAGGCTTTTTTTTTGTATCAGCTATTAGCTGGCTGCAAAGTAAATCACCTGGGACTTCATCAGCGAGTGGATAAAAATATTTTTATTACAGACTTTTACCATGTGGAAGTGCACTAACATTTTCCATGTGGTTAGTTCCAGCAACATTAAATTAACAAGATAAACCACACAAACACTTGGCTGGTAACTTTGTTTTTCATACATGGGATGTGGACGTCACTATTGCTCCTTCCTAATTGCCCTTGAGAAGGTGGCTGTGAGCTGCCTCCTTGAACTGCTGCAGTCCATGTGGTGTAGGTATACCTACAGTGCTGTTAGAGAGGGGGTTCCAGGATTTTGACCCAGGCATAGTGAAGGATGGTGATATAGTTCCAAGTCAGTATGATGTATGATTTGGAGAGGGCTAGGAGGAGAGTGCGAAAGGAGGACCCTGAACCAGGCAGTTAACAGCACTTAGAGGAGGACCCTGAGCCTAGAAGTCAGCAGTATCTAACATCACAGGAGAAACATAAGTTCATTGGTTAGTGAGAAACAGCTGTTAGGGAGTATCATCAAGTAGCTGAGAAATAGAAAAACACTATTTTTAAAAGAAGGGCTACTTACATTTAAGTAAGAAACACAAGCAATAGGGAGATAAAGTTAAGTCAAGGCCAGGTAAAATAAAGTTGCATAAGTAAACCAAAATAAAGAAAGTTAATGTGAGGGAAGTAAGTTGAAACCATAGCAGGACAGCTCGGTCGTGTGGAATGCATGTCCTGTAATGTGTGGGAATTTGTGGACGCTACCAGTGTCCTCGATGACCACATGTGCAGGAAGTATCACCAGCTTCAGAGCTTTTTGAGTTCTGGGTTTTGGAGCTCAAGCAGTGGCTTGAGTCACTATGACCCATTCGTGAGGTTGAGAACCACGTGGATAACACATTCAGAGAGGTGGTCACATCGCAACTTAGGAGCCTGGAGGCAGAAAGACCGCCAAGCAGTCAAAGAAAATGAGGCAGATAGTGCAGGAGTCCCCTGGGGTCCTGCTCACCAATCAGTTTTCCATTTTGTATACCGGTGAGGGCATCGGTTCCTCGGAAGATTGAAGTCAGAGCCAAGATTGTGACACCACAGGCAGCTCTGCTGTACAGGAGGGGAGAAAGAAGAGGCAAGAGCAGTAATAACAAGGGATTTGTTAGTCAGGGGAACAGATAGGCATTTCTGTGGCCATAGACATGATTCCAATATGATATGTTGCCTCCATGGTGCCATGGTCAAGGATGTCACAGAGCAGCTGCATGACATTCTTCTGCAGGAGGGTGATCAGCCAGTGGTCATGGTCGACGCTGGCACCAATGACATGGGTAGGAAAGGGCATGAGGCCCTGAAAGCAGACTTTAGAGAGCTATGAAGGAGATTGAAAAGCAGTTCCTCTGAAGCAGTAATCTCAGGATTACTCCCAGTCCCAATAGGGCAGTAATCACTGGGGACTTCAACTACCCTAATATCACGAACAGTGTGAAGTGCACAGAGGGTGCAAAATTCTTGAACTACATTCAAGAGAACTGTTTTAGCCATCACGTAACAAGCCCAATGAGAGGGGGCACAATTCTAGATTTAGCCTTAGGAAATGAAGCTGGACAAGTGGATGAAGTAATATGGGGGACCATTTTTGAAGATAGTGACCATAATATAGTTAGATTTATCATCATTATGGAAAAGGGCAAAGGTAGAGCATGAGTAAAAGTTCTAAACTGGGGAAGACAAATTTTACAAAGCTGAGAGGTGAGCTGGCGAGAGTGGACCGGATCCAGCTATCAGAAGGAAAAACTGTGTCAAATCAGTGGGAGACATTCAATCATTCTACAGCCACAACATAGACAATGTCCCCACAAAGAAAAAAAAGTGGTATTGCCAAATCTAGAGCCATCTGGTTATCCGGAAGCATACAGGCCAAGATAAAGCAGAAAAAGAAAGCTTATGACAGTCACAAAAGACTTAATACTGTAGAAAGCCTAGAGGACTATAGGAAGTACAGGGATGAAGTAAAATGGAAATGGAGGAAAGCAAAGAGGATAGGAAAAAATATTGGCAGGTAAAAATCAAATAAAATGCTATGTTTTACTCGTACATTAAGAGCAAGAGAATAACTAAGGAAAAGGTAAGGCCTATTAGAGATGTACATGTTAACTTTGGGTCGATGCAGAAGATTTGGGCAGGGTTCTCAATGAGTACTTTGCCTCTGTCTTCACTAAGAAGAGGGACGATGCAAACATTCTAGTTAAAGAGGAGTGTGAAATATTAGATACAATAAGCATAGTGAGAGAGATGGAGTACTGATGGACTGGTATCCTTGAAGGTGGATAAAACACTAGGGCCAGATGGATTGTATCCCAGGCTGTTGAAGGAAGCCAGGAAGGAAATAATGGATGCTCTGAGGGTCTTTTTCCAATCCTTACTAGAAACAGGCGAGGTCCTAGAGGATTGAGGTCTGCAAAGTTGTACCATTATGTTAAAAGGCTGCAAGGGATAGGCCATAAAATTATAGGCCAGTCAGTCTGACTTCAGTGGTGGGAAAATTATTGGAAACAATTCTGAGAGACAGGATAAACTGTGACTTAGAAAGGCATGGATTGATCAGGGATAGTCAGCATGGTTTTGTTAGGGGCGAAAACTAATTTAATAGAATTTTTTGAGGAAGTAACAAGGAGGATTGATGAAGGTAGAGCACTAGATGTTGCCTATATTGATTTCAGTAAGGCATTTGACAAGGTCCATCATAGCAGACTGGTCAGGAAAGTGAGATTTCATGGGATACAAGGGAAGGTGGCAGGGAGATCCAAAACTGGCTCAGTGACAGGAAACAAAGAGGAATGGTCGGTGGATGTTTTTGTAAATGGGGAAAACGGTTCCCAGTGGTGCTCCACAGGGCTCAGGGTTGGGGCCCTTGCTGTTTGCTGTATATATCAATGATTTATACTTGAATGTGGGAGGCATGATTGGGAAATTTGCAGATGACAGAAACATTGGCCATGTAGTTGATAGTGTAATGGCTAGTCGTTGACTCCAAAGTGATATTTATGGTTTGGTTGAGTGGGCGGAGAAGTGGCAAATGGAATTGAATCCACAGAAGTATGAGGTAATGCATTTGGGGCAGGCAAACAAAGCAAGGGAACATTCAATAAATGGGAATTTATTGAGGGGTTGAGGAAGTGAGAGACCTTGGAGTGCATGTTCACAGGTCATTGAAGGTAGCAGGACAGGTGGACAAGACGGTCAAGAAAGTGTATAGAATGCTTTCCTTCATTGGGTGAGGTATTGAATACAAAAGCAGGGATGCAATGGCAGAACTGTATCAAATCCTGGTTAGGCCACAGCTGGAATTTTGTGTACAGTTCTGGTCACCACATTATAGGAAGGTCATAATTGCTCTGGAGAAAGTGCAGAGGCAATTTACAAAAATGTTTCCAAGGCTTGAAAATTGCAGCTTGAAAATTGCAGCTATGAGGAGAAATTGGATAGGCTAGTTTTCCTTAGAACAAAAGAGGCTAAGGGGTCACCTAATTATGAGGGGCCTAGATAGAGTAGACAGATCCCCAGCTGAGGGGTCAGTTACAAGAGTCACAGATTTAAGGTGATTAGTAGAAGGATTAGAGGGGTCATGAGGAAAGATTTTTTCATCCAGAGGGTGGTGGGTGCCTGGTGCTTAAGTTGGTGGATGAGGCTGAAATGCTCAACTCATTTAAAAGATACCTAGATCTGCACCTGAAGTGCTGTAACCTGCAAGGTTACAGGCCAGGTGCTGAAAAGTGGGATTAAAATAAGCAATTAATTTCTTTTTCTCTGTTTGGCCGATGCAGACACAATGGGCTGAATGGCTTCTTCCTGCATTGTAACTTTCCTATGGTTCTATGACTTGCAGGCAATGGTGTTCCCATGTGTCTGTGCACTTGTCCTTCTAGGTGGTAGAGAGATGGGTTTGGAAGGTGCTGTGAAAGGATCTTTGGTGAATTGTGGCAGTGGATCCTTCTGTAGATGGTTCACATTCTGTTGGTGGTGGAGTGAATGATTAAGGTGATGGATGGCTGCTTGGTCCTAGATGGTGCTGACCTTTTAGTGTTGTTAGAGCTGCACTCATCCATGAACATGCTCATGAAGAGAACATCTTTTCTTCAGCCTGGAAAAATGGTGAGATCTCTTCTGCAGGCATTGTACCCCTTGGACAACACAAATGCTGAATCTTGACTAAGTTCAGACCTTCCTAGGGAAGCTTAGGAACATTACTATAAGGTGCAGCCCTTCTTTTTTAATCATTAACAAGTGAGCATGCCACAGACGTTGTCCCACCAATCATGATCGCTCGGCTTCTTTAGCATAAGTCCGCAGATGTCTCAGCAAAAAGAGTGGCTCTCTCTAACTGAGCAGTTATTAATTTATAAGAGGATTCTGATTTTGGCCACCAAGAAATTGAAACTACTATCATTGTTCAACCAAGTATGACAAGAATTCTGGCAAAGGGTCAATGACTTGAAATATTGGGTTGGATATTACAGACCCCAAAGAGCAGGTTGGCAAGCAGGGGGATTGTAAAATTAGGCACCATGCAATGGGCGCATTCCTGAAACCTACCCTCCCGCTTCCGCTGCAATTTTGCCAGCAGTGGGGGAGGTGGGGAAGACCCACCTGCCACCAGCCAGTTAATGGCCACTTCAGAGCCTCCCTCAGCTGGGATTTAACCCGTGGTGGAAGAAGCCCACACCAAATGTGAAGTCCGATAGCTTTCACTGTTTGGGGTGGTGGCTGGGTACCTCCTTTTACAGGCCCCCTGTATCCATCAGTGGCCCACCCCAAAGTCGCTCCCACTCCTGCATTTCCCTCTCCCAGTCCTGTTTACCCCAGCTCCATCCCCTCTCTGTGGCCTGCCAGCCTGGACCTGGCAATATCCTCCCCCCACCTCACTTATCCTCCTATCCAGCTCCAATTGGGAACTAGCTCCAGTTGTAACAGTGGCCACTCTTCCTGGTGGTGCTACTGGGTCCAGGGAGATGTTGGCCATTTAATTGGTTGGCAGATGTTAGAAGTTGGACTTTCTTCCCAATGAGGGAAGAAGCTCCACCTTAAGGCCTTTAAATGGCTGTGGAGCAAGCCAAGCAAGGGAACTGGGTGGGGGGGAGGAGGGTGTGGGGTAGGTAGGGGATGGGTGGAGTGTAGTGAGCTTACCCCAACTTCTATGCTGGTTCCCCTCACTGTAAAATCCAGTTGTTAGCTTTTTTACTTACTCCACAGATACTGCCAGTCAGACCTGCTGTGTATTTTCAGCATTTTCTGGTTGTATTTTACAGGAAAATAATTAACAAAAAGATTTTATAGGAGTTCTATGAAATATTAAAATATCCATTAGCCTACCTTGTGATTCCATTTTTGGAAATGGCTTTAGAATTCCAACAAATTTCAGCAAGAGATATACAAAACCCATAACAAATGTAGTCCAAACCATCACAACACAAAGTGCAAGACAATTATATTCAATAGACTGTAACGAAAGAAAGTGACAATTCTTACAAAACATTGAGCATTATTTTGATACAAAATTTGACATATTTTAGTCACTATTTCAATCAACTCAAAAACATATACAATTGATATAATTCACAAACGTAAAGCTAATTCTAAATTTCATAAGCCTGTATACTACACAATGTTATTGGAGTCATTTTTTAAAGAAAATTACGTGGCACACAACAACTGAACAAAATGAGAGGAAGCTCCCATAACAACAGAAACCTCTGTCATGCTGGACAATGTCAAGATATTTATCAGCAAATCTTTGCAGTCTCATTCAAACATAAAACATACATACACACACAAGTAACAGTGCAATGGTTTTAAATATACTGCATACATGATCACAGTAAATGTAACGTTTCTTTTAAAATAATTAGAAATACTCCTGCTGGGGTAGGTATATTGATGTCGCAAGAATTCTCTAATCTGAAATATGATTGATGTGTTATGTATATAATCTGTCCAAGGAACTGTATGGACTGTTGCACTGTGATTTCTGTCCTTCATTTCTTTAGACTTACACTACAAACATCCAACTTTCATTTCTATAACATTATAAATACTTCAAAGAAAAATCTTGGCATGACTGCATAAATTAGAAATAAATAGAATTTTGCTGCACAAAAACAACTCATTCAGCCTAACAGTATATGCCAGTGTTTCTGTTTCAAGCTTCCCCCTACCCAAATTCTAATCATCACTGCCCAAAAAGGGTTCTCCTTAATCGGGAGTGCTGCACTGTCGGAGTTTCAGTACTGAGGGAACGCTGCACTGTCGGAGTTTCAGTACTGAGGGAGTGCTGCACTGCTGGAGTTACATACTGCATCTGGGTGGAGATAGCAGCCACCAGTTACATCGCTGGAAAATGGGAAAGGTGGCAATCGCAGGGGCTTTGTGACTGTCGATATCCAGTCTGCCTGCAAGGAGGCAATAGGCTCTCCTCCATCTACCGGAGGATCAGAGGGGAATTCAAGTCTCAAGATCAGTGAATCCTTTGTGAAAATACACCTAAATTGAGTGAAATATGTTTGTCTTATTTCACTGTTATAAAGTGTGGGTAATGTTATCTCTTAGAAACCACAATGTCACAATTTATTCAGATATTAAAGTTTATTTATGCCAGTGTGTTAATCGCTTATTAGTTTTACTTGTGACTCTCTTATATTTAAAGCCCTTCTTGTGGTCTCTCCCACAAGTGGAAATGCCTTCTCTACATCTACCCTACCTACCAACCCCCTTCATAAATTTGAGAAACTTCCATCAGGTCACCCCTCAGTCCTCTCTTTTCTAGAGAAAAGAGTATCAACCTGTTCAATCTTTCTTGATAGTTGTACCCTGTCAGTTCTGGTTGGTATTATTATGGCCACAGAAAATGGCAATACCTCTTTCAGTATGCACAGATGCCATTCATCCTCACATAGGTTTTTATCCATCCTAAGTTCAACTAATCTACCAATTAACCTCCTCCTTTCTATCTTGAATGTCATCCCACCATTTTTGATCTCTTCTTCCAATGTCCTGTTCACCTTGTTGGTCTCCCTGGTAAAAACTTAGGCAAATTAACTATTCAACATGCTGAATTTTTCAGGAGGTGGAGAGAGGGAGGGAAATACTGCTTGCACCCCAGAAGAAAAGTCAGTCACAATCTGGCCGACTTTAAAGAGGATTGCAATAATATACCATTGTAGTCCCAAATAGCGGCAGAAGAGAGTAGTGGCTATTGCTGGGACTGCAATAAGACCCATGAAGAAGTATCATGAGCAAGAATTTTCCCGTCAGCGAGCGGGGGCGGGGCCCACTCGCTGGCACATAAAATAACACAGAATGATGTCAGGCAGAACTCCCGACAGCATCCCGTGTCATTTGCATTTTCAGGTCGGCAGGGGCGCAGCCGAGTAAGCCGTGTGCCCACCGACCTGTCAACGACCTATTAAGGCCATTCAAAAAGCAATTAAAGCAACTAGTGGACCTGCCCATCCAACCTTAAGGTTGGCAGGCAGGTTGGGAGCGCTGACAGCCACCTGAAAAAGCATGAAACCTCATCCGCGAGCAGAATGAGGTTTCATGACTGAATGAAAAAATTAAAATTCACTTTTACTTAAAGTTATGTCCATGTCCCAACTCATATGACATTGTCACATGAGGGGACATGGATGGTAAATGAAATTTTCGAAAGAATAACTTTTTCACTTTGGGAACTGATCTCCTGAGGCAGCATCTAGTCTCAGGGAGATCAGAGTGCTCCTTTGCGTGCATGCACGAAGGAGTGCACTTCTGCATTTGCCATATCCCCCCACACGGGGAGCACATAACGCTTCCATGTGAACATCACGCTGGGTGGGCCTTAATTGGCCTGCTCACGAAAAATGGCGGCGCACCCCCAATCAGGGGCGCCGATCGGAGGGCTGCCTGCCCACGCCTCCTCCCAAACTTAGCCCCCCAAACGGGGAAAAATTTTGCCCATGGACACTGGACAGGGTGAGTCCAGGGTTTCTGGGGCAGGGTGGGATCGGGCACCCTGGAGAAGGGGGTGAGGGGTGTGACATTAGGCAGGTTTTGTAGGCCAAGCAGGGAGGCATAACAGGGGGGGAAATACAATCTTTGGGGGTACCTTGGTGCACACAGGGCATCCCCGAATCAGGTACCCATCCTTCTTTCCTGCACTTCCACCAACTTTGGTGAAAAAATTGCCTTACCACTCTTGCCCACCTTCCTTTCTCTGCCCAGTGTATTATGGCATTGGAGGTGGATTGAGGCCCTTAATTGTCACTTAACCGGGCAGTTAAGTGCCTCAATAGTCCTAAGGGCAGGTGGCCTAGAGGGTGCATTACCCAACTCTCCTGTATTATGGGTACCCACTCAACCTATTTTACATGTGTCCTCCCCCATCCACCACCAAAAACACCCTCATCAGGGAGGCTGTAATATTTCTGCCATCTCACTGTCATTAACTATGATTTTATCTTGTGCCCTTAGAAGGCCTGTTCATATCTTAATATTCCTTTCATTATTTATGTATCTAAAGAGCACTTCACTATTCTTTTCATATTTTATGATAACATCTTATAATTGCTCTTTGTTTTCCTAATTGATTTTCGACTTCTTTACGATCCCCTTCGAATTCCCATGTCATCTTGTCCTCTATTGTCTATATGCTTAGTGTCTGTGTTTTCCTTTAGATTCAGTTATACTCTTAGCTCTTTATTAATTCATTATTGGCTAATTCCTGTTTATCAGCAGAAGATATTTCTCTCAAACTCTCTTCATGACTTTTTAAAATATTTCCCACTGCTGTTCTGGTATCCTGGAAATAAACTTCTGAGGCTGAGGATGAGGTGGCCAATATTGGTGCAGGGCCAACAGGAGGGCCAGAATCACAGATCTTCCAGGGTATCGATCCACTTTTGCATCATCATAAATTACACTGGAGTTAGGTTCAGGCGTAAAGTAGCATGTTTCCCCTATCCAAAGGACAAAGGGAAGTAACAGTATGGTGACACCTCAACATCATGACTGCTTTAACCACGGTAACTGTGGTAACCCGAAGTAGATTACCAGCTCCTGATAGAATCCACACAATTCACTTATCAATTGATTACTCCTAAAATCATCCTGGAATGCTAAGATAACCACCAACTTTGCTTCCATATTACAAACTACCTTGTTGCATGTGGGAAACGCTTTTTCAACCACTCTTCCAACAACATATACGAGGAGCTTATGGACTTCTTTGCAACTAAGATTGAGATAATCCATTCATTCAGCTGCCTCTACTGCTTTCCTTCCCCTCCCTAGTCCACTCAGTCAAAATTCCCCTAAATTTCCCCCACCAGCACTTGCCACCACCAACCCCCATATCGCCCCCTCCCGTTCTGCACTCTAGTTTTGAATTCATCTTTCTGTAGTTTATCTTCTATTTTCCCACATGCCCCCTCCAAGTCATCTTGTCCATGAGCCCACCTCCTGCTCCCTTAACCCTATTCACATCAAACTGCAGTCCACCAACCTCCCTTCCTGAGCCCAGGTCAGCTGGTTCTCTCTACTCAGGTACTGTCTTCCTTCCCTTCAAATCTGCCAACATCTGACCCCTCCTCAAAAATCGCACTCTTGACCCCTCTGTCCTTGCAACCTGTTACTCGGTCCAAGGTTTTCCAGGAAATTCCCTCCAAAAATCAGTGGACTTTTGGCTGCCTAATTTCCGTCCTGCCTGCAACATTTCCTGCCAGGGATGGGACCAGAAAATCCCAGCCTCTATCTTCAACTTTCCTTGCCCCTCCTAAAAGCATAAACATGTTGCTACCTCCCAAAACTGTTGCCATCTTTCCCACAACTCCATATTTCAATGTCCCTGATCAGGTTTCCACCCTGCCACAGCATTGAAACAGCCCTTATGAAAGTCAGGAATGATATCCCATGTGACAATGGCCATGGTAAACTATCACCTATCCTTCTATTCCTGGCTGCAGCCTTTGACAAAATATATTACGCCATCCTCCTCTAACAGCTCTCCTCCATTGTTCAGCTGGACATGACTGACCTCATCTGATTACAATTCTATCTATCTAGTCATAACCAGAGAATCATCTTTAACGTCATCTCTTCCAGCTCCCACTGTTACCTCAGGAACCCTAGTGTTTTATCCTTGGCCCTTTCAATTTCTTGTCCACATGATGCCTCTTGACAATATCATCAGAAAACCCAGTTTGCGTATTGCCCACCATGATCTGAATGGGCAGGGTGCAAATAGCAATTTCCACAACCAAAATTGTGGATTAACCCAATAGCTCAAGATTCTTCACTGAGTACTGAGAATGTTATTAATTTACTTAGATATCTGGGCAAGTGAAAATATACACTGATCACAGCAGTAGGTTTTAAGGAATGGCTCGAAGAATGAGAGGAAGGTGGAGAGGCAATAGGATTTAGAAAAGAATTCAACAGAATGGAACCCAAAAGGCCAAACGGACAGCCATCATTAGTGAGGCAAAGGCAGTGAAAACAGAAATGGAATGAAGAGCTGTGAGAGCATGGTGGCGGGGGGGGGGGGGGTGGCAAGAGGGATGGTGGCTTTAGGGCAGGGTGGTTGTACTGCTTCAGAAAGTTCCGCAGAAAACAAGGGCCCTTGAAAACTTTATGGAAAGGGATAACATTGTTAACTTGGAGATACTAGGGAACCAGGAACCAATGAAGGTCAGTGAGGATGAGGCGGCAGTGAACAGGACTTGATGCGAGTTAGAATATGAAAGCTTGTAAAGGTTGTTGACAGGAGGCTGACCAGAAGAATACTGGAGTGGTGATAAAGACACGTATGAGGATTTCAGACCAGGCACGCTAGATATTGCAATGGAGGCAGGAAATATTACCAAGATGGAACATACGAGATAGGAGCAGAGTAGGCCATTCAGCCCCTTGAACCTGCTCTGCCATTCAATAAGATCATGGCTGTTCTGTTTGTGTTTTGAGTTCCACCATTACCATCTGCCCCGATAACCTTATATTCCCTTGTCGAACCTTTCATTCCCTTGTCGAACAATAATTTATGTACCTCTGTATTAAAAGTAATCAGTGATCCAGCTTCCACCACCTTGAGGCAGAGAGTTCCAAAGTCGCACAACCCCTGAGAGAAAAAATTTCTTCTCATCTCTGTCCTACAAAGATCACCCCGAATTTTAAAACAGTGCCCCCCCCCCCCCACCCCTGGAGTTCTGGCCTCACCCTCAACATCCTTTCCACATCCACTTTGTCAAGACCATTCAGGATGTTATATACTTCAATCAAATCACCCCTCACTCTTTTAAACTCCACTGGAAACAAGCCCAGCCTGCCCAACCTATCCTTATAAAACAACCCACTCATTCCAGTTATCAATCTAGAAAAATCTCCTCTGAACTGCCTCCAACGCATTTACATCTTTCCTTAAATAAGGAGTCCAAAACTGCACATGGTACTCGAGGTGCGGTCTCACCAATGTCCTGTACAGCTGGGGGGACATGAGGAAGAACTTTTTTTTTTTTAAAAACGCAGAGGGTAGTGAGTGTCTGGAATTCGCTGCCTAAGTTGGTGGTAGAGGCAGAAACTTTAAACTCATTTAAAAAGTACCTGGATCTGCACCTAAAGTGCTGTAAGCTGTAGGGTTATGGGCCGGGTGCAGAAAGGTGGGATTAGAAAGGGCACCTGGGGGTCATCAGGCTGGCATGGACAAGATGGGCTGAATGGCCTCCTTCTGTGCTGTAACTTTTCTATGGTTCTATATCCACCACTCTACCATTACTATCAAGCCATGGGATCAACCCTGGTTCAATGAAGAGTGCAGGAAGGTATGCCAGGAGCAGCACCAGGCAACCTAAAAATGAGGTATCAACCTGGTGAAGGTATAAAACAGGGCTACTTGCATATCAAACAGCATAAGCAGCAAGAGATAGGCAAAGCTAAGCGATCCTACAACCAACGGATCAGATCTAAGCTCTGCAGTCCTGCCACATCCAACCACGAATAGTGGTGGACAATTAAACAACTCACTGGAGGAGGAGGAGGCTCCACAAATATCCCCATCCTTAATGATGGAGGAGCTCAGCACAGCAGTGCAAGAGATAAGGCTGAAGCATTCGCAACAATCTGAAGCGCCAAGTGGATGATCCATCTCGGCCTCCTCCAGAGGTCCCCAGCATCGCAGATACTAGTCTTCAGCCAATTCGATTCACTTTCGTGCTAGCAAGAAATGGCTGAAGGCACTGCAAGAGTTTTGGGCCCTGACATTATTCCAGCAATGGTACTGAAGACTTGTGCTCCAGAACTTGATATACCCCTAGCCAAGCTGTCCCAGTACAGCTACAACACTGGCATCTACCCGGCTATGTGGAAAATTGCCCAGATATGTCCTGTACACAAATAGCAGGACAAGTCCAACCCAGCCAATTACCGCCCCATCAGCCTACTACTCTCGATCATCAGTAAAGTAATGGAAGGGGTCATCAACAGTGCTATCAAGCGGCACTTGCTTAGCAAAAACCTGCTCACTGATGCCCAGTTTGAGTTCCACCAGGGCCCCTCAGCTCCTGACCTCATTACAGCCTTGGTTCAAACATGGATGAAAGAGCTGAACTCCTGAGGTGAGGGGAAAGTGACTGCCCTTGACATCAAGGCAGCAGTTGACCGAGTGTGGCATCAAGGAGCCGTAGCAAAACTGGAGTCAATAGAAATCAGGAGGAAAACTCTCCACTGGTTGGAGTCATGCATAGCACAAAGGAAGATGGTTGTGGTTGTTGGAGGTCAGTCATCTCAGCTCCAGGAGATCACTGCAGAAGTTCCTCAGGGTAGTGTCCGAGGCTCAACCATCTTCAGCTGCTTCATCAATGACCTTCCTTCCATCATAATGTCAGAAGGGGATGCGGGTGTTTGCTGATGATTGCACAATGTTCAGCACCATTCGCGACTCCTCAGATACTGAAGCAATCCATGTCCAAATGTAGCAAGACCTGAACAATATCCATGCTTCGGCTGACAAGTAACATTCGCACCACACAAGTGTCCGGCAAGGACCATCTCCAATAAGAGGGAATCCAACCATCACCTCTTGATGTTCAATGGCATTACCATCACTGAATCCCCCCCACTATCATCACCCTGGGGCTTACCATTGACCAGAAACTGAACTGGACTAGCCATATAAATACTGTGGCTATCACAATGTTATCCAGGGGCTCCCATATGCTGCAGCCTTGACAAATCACCTGTCCTATTGTCCTTAATTTACTTAAAATAATTAAATAATAGTTATTCACTTGTTCATGTTGCTTTTGTTTTATTAACTTTGCCAACAATTTGTATAGTATTTTAAACATTAGGGATAGAATAGAACTTACTCACTTACCAGGTACTCACCAAACAGCTAGCTCCTTTCCCTGTAGAGTGAGAACCAATTCCTACAGGGTGAGAAAGATAAAGGAAACAAGCAGCTTTCCCCCCCTTCACCAAACTCCCCCACACACTAAACTCTAGGTCTACATTCAGTTTCCTCAGCAGCACTCTATTTGCCTTAGTTTTACTAAAGAGGCTTGTATTTATTGCCAACTGAACTGGGGCTTGAGAAACCAGATTCAATCAGCTAGCTAATTAACTACTCAGCTCCCACAGCTGAAATAAATTACCCTGTCTGAGCTGCAAGAAAGAACTTAGCCTACTTACACAGTATTTTCCAGTTACTGCTAATTACAGACTAGATTAGATTTTAGCAGCAAATTTTAAGAACAAAATTAATATTTTAAACTCCCCCACTTACCAAACTCCAGGTCTGTTCTCAGTTTCCTCAGCTGCACTCATTCCTCAGCTGTACTCGGAAGTAGATGGTATTCAGATCGAGTTGAAATAGGTTGCCAAGGCAGCTACAAACAGTGGAATTCTGCCTCAGACAGTGGCTGTATTTGTAGCAGAAGCCGAGGACATGGTTTCAGTTTACCCAGACATGTAGTTTAGACAAACAACTGGCTCCATCAACTGTGTCCAAGTAAACTTGGGCATTATTTTGCTAGTAGAACTGGTTTTATCCCCTCTTGTATGGTCACAGAATTAAAGCAAAAACAGAAAATGGTGGAAACACTCGACAGGTCAGAACAACCATGATTGAAGGGTTTTGATGAAGGGTCATTGATCTGAAACATTAACTGTTTCTCTCCATAGATGCTGTCTGGCTGGCTGCGTTTTTCTAGAATTTTCTGTTTTTATTTCAGATTTCCAGCAACTGTGGTATTTTGCTTTTCTGACAGAGTTAAAGATTCTTACAACATGTAACAGCTTGAACAAAAATGATTCATTTTTATAACAAAATTTATTCTCCTGGTCTTATTACAATCAATGGAACATGATCTTTAAAAATAAAAACAAAAAAACTGCGGATCCTGGAAATCCAAAACAAAAACAGAATTACCTGGAAAAACTCAGCAGGTCTGGCAGCATCGGCGGAGAAGAAAAGAGTTGACGTTTCGAGTCCTCATGACCCTGTCGACCACTCAGGTAAACTAAGACGAGATTAATAAAAGCATTTTACTGACAATTGTTACTTCAACTCAAACTGTTCAATTCTTATACATGAGGACTTGAAACGTCAACTCTTTTCTTCTCCGCCGATGCTGCCAGATCTGCTGAGTTTTTCCAGGTAATTCTGTTTTTGAACATGATCTTTAGTTTATTAGTTAACAAATTTAGATTTTTGTTCAGTTGCAAGTATTCTGTTTAATAATTTAAAATAACTTATGCTGTTCTATAATCTTTAGACAGTTTTTTTCTTACCACTGCTTGTCCTTGATTATTTCTCTGGTCTATAAATAATCCAGCAAACATCAGCCCCAAAGAACCTCCACTCAGGTAAACTAAGACGAGATTAATAAAAGCATTTTACTGACAATTGTTACTTCAACTCAAAATGTTCAATTCTTATACCTTATGTTATTTGAATGATTTATTTTAAACAATAAAAAATACAAATTCTGCAGGTAGAATTACAAACGTGCCTGTATATTGTGGACATTGTATTCTCCACAACGATTAGAGTTTTATTCATTTTAAATACAGTTCAAGCTCCACAAAAAACTCTGTATTAGATATTGGACTCTCAACTGAGGACATAAGCATTGAAATGACTTGGCTATATCAACAGATAAATGCATAGTGCATTTTTTATTTGCTCTCAGAATGTGGGTGACATGTATAAGGCTACATTTACTGTCCATTCTCAGTGAGAAAGGGTGTTGGACCTTGTCCTTTAATTACTGTGGCCCTTGTGGTGATGGTGCTTTCATTATTAGATAAGGAATTCCAGGATTTTGACCCAGTGACAATGATGGAATGGCAACTCATGTCCAAGTCAGAATGCTGTATGACCAGGAAGGGCTTTTGGAGGTGATGGTCTTCCCACAGCATTGCTTTTCCCTTTTTAGTGGTTAAGGTCATAAAGAAGAGATGTGTTGCCATAGAAACATTGGTGAGTTGCTATATTGCATTCTGTTGATTGTGCATACTGCAGCCATGGTGTATTGGTCACCTACATAAGGTAGAATTTACATCACAGAAACAGGCCATTTAACCCAACTGGCCTTTGCTGGTGCTTATACTCCACACGGATCTCTTCCCACTTTATGCCATCTAACCCTATGATATCCTTCTACTTTTTTCTCTCTCGTGTACTTATATGCCTTCATTGTAAATTAATCTATCTTATCAACCACACCATGAGGTAGTGAGTTCCACATTCTAACCACTATCTAAGTAAAGAAGTTTCTCCTGAATTCCTTATTGAATTTATTATTGACTACTATATTTATGACTCCTAGTTTTGAACTTCCTAACAAGCAGAAACATCTTCTCTACCCTAACCCTCTTCAGCATCTGACAGATAAACTTGGGTCAACAACTCAACAAGTTGACATTTAGGCACATTAGATTTGTCTTTTAATAGCAAATCAAAGTCTTGTTTTATTTCAATTTGTTGAAGATTTAGTTCCAGCAGTATTTGATGAACAGCTATTACCGTCATTGGCTCCACTATTTATCACCATTTATTAACATTCCATGCCTATGATGTCAAATTAAGTTGCAACAAAATCTTCATTCTTTTTTAAATATGACCTTACTCTGAGGAGCAGTGGAAAGGGAGAATATTGAGGAAAGGATTTTTTAAGGTCGGTGGAAGTGGGACTAGAAGCGGGCAGGCCTAGAATTTCATGGCACCAGCTGCTGCTTTGATTTGCCGGCACCATCCAACTCCTGAGACGTTTTCAGGAGCTTTTTTAAACTGGTCATCAGAGGACATTTTCATACTGAGATGCCCGTTCTCTCTTTGCAGGAATTTACCACTCTACCTCAGACAGTGGGATTACCAGTATGTCAACACTGGAGGGCCTCCTATTGGCCTTCCAGTCTCAGAGGCTGCCTGCTGACATTAATTGGACAGTGAGCATACCTTCTGGCCATTTATTGGCCAATCCTACAAAAAGGGTGCCAGACTATTCTCAATACCATGCGGGTCCCGGCCTCAAATGGAAAATCCAGCCCTGTGTCCGGTGACAGAGGCACTGATTAAGCAACTATCATGTCATAGAAACATAAAAAATAGGAGCAGGCATAGGTCATTCAGCCATTCGACCCTGCTCCATCATTCAATATGATCATGGCTGACCCACTATCTCAACGCCATACTCCCGCTTTCCTCATACCCCTGGATGCCTTTAGAGCCAAGAAATCTATCTATTTCCTTCTTAAATATATTCAGTAACTTGACCTCCACAGCCTTCTGTGGTAGAGAATTCCACAGATTCATCACACTTTCAGTGGAGGTGAAAGTTTCTCCTCATCTCAATCCTAAATGGCCTACTCTGTATCCTGAGACTGTGTCCCCTTGTTCTAGCCCCTCCAGCTAGAGGAAACATCATTCCTGCAACCAGCCTGTCCAGTCCTGTGAGAATTTTATATGTTTCGATGAGCTCCCCTCTCATTTTTCTGAACTCCAGTAGACACAGGCCAAGTCGACCCAATCTTTCCTCATACGACAAACCTTCACTGCGCACCCTCTATGGCAAGTATATCCGTTCTTAGGTAAGGAGACCAAAACTGCACACGATACTCCAGGTATGGTTTCACCAAGGCCCAGTATAGCTGCAGTAAGACATCCTTGCTCCTGTACTCAAGTCCTCTCGCAATGAAGGACAACATGCCAGTTGCCTTCTTAACTGCTTGCTGCACCATCATGTTTGCTTTCAGTGACTGGTGTACAAGAACACTCAGGTCCCTTTGTACATCAACATTTCCCAATTTATCACTATTTAAATAATACCCTGCCAATCTGTTTTTCCTACCAAAGTGGATAACTTCACACTTATCCACGTTATACTGCATCTGCCATGCATTTGCCCACTCACTCAACCTGTCTAAATCACCTTGATGCCTAACATCTTCCTCACCACTCACATTCCCACAAAGTTTTATGTCATCAGCAAACTTGGAAGTATTACATTTGGTTCCCTCATCCAAATCTTTGAGAAATATTGTGAACAGCTGGGGCCCTAGCACTGATCCCTGCAGTACCCCACTAATCATCCCCTACCACTCCAAAACAGACCTATTTATTCCTACTCTCTGTTTCCTATCTGCTAACCAATTCTTAATCCATGTCAATATATTACCTCCAAGTCCATATGCTTTAATTTTGTACACTATCCTGTTATGTGAGACTTTATCAAAAGCTTTCTGAAAATCCAAATACACCACATCCATTGGTTCTCTCTTATCTATTCTGCTAGTTACATCATCAAAAAACTCCAGTAGGATTGTCAAACATTCTTTACGTTTCATAAATCCATGTTGATTTGTCTAATACCGCTGATCTTTTTAAAGTATCCTGTTATCACATCCTTCATGACAGACTCTAGCATTTTCCCTACTACTGATGTTAGGCTTACTAGTCGGTAATTTCCTGTTTTCTCCCTCCCTTCTTTTTTTAAATAGTGGGGTTACATTTGCCACCTTCCAATCTGCTGGGACTGTTCCAAAATCTACAGAATTTTTGAAGATGAAACAAATGCATCCACTATTTCCATGGCCACCTCCTTTAGTACCCTGGGATGCAGATTATAAGGCCCTGGGGATTTATCGGCTTTGAGGCCCATTAATTTCTCCAGCGCTTTTTTTTAGTAATACTAATTTCCTTCAGTTCCTCCTTCTCACTAGACATTTGTTTCACTAGCATTCATGAGAAGTTATTTGTGTCTTCCTCCATGAAGAGAGAACTAAAGTAGTTGTTTAATTGCTCTGCCTTTTCCTTGGTCCCTCTTATAAATTCTCCCATTTGACTGTAAGAGACCAACATTTGTCTTTTTTTTTACATACTTTTAGAAGCTTTTACAGTGCACTTTTATGTTCCTTGCAAGTTTACTCTCAGACTCTATTTTTCCCCTCTTAATCAATCTCTTGCCCCACTTTTGCTGAATTCTAAACCGCTCCCAATCCTCAGGCTTGCTACTTTTTCTAGCAATTTTATATGACTCATCTTTGGATCTAATACTATCCTTAATTTATTTTGTTGGCCCTGGTTGGGCCACTTTTCCTGTTGTGTTTTTACACCAGAAAGGAATGTATAACTGTTGCAAAGCATACATTATTCGTTCCTTAAGTATTAGCCAGTGCCTATCCACCATCATGCCTTTTAATGAAGTTCCCCAATCTATCTTAGCCAACTCATGCCTCATACCTTCGTAGTTTCCTTCGTTTAGATTTAGGACCCTAGTTTTGAATCCGACTACTTCACTATGTCCTGGATGGTGTTGAGCTTCCAGAGTACTGTTGAGATGCACTTAATCAGATGGCTACGTATCCAAATAGGAACCACTGTCACAGGGGAAATAAAGGTTGCCGAGGGGCATTTCCCCTTTCAGACAAGTTATGTCATTGGACTGCCACTTAGGTTGTGATCTATTCTGTTCCATTCATAGGACTTGTTCTAGACATGTAGCTGTAAGGGAGTGCTAAACTTGCAACAATAACAATAAAATGGTGCCTAATCTTACTTTATTTCTGAGTGAGTCCATGGAACATGAATTCTGGCCGATCTTGGTGTACCTGCAATAATAATCCTATGCAAGTAGCCTATTGGCTACTGAACTATTTTAAATGATGTCCCAGGCCACAGTAGTATGCAGTGCCTGGGATTTATGGATTAGTAATTCAGTTGCTGGTGAGCTGATAAAAATAGATAATATTTTTCATGTAAAAGAAATCATGAGGAAATTTATTGGTCTGACATGACAAAACTTTAAGTATGGTTTTCCTTACTCATAATGTTCCATCTGCTTCTCCCCCAGGTGACACAAGACAGGTGTTAGCCATGGTGATGCTCAGGAGCCATCTGCACTCAAAGAGCAAATGGAATGTTATAGGTAAGGGACGTCATGCTTAAAGCTCTGTAAGATCCTGCCAGACTTCATCATTCTTGGCATCAGCATAGAGATAGCCACCTTACAAGGGTAATATACAACAGTATTCCCCAGCTGAAGGGTTTAGCTAGACTGACTGGATAAAGAATGTGACAGCAGGTGGCTTTATAGGGCCAAAAATGTTCTGGGCAGGGAACAGGGGTTTCTGTTGCTTCAGTGAGCCTGCATTCAAAAAGGTGCTGGGAGATCCCTGGTAACTCATTCTAGGCAGCATCTTTCATTTGTGTTTAGAATTCAACCCTGAAATTAACATGGAAAAGGAACTGGAGTTGGAAAGGAAGCAATAGCAGATGATGTATGTGCCACATAATGTGATATATGGGAATATCTAATTTCAACAGGGATGCTTGATTGTCATTTAACTTCTGGGTTTCTCCACTATGCGCAAGCAGATGTATTGTAAACCTGCATGACACCATTTCCGTTTGATTACTTAAAGAGCAGTTCAGAGATGAAAGAGGAGGAGGCTTATTGTTTGCAACATGGTAATTTAAAAGATAAGAAGATTCTGTGATGGCTGGGAGGAAAGCAAAGGCTGTGCTCACATTCAGTGATTCATCGCTGCATGTTCTGCTAAGTGCAGTAAGGGCCAGGAACCCTGTTAACCACTGTTGGGAGAAAGAAGCCTGCTGCTATCAGAAGGAAGGTGCAGTTGGAGATGACTCAAAAGGTGATAAGCAGGAGCATCACCTCAAGGTTCTGGATCCAATGCCGCAAATGTTTCCCGGACCAGCAAGGTTAGAGACCCCGTAGTGCACCACCCCCCATCTCTGTCTTGTCAAGCAAACTCTATTCACAGTGTTTCTCACATCACTTTCATCAGCACCTGTATACATGCACATCTTCTCATCCTCACTCCCCTCCCCTTTCCTATAGTCACCAGTACCGATCACCCCAATCCTCATGTAATCTGATACCAGCTCATTCACTTCCCCTGATTCTCAGTGCACATCCTGAAATGGCACTGTCAACACATTTCTCAAATGCATGTCAGTCCCACTTGTGATTCAGGTTTATCTGGCTGATTGTCTTCCTGACTTCATCCATTGAATGCACACATGCTTGATAGTCACTTATAAGTCTGTCAAGGCACTTTTGCAGGAGAAGAGCACATAGAATGCCAATGAGAGGCTAAGTATTGGAGACTGAACCCCTAAAACTTCAATCTAAATTCAATCAAGTCAATTATCACCCAATCTACCCACTCTCAAGCACCAGGGAAGTGCTGGAAGGGATATCGTTGATACTGTTATCAAGCAATACTTACTCACAAATAAACTGTTCACCAGTGCCTAGCTTGGATTCTGCCAGGACCACTTGACTCTAGGCCTCATTGCAGCTTTGGTCCTAACATGGACAAATGAGCTGAGGTGAGAGTCACTGCTTTTGACATCACTGCAGCATTTGACTGAATGTGGCATCAAGCAGCCTTAATAAAATTGAAGTCATTGGGAATCAGGGGGGCAATCAGTAATAACTACTGGCTGGGTTATACTTAGCACAATGAAAGATAATTGTGATTATGAAGGTCAATCATTCCGGCCCTAGGCCAATATGTCAGGACTGGTACCTTAAGATAGCATACAAGACTCAAACATCTTCTGTTGCTTCTTCAAAGATCTTCTCTCTGTCATTAAGTTACAAGTGTTGATGATCACTGATGATTACAGGGTATTCAGTACTATTTGCAAGTCACTGGATAATGAAGCAGTCCATGCCCACATGCAGCAAAATCTGGATCCACCTTATCCTTCTCGACCTGTATGCAGCTTTTGACATGGCTTGCCAGAGCATCTTCCTCCAATGCCTCTCTGCTAGTGACCATCTGGGTAGGATTGCAATCACCTGGTTCCATTTTTATCTATCCAGTCACTGCTAGAATATAAATTACAATGGCTTCTCTTCACACTTGCTCAATGTTACTTTTGGTATCCTGTTTAGGGTTCTGAGGCATTATTGGTGGAGATGGGCAGAAGGAGGAACACCATGGTTCACGGAGGACCAGGAGGCTCCTAAGAACGACCCTCAAAAGGGATTGGGAGCAGATAGCCAGAAAGGTCAATTCCAAGCATCTGGACCCAAGGACCTGGCAGCAGTTCCTAAATAAGTCTAATGACCGCATGTCAAGGCCAGTGAATATCTTCACATGGCATCTCCTACCATCCACACCACCAATCTCACATGCTGCTTCCCATCACTCACCCATTAGCACTCCTTAGCTGGACAGAGATGCTGACTCTTGGGATATCAGTTGAGAATGCTGGAGGTTCAGCAGCATCTGTATGAGTTACTAGCATTCTTGCAAGGTACTTCCCACAATGGCACAGAGGGTGGAGGAATCCTGCTCGCACATTTGTCAAGTGATGTCTCAAGGCTCCTTATCCATACAATCTTCCATTGAGAGTTGGATCTTCCCTGTGGAAATTATATCTGAATACACTAATGACTCTGTGTAGACCCAAACTACAAATAACGAGTGCTAATATTTCTCTGGGCTTTCAGGCTCTGGCAGGTAGATGATTAGTGAGCTTACGTGGTGTCACTGATTTCCTCCAAGCTAGGTCTGCAGTGGTTGGTGACTACCTGATGTGACATGCTCAGCCCACAGATACTCTGCCTGTCTGACAGGAAGCTGAGCCTCTGTTGATCCTGTTGGGTCGGCTCATGCTCTCTGTTGCTCCCTTCGCTGCTGACTATCTGTATCACCCATCACAACATGTCTTTCTTGCTGTTGATCCTCTTTCATCTCTTCTTCAGCCCAACCGAGAGGAGCCATGGTGCCACCCATCATACGGTTCTCTGTCTGAACACCTCAAAACTCTTCAAATAGTTCTTTCACATCACGTATTCTCATCACATTGGTCACCAATTGCATTAGAATCACAACTTAAATATGTTAATAACCTCCTGTCTCTCTACAGCAGGGCATTCTGATTCCAATACTTCAGGTGCTGTAGAAATTACGATGGTATACCTGCACTGGGTTGGGGGCAGGTTACATGATTTTTACATTTTAACCCCACGAATCACTCGCAGCATCTTAGAGTGCAACGGTGGGAAGTTGTGGGGGGGGGAGTGTTAATTCCAAGCCCATGGTATTGGAAGGCAATCTGACTATATTAGTCATCACAGCTGTGACCCTAGTATTCATGCTTGTTCATTTTCCTGCAATGGTCACTGATGAAGAATGAGAACCTAGCCGGACATTTGTCTCCCTAGATAAAAACAAAAAAACTGCGGATGCTGGAAATCCAAAACAAAAACAGAATTACCTGGAAAAACTCAGCAGGTCTGGCAGCATCGGCGGAGAAGAAAAGAGTTGACGTTTTGAGTCCTCATGACCCTTCGACAGAACTTGAGTTCGAGTCCAAGGACTCGAACTCAAGTTCTGTCGAAGGGTCATGAGGACTCGAAACGTCAACTCTTTTCTTCTCCGCCGATGCTGCCAGACCTGCTGAGTTTTTCCAGGTAATTCTATTTGTCTCCCTAGTCCTGACTGATGTCACTTTATGAGGCAGGAACTGGGAACTGAACATAGGACCTTTCACTCTCTACACTTTGTGTAAGGTTTTTATCCACTATCCTATGGGTAGTATACAAGTGATAGATGTTGACCTATCTTTTGACAGTGTAATTTGCAAGGTGCATTGTAAAGCAGCACAGTAAATTTCCACTGGGGTTCCCACGATTGGCTGCTGTAACTTGGACAGAAGATTATCAGAACCCCCCGGATATGGGGAGTAAAAGAGATCTTCTGGGTAGAATCAGGACAATCAGGGGAACCTGATCAGTCCTAGCCAAAATTTATCCCTCAATCAACATTATTCAAGCAGATTATGTGATCACTATCACAATGCTGTTTGTGGGATCTTGCTGTGTGCTGTATATCCCTAATGCAGTGACAACAACACAAGAAGTACTTCGATGGCTGTAAAGAGCTTTGGGACATGCTGAGGTCATGAAAATTGCTACATTCATAGGATCTCTCAGTAAATAGTATTGCATTAGTTTGTGAAGAACCTTACTGGCAATAGTATCATTTGGGTCTTCAATCTTGGCTACTGTGCATAAATGTTCAAGTGCCATATATAATAGGGATGCTGAGGCCCCACACATTACTGCTAGTGCAGGCATGTACTTGTTGGCACCTCCACAAACTGCTACCTAACAAAAGCAAAGCAAACAAGAATTAAAGATTGGTAAGTATTGGGTACAATGCATGCCTTTAGAAAAACTTAAAAATACTTTGTTAAACCATAAACATGGCACAGCTCGTGATTTAAAACATGGAGCAGATTTTAGTCATGAGACAGCCAACTAATGGAGTATGCTGGCCTGCTAATTATTATGTTCCGTCAGAACTAAGAAATAGGGGCGGCAGTCGGCCATACTGCTCCTCGAGCCTGTGCTGCCGCTCATTAAGATCATGGCTCTGGGGTAGGAAATTCCAAAGATTCATCAACCACTATCATTAATAGATAATGAATAGTTGAGGCCTCAGCACAGATCCATATATGACATCACTAGTTACTTTGAATTCAAGTACATTTTCCATTATTATCCCTAAACTCTGTCTTCGACAGCCTATCCAATCTTATCTGGCCAATAATTTGTCTTGAATTTCGTAAGATTTAATTTCAGTTAAGTCTTTTATATGGAACTGTATCAAATGTCTTCTGGATGGTCATAAATGACATCAATAGTCATTCTCCTGTCTCCCACTTCAGTTACTTACTAAATGGTGAAAGCTAAAAACAGGGGAGGTCCAAAGAGCCTTCGGGGTCCATGTATACAGATCTTATAATGCCATGAGCAAGTAAAGAAAATAATCAAAAAGACTAATACCCAGAAGAACAGAATGCTTCACCTATTCAAAACTATGGTTAGATCACACCAGGAGTACTGTGAGTCGTTCTGGGCACCTCACCTTAGGAAGGAAATATTAGCCTTGGAGGGAGTGCATAATGAAGATTTACCAGAATACTACATGGACTCCAAGGGTTAAGCTACAAGGAGAGATTATTGTATTCCCTGGAATTTAAAAGGTTAAGTGGTGATTTGGTTGAAGTTTTCAAAATATTAATATGAACAGCAGGATAGGTTGGAAGAAATAATTTCCATTACGAGGAGGCTTTGTCTAAAAATTAAATGCTGCCCTTTCAGGAGTGAATTGGTGCAACAGGCTCAGCGTGTTGACTATTCCAGTTCCAAAGTGCCACTTTGACCAAGGGCGAATCATCCCCCCGACACCGGCGGGCATCTTGGTGGGTGAGGGTGGATAATCCTTTGGGAACATGAAAATCGGTTTCCCGACAGCAAGATTTGACGATGGGAACTTATGGTCCTGATCGTTGTGGCGCGATATTGGTGTGAGGCCAATCCCACCGAAGGCCGTCAAGAAGCCGTTTTGCATCCCACTGATGAGATTCAAATTAACCCCGATTGGAATCTCTTCCCCACGACCATCCAATCATCGCCCCTACCCCACCTTGCCAGTATGAAACCGCTCCGGTTCGTAACATATTGGACTTGTTGGGACTAACCTGGATGGAGGCCTGGAAGAGCTCGCGGATGCTGGAAAAGGTGGAGAACTCTGAAGCTGGTGGTTTCCTGAGAATTAGGTAGGCCATCGCTTGAGTGGACTCTCCAGCAGCATTCGCATCAATCAGGTGGGCTCTACTAGAAGGCCTCACTTTGCGCAGGTGGACTCTCCAGCAGCAGTCTCATTGCAAGGGTGGACTCTTTGCAGCTGTCGCATTGCGCGTGTTGGCTCTCCAGCAGCAGTCACATTGCGTGGGTGGACTCTATGAGGAGCTGTCACATTGCCTGGGTAGACTCTCTAGCCGGGTGAGCAGCAGCATGAGGTTGTGCGGCGCACCTATGGTCTCCGTGTTGTGGGAGCAAAAAGATGGGGAAGAGGGGGAAGAAGAGGTGGGGCAGGTGTGTAGGCCTAAAGGGGGGCAGTGGACGTTAGGTGTAGTAATTGAAGGAAGAAATGTAAAGCTGCGGGTGTCTGGGATGGGTGAGGTGGTTTATGGAGCAAGTGCATGGGAAGGGCCGTGGTGGAGTATGAGCCGTTGTGGGGTGTGTGCAGGTGTGAACAGGCAGGGGGGTGTTGTATGGAGGTGTGAATGATAGTGGGGAGGAAGGGGTTTGTGCTGTCTACTTCTGAGTCCTGGGGAGAAAACTGAGGGAATTGGTGACATGAAGAGATGGTGACAGTTAAAGGGGCCAGGGGGATCAGGTTGGGTGGGAGAGTAAGGGTCCTGCAATGCTGGGTGAAGGGGCACTATGGGTTGTTTCAGGAAACAAATACGGAATTTGGGGATCAGAGGCACAAGGGGGCATCTCTACAATTACTGGAGTGGGCTCCTCAGGAAAGAAGGGGACGTTATGGTTAGCCTGCACTGGACAAAGGGTGATGCGAGGGGGTGCAGTTTCTAGGGTGACTATGGGGAGGTCAAAGGTAACACCAGGAGGGCCAATGGTTATTGGGGAAGGGTTTGGGTAATGTGGGAGGATGAAAGGTATTGGACTGTGCCTCAAAAGTGACTTTCACCATGGTGGCTCACAACTATCCAGTGCCTCATGTTGGAAATGTCAAGATGCTGGATGGGAGTTAGGTCATTGGGTCGGCGGAGCTGTAGGTCAGCTCAGCTGGACAACTGAAGGAGAACCCCAGCATGTAGTTCTGCCAAAGCAAAGGCTTGGAAATTGAGGAGGGTGTGAATGGCATAGGAGCACCGAGCGCAGGAGGCTTCTCACACTTGGCTGACGAGGGCCCTGGAAAAGATCAATGCCTCCCTGTAAACATATGCTTCCGGGGGACGTGGAACCAGCCTGGGTTGTCCTCCTGAATATAGGGAGTGTTGTGACAGCTCTACAGGTGCAATCTCATTGTCGTCCTCATCAGCCTCGCTCCTCTGTGGGCTGGACCTGGTGCTAGAATCAGGTTCGGGGTTTGGCCTCACCCTCTTCTTGCTGGCACCTGCAGTTGCGAGAGGTGAGAGTGAGTGACTGCATGGTCTGCCTCCAACATGGCACCACGCATGACCCTCAGGTTTCTAGGCAGAGACATTAAGCACTGTTCTTTGCTGGATGGTGGCCAGACGCCTAACCCACCATCTCCACATGCCTGGTCCTGATGCTCCCCTGCCAACTTGGCAGCCTACTCGGCAGCCCACTCTTCATATGGTGTGAGCTGCCAGTGTTGAGCCATGCCCTCTCCTGTCCTGTTTCTCCCTCTTTTGCATTTGTTGTGCGCCAACTTGTCCTGCACAAGGAGAGAAGATGTTTTGAGAGCACTTGGAATGCAGGTTGTATTCACATGCTACCAGCAGATGGCAGCAACCAGCTGGCTACTGCATGCCATGTGAAAGATGCAATGCAGCTAGTCCACTAAACATCCTTGGCAACACCCTCCAGAGTGGTGAGCTCATGCAGATAGAAGGATAAGGCACGAGGAGGCATGGCATCAGCTGTGCTTGCTGGTGCCTGCCACACCAGACCCACTCCCCTTCCATAATATGAGCTCTGTGTGGCAAGGTCAAGGACCCACAGTCACCTCTCTACCTGTAGACTATATGGACTGCATTTTGGCTGTGAAGCATCAACGCATCACTTTGAGAAGCCCTTTATGCATGGGCAGCACAGATGATAGCCTGCACTAAGGCCCATGTCCCAGTTCCCATTCTGAGAGGTGAGTTTGAGCAGTAGAGGGTGGCACTGATGAGATCATTTATCCTTTTCCTGCACTGCAGGGTTGTCCTCTGGTGTGTACTGTATGCACTCACCACCTTGGTGACTGCCTCCCATGCAGGGTTGGTAAATCAGGTGGGCCTCCTCCTTCCATCCCTGGAGCAGAGGACGTTCCTCCTGTCCTCCACAGCATTCAGCAGTACTTCCAGGGATGTATCACTGAATCTTGATGCCGGTGCTGCTTGCGATCTCCAAGCCGTTTCCTGGACCGCAGCC
Source organism: Carcharodon carcharias (assembly GCF_017639515.1). Taxonomy (NCBI): domain Eukaryota; kingdom Metazoa; phylum Chordata; class Chondrichthyes; order Lamniformes; family Lamnidae; genus Carcharodon; species Carcharodon carcharias. The sequence goes on from NC_054474.1 coordinate 103,222,637, forward strand.
CAGAATGGGAGAAAGCTGCAGCTGTCTGGGTGCCTTTTCAATATGTCACCCAGATATGACAGCGGGATGCCCAACTTCCTGTTCGGCCCGTCACTAAAGAGGTCGGGAAACCCCGTCTGCATAATTGAGACCAGCATTGCATAATTCGGCGTGATTTACCGGTGGGCTCAGTGGAAGGAAGATTCCCGTTTCCCACCCCCACCACAGGACTAAGGCCCAGAACGGAAATCCCAGCCCAAGTGTTTGGCCACCTGTAATATCTCTTATTTTAGCTCTGTATCAGAATTTGCTTGATTACATACCTGTGAACCACCTTGGGATGTATTACCCCATTAAAGGCACTACATAAATGCAAGTTATTGTTGCTCTAAGAGGTCACAGCCACAAGCACCAAAGTGGGGGAGGCGAGGGGAGTTATTTACCAAAAACATAGGTAAGCCAATTACTGAGAAACTGATGAATTAGGATGTCTATCTGACAAGTAGCTGATAATGTTTAACGTGAATAGATGCAAACTGCTGAGACGGGGGAAGGGAATAAGTATTGTGAATGTAAGTCTATTTGTATTAAACTACAGGACACAAAGGAGAACAATTGAGTCCACCCGTGAATAGCTCACTATCAGCAATAGTGGCAGCAGGAAGGAATAAAATTGTAGGGGGAAGGCAAGAAAGGTAGAATATGTCTTAGTTTGAGAGAATGAGCTTGTACAAAGCATCGGTCTAGTCCCATCTGCTTACAGTTATCATACTAACTGGGGACATCCTGGCACTGGAGAAGATTCTACGATGAAGAACTAAAATGATACTCTGGATTGAGCACCTGAGCTAGGAGGAGAAACTTCAGCATTTACTGAAGAGAAAAGAAAGGCTAGGGAGATCATATGGAGAAATTCAAGATTCTAATGGGTAAATTGTCTCTGATATCTTTTTTTGTGATATAAGCTTTTATATTCTATTCCATTATATAACTAAATTGAGACTTCGGATTAAGCCTCTGAGCTAGGAGGAGAAACTTTAGTGTTTACTGAAAGAAAGGTTAGGGAGATCATACTGAGAAATTTAAGATTCTAAAGGGTAAATTGTCTCTGATATCTGACATCATCACAAGCTCTATAATAAGGGAAGTAGTTGAAGATCAAAAGAGGAAAGGGACAATCTACCTAGTGAGGTTTGTGGAGGTGATAATGTCATCACGTTCCAGATAGCATGGTATAAATAAGCATTGGTAGAAAAGAGCATGGAGAGGTATGGGAAATAGAATATTGAATGTTTAATTTAATTTTGTCTATTCTAACCCTGTACATTCTACACACCATATAATGAATATATTTGTATCAGTTGAAACATCTGAGTACTTACCATTCCACTAAGTGCTGAATTAATCAATCGTGGCATACTGTAGGTGTCTCTCCTCATTCTCAGGAAAAACAAACCATATAGTCCTGCAGATCCTGTTGATAGTAGAGTATTGACCACAGCAAGACTGGCCGACTGACCATCTCCAGACTCTGTAATGTGACCTTGTGCACCAACAACAAAGCCTAAGGAGCCAATTATTTGCATAAAAGCTCCAAGAACTGCAAGCTTTAAGAAAAATGAACAAGTCACCATGTATTCATTTTGTCTTTTATCTTATACTTTATAATGATCTCTCGTGTTGAAAGTGGTTTTCTGCAATTGGGGCCTATGGTCTAGAGCTGCAGAGTGTTAACCATGTAGTTCCATTCTGCATAGTAGTTGCCAGAAACACTCTCTGAATATTGAAAGAAAATTACTTTTTTGGTTCAAGTTGACGGATGTTCATTTGGGAGAATTGAAAAACTTTTATTTCAGGGACCAATATCAGCTTTAGGTATTTGCAGATCAGATACAGCGCACTTGGCAATTAGCTGTAGTCCACAAAGGCATCCCTCTCCGTTAGAGAGAGACAATTGGTTACATTTAGCACACTCCGCAGGCATGAGGCAAGGTAAGGAGGCAGGCCTTCATGAACTATCACAGCCGATATCCCCATGTCACCTCCATGCCCCATACCTTTCATAACCGCCTCCCACTTCCATGCCCCCACCCCATTCCTACTCCATTACACTCAAAAACTCCATGTCCCCTCTATATCCCTCATGGTATTCTCCATAGCAATTCAATCCGTATCAACCATTGGCAGAGCTCAGAATATCTTCAAAATGGAAATTTTAAAACAAACTTCTAACAATCTAATAAAACGATCATATCCAGAGTCACTTCAAACTGAAAAAACTAATCCCATAAAACCCATTCAAAAAATGTAAAAACCTCCAGCAGTCCATCTGTTATGAAAACAAACCCTTAACAACTTACAACCAAGACAGATAATCCTTGAATAACCTCTTAAAACTGTCAAACAAAATGTGAACTCATTCCCCACTGCTGAGTTAAGTAGTTCTGGACCCTTTGAAACTCAGCCAAGCACTCATAACAACCCCAGCTATTAAAACAAGTCCTGGGAAATGTCGACAATGGAGTCCATAGAAACTGAAATACCAGATAGCCTTTTTTAAAATTGTAACTGCTGTTTCATTTCCACTTAAAAGCAGATTGCCTGACAATCAATGGAGTGTAGCAAGTGCTTAGATTTATTTTAATGTTCAACAGCATGTGCCATTTTTTAAATCTAAAGATCACTTGACATTTAAATCTCAGTCCAAAAGGTGACAGAACGGTTTCCCAGCACATTTTCTACAGGTTTGAATGCATTATGGCACTTTATCTGTTGGGAAAAGTACTGTAATGCATGTCAACACTTACACAATGGTGGTCAATGTAATAGCCAACTTACCTTTGTAGGACAGAGGCCTATAATCACTCACTGCAGTAAAATCACATTTAACTTACAATATAGTATCTAACTACTGAAAGATTTTTTTCTCATATTTCAAGCCTATCAATGAAAGAATTCCAGGAATAAATTGCCTTTTTTGTTCTCCAATTGGGATTTTGATTACCCCATGGTTCATAACTCCTCTGACATGCCATGAACTAAATTTCCTACCAAAATGGGCACAACTCCATGAAAATAGCAGGAGGCCTGAAATGCCTACCTCTACTATGGAGGAGGCAAGCACAAGATTGCTGAGTATGGGCTCACTACCCACAACTTTATCCTGGGGCCATAAAAATCCTGCATGACGGGAATGGGAGCAGGAATCCTGAAATCAGACACCGCCTGCATTTTTAAATCTCCCCATGTTTGTTCTGACATGGGCAGAGAAATGAAAATCTGGGCCTGTAACTTTTCTGGTATTTTGATTTATGGTCTATCCAGAGTTTCCACCTAATTTATAGAAGCTGACTGGGAATGCCCCCATGGAAATTCCCGCTGATACAGAATGGTTACGGCACAGAAGGAAGTCATTCAGCATGTCATATCTGTGTTGGTTCTCTGAAGAAGCAAATCCTGTAGTGCTACGCCCCCACCTACATGCCATAATCCTGCAAATTCTTTCTTTTCAGAAAATATCCCCTTGAATGCCTCAATTGAATCTGCCTCCACCACCCTCTCGGTTAGTGCATTCTAGATCCTAACTACACGCCGCACTGAAAAAAATTTTCCTCATGTTGCCATTGCTTCTTTTGCCAATTACCTTCAATCTGTGTCCTCTGGTTGTTGAATCTTCCACCAATGGGAACAGTTTCTACCTATCTACTCTGTCCATATCCTTCATGATTTTGAACCCCTCTATCAAATCTCCTCTCAGCCTTCTCTTCTGCTTCTTTGCCAGAAGCTCAAAGTTGATGGGTCAAGGTTTACCATCTGGGTCTGAGATGGTCTTTGCATAAGGTCCTGTAGAAATTGGCCTATGCCTTTAAAAGCATTGGCCCCCACTAACTCCATGGGATTTCTGAGATAGGAGTGAATAATAGCCTCCGAGCTCAGAATCCCACACTCCCTGTCTCAGGCTGGTTAGCTTGGTTTCGAGACTTGAAAGGTAAAACATTAAGCAAATAAGGACATTTAAATACAATAAGTTAAATAGATGTAACTTGCAAATGTAGCATATTACCAAAAATTTCAGCTTTTAAAATGTATTTTTCCTTGACTTACAGGTAAACTATAGCCTTGATTGATGATAGGTGTCACACAGCGGGCAACATGCGCATTTGTGACAAATGATGCAATCAGTGCTGCTGTACCACCGACTAAGAATACCACTCCACTTCCAGCATAATCCTTACAAAATAGAATGCATCGAACAGATAAGGATATACTGTGGTGGTCATAGAATATATTAGTTATTTCAAAAATCCCTTGATAATCCCTTGATTGGAAGGTAAAAGCATAAGAAAACACTTGAAACTTGATTTTCTGAGAAGGGTAAAATATAGATTGCACTGGCCCATGGCACATTTGCAGTTAAGAATGAGGGATATTTTGGACTTTTTGACAGGAGTCATCCTCCCAATTTGAATAGGCTACCGCTACATAAAAACCTTGTCCCACTGCGCTGCAGGCAGCAAGTCATTAAAGATTTTTTTTTTAATTTCTATAATTTATTGATTTACTATGAGACCCAATATACAGAGGCAATCAGTACAGTAGAAGCCATGAGCCTAGAAGCAAATTTGCAATCCAGCCCATCTGTTCTCAATTTCTTGCAAACACTTGGTCCATTCCTCTAGTCTTTCCTCCAATTTTGAGGGGTGATCTTGCCAATAGGAGACATGTTCCATGTGAGCCCAGTCTGCATTGCAACCTAACCCCAGACTGCAACACAGGATGCTAATCCTCCCTAAAAGATAGCATTTCCATACTTGTCATGAAAGTCTGGACCAGTTTTGTGGTGAGCTTGTCTTGTTACAATTTGACGAATGCTCCGACCGGACAGGGAAAGTAGGCTCTTGGTCAAAGGCCCTATCTCCACCGTGCGCCCATTTAGCTTGCCAATAAAGAGGAAGTTCTGATTATGTCTAATTGTTACAGGTTGTTACTTGAACAGCATTGATGCTGAAGGGGTGAAAATTTGTCCTTTCTAATTTTGACAATGCAACTTATAAGGCCAGATGATAGATGAGATGGGACGGAGTAGATAGGAGTAAACTGTTTCCAGCAGTGGAAGCATTAAGAATGAGGGGTCATAGATACAAGATTAAGATTGGGAATTTCCTTCCAACTGCTCCTGATCCTGCTCCGCTACTGTGACTTCTCCAAAAGTGCAGTGGAACCTTGAGTAAATTTCCTGCCTTAGCTTAAGAGATTTAAGATGCCTTAGCTCAAGAGAAACTTTACTTCAAGGTGTTGTGAGCTAGCAACTTCCCGAGTTAGTTTTTGAAGCAGAATCTATGGGCTGAATTGTCCCAGATTTGTACTAAGTGCGATAGCGGGTGGGTAAAATGATGTTTTACCCACTGACCACGATGGTGGCTTTTCATGGCATATCATCCCACATTATTTATGCATTCCAGGGAAACACGTTGTTTCCATGGCAGGTGGGCTCCGATTTGCCCACCTGGCATCACCTCACTGCTTCATCATACCAGATACCATATTTAAAGTTCAGCCACATGCACACATCTCGGTACTTCCAGCCCATGACTGCTGCAGGGACGATGTCCACGAAAGGTAAAATAACTGCAACCGCCTCAGCAACGCGTCACTGGAACGCCTTTTGGCTGCCGTGGAGGCCCGCTGCGATGTCCTCTACTCCCGCTCTAGCTGCAGGATGGGCAGCGGCATGACCAACCAGACTTGGGAGGTGGTGGTCAGTGCCAATGCCCTGCAGAATGAATGGTCTCAGCCGTTCTGCCAGGTTAACTCACTCTTCTCATCATTCTCAACTCACACTAACAAACCCATCACACATCCACAAAGATCTCACACCTCAAGGGACAACACCATTAACTCTCACATACACCCTCACAACTCCATCAAGCTCATATCCTCTGCAGCTCGTGTCCTCAAACCTGCCCATGGCACTGCTCACCGCACAAACATTCCATGCAGTGCCATGTGTCCGGCTCACACTCTCCATCTGTTTTCATGCAGGAGAAGCCTGTTCACATCAGCAGGGACAGGTCCCAGACCTGGGGTGGAGTGGCCCACATTAGGCCCCTCACTCTGAGGTGTGTGCCATCATGCTGACTGGTGAAGATGTGGACCCTACCTGCAGCGACAGTGAGGTCGGCGATGAACACCCACCTGAGGATCCTGCACCACATCATCACTTCCTCAACTCAAATGTGATTGCTCTCTCTGCTGCCATGCACTACTTATCTCAACTTTGGTTCACAGGGAGCCCTGCCAAGGGACCAACACTCTTAGCCTGCCAGTTCCTCAGCTCCATCCACGTCCTCATCTGCAGCCAAGAGGACACTTCCTCCAGTGAAGAGGTGGAAATAAGCAGCCAGGAAGAGCTGTCACTGCAGAGGGACCAGTGGCCCATGAGTGATTATGGAGGGAAAAGTGTGTGTGTGGCAGGGCCTTTTGGAGCCTCATTGCAAGCACGCTGACACGCATGCGACCCTTCACGTTTCAAACTCATCTCAATGTCCTGAGCATTTTGAATGCTGCCTGCTGGGTTCACTTTCAGTTGTTCATCTGAGCTGCCCTGCATGTCCATCCACCCACTGATTCCATTCCCATGCAGCACATGATCTCGCCCTCTCATTCCATTTTTGATTTAGCAAGCATGGTCTTGATTCTGTTTTTTGTGCACTCCCCCCTCTTTTCCCCTCCCCCAGTCATCCATTTCCTTTCCCCCATCACAGCTGACCCACCCCCCAGCATCACCTTCCACCCCCCACTCCGTTACGTACCAGCCACAACCCTTTTGCTTCAGGGATGTCCAGGTGAACATGCACATTTCCTTACTTCTTGAAAATCCTACCCCCATTCACAATTGCCTCCCAGAACTCCTCCTTCCCACCCCCAGGGTCCATGTTTGCCTCCGACCAACCATTCTCGCCGTCCCTTCTATCACTACCCTAACTTTCACCCTCTCAGCCTACCATGTCACTCTGTCCTCGGTCATTCTTACCCTTTCTCCATACCATTCCCACCCTCTGTTCACTCCCGAGGAAGCAGACATGGATCCATCCAACCCCTCCCATGCACATTGACCTGCACATCGCCCCCTTCCACACCCTTCCCCCTTCAGAACCCCTTCCATCCCTAGAACCCCTCCCTGCTTCTGCACCCCTTCCCCCCAGAACCCCTTCCCCTCTCCAACCCCTTTTTCCTCGAAACCCCTTCCCTCCCTGGAACCCCCTCCCCCCTCTGCATCCTTCTTCCTCCACACCTCTTCTATCCTCTTCCTGACTCCTTCCTCCACTTTTTCCTCAATCCCTACTCCCCTCTCCAAACTCCTTCCTCCCCCTCAAACACCATCCCCTGTCTGCAGTCCTTCCCTTGCACTGTCCACCTTTTTTACCCCCTCCTCCCCACTGTTCTCCCTCCCCCCTTCCAATCTCCCCCCCATCATGACACCTTCATTCCCCCCTCCCAACTTCACGCCCCCGACACTTTTTCCTCTCCCAGTCAATCCTAGCCCTTCCTCTCCCACCCCCCTCAACCATCACCCATTGTGAGCATCAACGGTGACTATCCAACTTCCACATGCAGCTTTGCAGCAGAGCCATGTCCATGAGAATCATGCCATGGACGTTCCTCCAGTGTGCCGTTGGTGTCAGGCTCCAGTATCTTCAGCTCCTCAGACGTCTGCGATGTGAGCAAAGCCCTGGCAGGTAAGTCCCGACTTCTGCACGTCACACTTACCTAAACGTGTTCTACACCGGCATGCTTTACTGCTGATGTGGACGGACGATCCAGCGGGGCTGGGGGTACTGAGTCTGACGGGCAGGCTAATAAGGTTCCCAAAGTCCGATGGCAGGAAACATAACCCGCCATCAGTGGGCTGAATAGACGATCATGACGCGGTTTCACACCGTTGTGAAATCGATTGCACCATATTGTCCGCTCACGCTACCGATCACGCCAGACACTGGCAGGCACGGAAAATCCCAGCATGTGTCAAAATTCAAGGTTAGACTAGATTGGTCAGTGAATGAAATGGGGGTTGAATATGGGAACAGGGTGGGTAAGTGTGTTTGAACTATTTACTCATTTGGAAGATAAATGCCATTGCAGACTTGTTTGGTCGAATAACTGTTTCCATGTTGCACTTTCTATGTATTTGCAGCAGAAAAGCCTTTTTATTCCTTCATGGGATGTGGGTGTCATTGGCAAGGTCATCATTTGTTGCCCATTCCTAATTGCCCTTGAGAAGGTGATGGTGAGCCGCTTTCTTGAACCACTGGAGTCCATCTGGTGTAAGTACACCACAGTGCTGTTAGGAAGGGAGTTCCAAGATTTTTACCCAATGACAGTGAAGGAACAGCAATATAGCTCCAAGTCAGGATGCTGTGTGGCTTGGAAGGGAACTTGCAGGTGGTGTTGTTCCCATGCATCTGCTGCCCTTGTCTTTCTAGATGGTAGAGTCAAGGGTTTGAAAGGCGCTGTCAAGGGAGCCTTGGTGAGTTGCTGCAGCGCATCTTGTAGATGGTACACACTGTTGCCACTGTCCATTGGTGGTGAAGGGCGTGAATGTTCAAAGTAGTGGATGGGATGGCAATCAAGTGGCTGCTTTGTCCTGGATGTTGTCGAGCTTCTTGTTGGAGCTGCACTCATCCGGGAAAGTGGGGAGTATTCCATCACACTCCTGACTTGTGATTTTTAGATGCTGGACAGGCTTTGGGAGTCAGGAGATGAATAACTTGCCACAAATGCATAAAAAAAAGTTCCCTAATTGCAGTTGAAGATAACCATCCATAAGTGGCAGCTGTATGATAGAAGTTCAGTACAGACTACAGAACTCTCATGGTTGGTTCCAAATAAGAAAGAAGTTGCTGATACCAGAATGATTGCAAAGATAAACACATTGGCTCATTATGCTCACTTTTACAGCCAGTCCTATTTACAGTGGCACAAACCTAAGTTGGGAACTGATACAAACTCAGAGATATCATTTCCAGAAATGTGAACAAATATTGTCCCTTTATATTTACTCTCAATTTTTCTAAGTCACATTTTGCTTGAAGGTGCTGTGATAAGACACTTTTGCTAAAGTAGAAATTTTATTTAAATCCGAAATTATGTTTTGTGCTTGGTATTGAAACAAGAAAATTAAGATTTCTAAACTTCCACATCTATCAAGTTAGAATTTTACCGCTTTTTAATGTTGTTACTTTGCATCAAAAGAATACTAGCAACATCACCAGCTGTGCACAATCAAATAGGTTCACTCCCATTAGTAGCACTGACATCCTTGCAGGAGGAAAGCGGAAATATAGCTTTCATAATTATTTTAAAATTTCAGCAAATCATCCATTCTTCAGCTGGCATCTAGGCCAATGTGGTAAAGTGTTGGTGTTATGCTTACCACAAGTCAGAAATGCATTATATAGACCTTAATCTCTGACAGCCTGAAATCCATTGTGCTTGACAGTGGTCATTCCTCACTGGAATTTTGATGGCATTGAATGTTATCGGTTATCTCAAAAATCTATTCAGAGCCTCAGAATGATGCTTACTTTTGAAACAATTGCACTGACGTTTCAGTATCATCAGCTGCAATTGTAATAATAATATACTGCCTATTTTAAGTGCCACTCCAGAGACTTGAGCATAAAAATCTAGGCTGGCTGATACCACAGTGCAGTACTGAAGGAATGCCACACTGCCAAAAATCTTTTAAATGAGATATTAATCCTCTCAGATGTAAGTAAAAGATCCCATGGCACTGTTCAAAGAAGAGCAGGCAAATTTTCCACTGGTGTCCTTGTCCATATGTATCATTAAAACATGATCATTATCTCATTGTTATTTGTGGGACTCTGCTGTCCACAAATTGACTGCTGTGTTTCGTATCTTACAACAGTGACCACAGTACAAAAGCACTCCATCAGCTGTTAAGCACTTTGAGAGGTCTTGAGGTTATGATAGGTGCTCTTTCATTATTTCTTTAAATGTTGATAAGTGACACAAATGGTATATGTGGCAATGTTTAGTATCACATTTACATTCAAGGAGAATTCATGAACTTTATTTAATGCATTAAAAAATTTCTAATTGGTAAGTGCCTAACAATTCTGTGTACATTAAAATTTTAGGAATTTAGCATTTTACTTGCCTCAACTGGAAGATTTATATAAAAAAGACCTGACTGATGCCAAAAGGACCGAGAAACAATTGGGTAAACAAATCCTATAACAAAGCAAATTTAAAATGTGACTATTAATTAACTTCAAAGTCATCAAAAGTATTTGAATAATAGGGTATACATAGAAGGCAGAATTTTCCTCTAACGATTTCACTGACACTTCTAGAGGAGAAACAACAGTTTCTGAGCAGCTCCAATGTTCTTCACGGGTTATGTGCATCCCTGTAGTGCCCCAAACTCAGTTTCACTAAGGAACTACTGTATAGGTTGGAATCTCTTGGAGGCTGATCGGCAGACAACAGGTCAACAAGCGCACCTCTTTCCAATAGCATGCATTAAGACATTAGATCATTGGATCATTCCAAGCCAATGTCTGTGACAAATGCCAAATCAGTCAGCATCAGCCTAGTAACCAATGCTTTGTGTGCATGGAGCAGCATGTTCTTTGCCATCCCTGTGGAAAAGGGAGTTCAGCTTTACAAGGCAGAGGATGTTTCTTGGATGCTAGGTTTCCAAGAGTACAAGGCATGGTAGATGGTACCCCATTGGAACAGCATTGAGCCAGGCCATCGCCTCCTGGCAAGCAAAGGTACATTTTCCTCAGCATAGTGCAGTAAAGTGCCAAATAAGGCTGATTTCATGCAGTAAGCTGCCTACTTTCCTTTCCATCAAAGTACTGCATTGCTCTCCATGACTTTTCCATGGTCTAGACTGTGTGTTCCCCATTGTTTTATTTTTAAATATATATCATTCTTGCCTGGTACCCTTCCCTTCACACAACCCTGGAAAAGCCTGATAAATATTAATAATTAATTTCCTTTATAAAAGACCAAACAATATATGTAGCCACTTAACTTAAAATTTAAACCAAAAACAGAATTACCTGGAAAGACTCAGCAGGTCTGGCAGCATCGGCAGAGAAGAAAAGAGTTGACGTTTTGAGTCCTCATGACCATTCAACAGAACTGAGTGAATCTAAGGAGAGGGGTGAAATATAAGCTGGTTTAAGGTGGGGGGGGTTGGGTGGGGGGAGAGAAGTGGGGGCGGGGGGGGTGGTGTGGTTGTAGGGACAATTCAATATTCAGTCCAGAAGGCTGTAAAGTGCCTAGTCGTAAGATGAGGTGCTGTTCCTCCAGTTTGCGTTGGGCTTCACTGGAACAATGCAGCAACCAAGGACAGACATGTGGGCAAGAGAGCAGGGTGGAGTGTTAAAATGGCAAGCGACAGGGAGGTTTGGGTCTTTCTTGCGGACAGACCAATGTCTTCTTTGGCTTGCTGCATTGTTCCAGTGAAGCCCAACGCAAACTGGAGGAACAGCACATCTTCCGACTAGGCACTTTACAGCCTTCCGGACTGAATATTGAATTCAACAACTTTAGATCTTGAACTCCCTCCTCCATTCCCACCTCCTTTCTGTTTCTTCCCCCTTCCTTTTGTTTTTTCCAATAATTTATATAGATTTTTCTTTTCCCACCTATTTCCATTATTTTTAAATCTTTTATGCCCTGCTAGCCTTTCCACCCCACCCCCACTAGAGCTGTACCTTGAGTGCCCTACCATCCATTCTTAATTAGCACATTCGTTTAGATAATATCACTACCTTCAACGCCTCTGTGTTCTTTTGTCTGTGACATCTTTTGATTATCTGCTCCTATCACTGCTTGCTTGTCCCTACAACCACACCCCCCCTCCACTTTTCCGCCCCCCCCCCCCCCAATCCATCTTAAACCAGCTTATATTTCACCCCTCTCCTTAGATTCACTCAGTTCTGTTGAAGGGTCATGAGGACTGAAAACGTCAACTCTTTTCTTCTCCGCCGATGCTGCCAGGCCTGCTGAGTTTTTCCAGGTAATTCTGTTTTTGTTTTGGATTTCCAGCATTCACAGTTTTTTGTTTTTATATTTTTAAAATTTAAACTGCTGGCTAGATTCTATACATGCTCCACTGAGTTAACTACTGGCACAAATCCAGAAAGCACTGCTCTATGAGATTGCGCCAATTAGTCAAATAAACTGGCTCTGTAAAATTGGACACATACACCTTAGAGTACTATGGGCTTGCTTGGACCAGGCAACTAATCAAACATTCACAGCATAGGTCTACACAAAAATGATTTAAAATATTGAGAAATACTGTGTTTTTCTTAATTTTAGAGAAAAATAAAGTGAATATATTTCCACAAAAAAAGGAAATCAAATTTTCAGTAGCCAGACAAAACTGTATTCTTTGTATTGAAAGTTAACAACTCTCAAAACATATTAATGCATCTAATTTTGGTGGTCCAATTATTTACAAATGCAAGTTATTGAGTTGGTAGATTATTGGTCTTTCTGGATTCTCTAAAATGTACAAGCAATATAATCTTTGCCGTACATTAAAACTTCAATAGATGCATAACCATTAAAATTGATATGTACACTAACCTGCCAAAATGTAGCTGGATATAATGTAACCAATTGGTTCTGTCCTTTGTGTAATAGCTCCTGATACGATGGTTGTTACAATGGCACATCTTGCATAATTAAAAAAGAAGTGTGAAAAGTTGACATTTCCAAAAGTAAAGAAATTCTTATTTCCAATAATTCTTTCTTGATCTCCAAAAGCAAAGGCATAGCCGTGTATCCAGTAGGCAAGTAAAGACACAACTACAAAAAAAAGTAAACCTATTAATGACTATTTTCAGTGCTGTACACAGAAATAAGTCAGACTATAGTGAATGAAAGCCAATTTCTTCTCAAACTAGTTTGACTATTTTTGAAACATTCACAAAAAATATAAGTTTTATTAAATATGTTCAACTTGTAAGTAACTTCGAGGAATTCTCCCATTTTACAGTGTGCCCCTGCTTCAAGGAGTTGCACAACCATAGTCAAAATTTTTTAACCTGTTTGTATTTCCTATTTTCTTCCAGAGGTCGAGATAGGTTATCTCTGTCGATGGCAAATACATGAAACCTAGGCATGTGGAAAGTTATGGCACATACAGGATCCTTCTGCTTTAGAGTACCAAATACTGTATGTCTCACCAATTTTAATTTTAATGCTTTTTCAATATCTGTTTATAGTTTTATATGTTAAAAGTGTTGTAGTTCATTCAATGAACATGATGCAAAAAGCCATACTGAGATAGTTGGGTGTATCCAATTATGCTTTGGGTTTTGTTTCGGTATGGAGTTATTTCTTACAAAGTGTTCTGAGGCGCTATTTGAAAATGGATAGCCCAAAATTGTATAGCCCCCACAAACGATAAGAGGATCGTATTATGAATTTCTTCTGAAGCACATAGCTTATAAACTGTGTGTTGCCTGCTGATTTAAATGATAGCTGCCTGCAGCCCAGCACTAGGTGTGATGTTGGGTTGTTGCATGCTTCAACAGGGGGCCCAAGTTAGTGCAAAGCTTGTACCACTTAAAGCTAGTCTAGACTACTTAAAGCCAACTTGCACCTCTTGAAGGCGAGGTGCATTTTGGTTGGACCAGATGCTGGAATTGGCTGGGCAAGACATTCTGAGCAGTGAGAACACTGACTATTGGGGAAACAGGGTAGAAAGTATTCTTTAAGGTTCTAATACGCAGCACTGGAGGCCTTGGTGCAGGAAATGGAGGGGAGGATGTCCTTTATCCACAAAGGGTCAGGAGGCCCTTCAGACAAATTCCAAAAAGTCAACAGGAGCAGACAGTCATCTTGGTCAATGCAAGAAGAGTAACCTCTAGGTTCTCGGTGCAAAAAGTCAGAAACATTTCACCAGCCGTGTTGCAGCCACTGATTTGAAGCACTGGGACAGGCCAAGGCACACAAAAACAAGCACAAAGAGAATTCATAAGGGTGATTAATTGACTTTGAATGGAAAATTGGATGGTTTCATTTGTAAAGTTGGTCTGGAATTTTTGTTTTGTCATAACTTATTTCAGCATTGTGGCTAAATGGGCACTGTAATTGTAAGCCAAGGTGTTAGTCGGACTCAGTAACAAAAAATGCTGCAAAAACTCAGCAGGTCTGACGGCATCTGTGGAAAGACAGAGTTAACGTTTTGAGTCTGTATAACTCTGTCTTTCTCTCCACAGATGCTGTCAGACCTGCTGTGTTTTTCCAGCATTTTTTGTTTTTGTTTCAGATTTCCATCATCCGCAGTATTTTGCCTTTACCTTAGTGTTAGTCGGACTGTTGCTGAATGGAGAATATGAACTGCTTTCACTGGTACCACAGTCAGATGAGTTGATCAAGGACAGCCCTGTTGGAAAGGTGTTGTGTTGGTTGCCTCCAACCTTATACCTAGTGGAAAGGGTTGCATCCTTCTGATAACAAGATTGTGCAACATGCAGACCACCAAAAATGGTGACACATACTCTGGTGAGTAGTGCAGGGCTCCTCCAGAGCGGTCCCAGCAGTGGAACTGTTGCTGAAGCACCCTAATGGTCTGCTCAACACCTACATGTGCATGGATTACATACTGGAGTCATGAAACATGTGGTCAGTGGTTAGGACTTTTCACCTTTTAGCTTCCCCTCTAGTTTGTTGTGGTGGCTCAAGTGCAGATGGTACAGTGGTATGCTGCAGAATAAAGACATCATGACTGCTGCAAAGGTTGGACATTGATCTGCAAAACATCCTGAGTATGATCGCACACCAGCAAGTCTTAGATGGAATAGCATCCCTTCTGATTGCTGTACATCTCAAAACTCACATGTGGCACCTGCAAAGTGATATGTGTACACGATACCATGGGGAAATCTGCAATCTTGACAAAGCCACATGCTTGCTCCACCTGCTTCTTTCTAGTAAGACCTCCCTTATACAATAGTGTTGTATAAGGGTGATGTTGATTTAATCACTAGCTCCAACTTAGAAGGAGCCGAATATAGGAAAGTCCGTGGCCAAGGCTGCTTCATAGCCACAGGCAATGACACCCTCACCTATTTTGAGGTGCATTTTAGGCTACAACATGTGACCAATTTTACTGAGCACCTCCTTGGTGAAACAGAGACATCTGACACACTATTCCTCACTCAGATTGATGTAAGGAAATTGCTCCCTAAAGACCCTGAGTAGATATGGCCTCCTGCTGAAAGCTCTTCTTCCTCCTCTCTCTACAAGCAGCTTGTCTTCCTCTGTGTTGCCTCTGCTCATTCATGCTGCAGGCCAAAGGGGGATAGAAATTACAGCACCCATGACTGGGAGCAACTGATCTGTGCAGAGCCTCAGAAACTTTAAATAACTGTACAAAACAACTAATACATTTACCAACTCAGCAACAGCCAGTAGAAATCACCAGCAACTAATCTGAAAGTGGTTTATGATCCCTTCAATTAACGTTTGTCAGGATCCTTGCTGCTGCTGAATACATGTTCATGGAGTGTTGAGGTTGAAAATGGCACCACCGGTATCAAATCATTGTTACCCTCTGATTGACATCACAACCTTTATACTTTGCACACTTCCCTACCAAAATGGGGACCAGCGCATCCAAGAGTGCAAGTGTGCAAGTGCTCCACAGATGCCATAATGGACCCGAAACAGCCCGTGTAACACAGAAACTTTTGTGGCTGTATTCTTTGTCTGTGGGAATCATGATTGATTTTGTTTTCATAAAATAAAATATGGTATTTTCATTCTGGTGACAGGTTTGCTTACTGTCACATAAAAGGGATTCCAGGAAAAATATAATGCAATAGCCCTGACCTTAACCCAGCTCACCCACAGGAAATGCATTGATAGAAGACTAAAATCAAATTGGAGGGCTTCCTACACCCTCTTTCAATCTTAACTGGCCAGTTTCTGTCTTTATGTCCGGAAATCAGCCCAGATAAGATCCTAAATGAAAGGTCAAAGTTGCACTTTATAAAATGCTGGAAACCACCAAGCCTCCTTAGATAGCACCTTCCAAACCCATGACCACTACCATCTAGAAGAAAAAGGTCAGCAGATACATGGAAACACCACAACCTGGAAGTTCCCCTCCAAGCCACTCATCATCCTGACTTGGAAATAAATCGCCGTTCCTTCACTGTCGCTGGTTCAAAATCCTGGAACTCCCTCCCTAACAGCTCTGTGGGTGTACCTACACCACATGGACTGCAGTGGTTCAAGAAGGCAGCTCACCACCACCTTCTCAAGGGCAATTAGGGATGGGTAATAAAAGCTGGCCTTAAGAAATTATTAAAAAAACATCATAACCACTGCATGTCAACCCAAAATCCTGGATGCCCACGCACTCCCAGACCTACCAACAAAACCCAGTGGAATTGGTGTCCTACAATTCCTGAAGTAATATAAAAGGTAGCTCTCAGTTTAGATCACTTGATCTGAGGATGTTTTGCTGTGTTTTACCAGGACAATTTCCTGTTTCCAAGTTGTGATCTCTAGACTTTTGTCACCTTTATTAAGCTTCTTCTATTATTATGGGAACTATTCTTGCCTCTTTTTTTTCAATAGACCAAGGGATGGAGCCTTATAAACAGCAGCAGCAATCACCATCACCAACATCTGAACTTCTCAGAAGACAACAGGTTGAGGGTGCTCTGTGCAGGAAATCAAACTTAGCCCCATGGTTTACCATCAAGAGGCATCTTCTTGAGTCTATCTGAGGAGCAATGCAGGAGGAGGCTGGTTGTCTCCAGGCAGATTGTCATGGATCTTTGTAACCTTCCGCAGTAAGCCCTTTTGCCTGCTAAACCTGGGTAAATGTTATGTCAGTGTTCCCCAAAGTCCCACAAACCTGAATTTTTAACCATTAGATCTTAATTCTGCTACTTCTACAAGTTGTACCCCCCAGTGGGAAAACCAATGCTCGTGGAAAGTAGTTGTTCACCATATGGGAACCCTTGAGATGCTCATGGCTGATGATTTCTGGGTCACTGCTCTTGCGTGGGCCCAAAGCAAACTGCTGCAATTTGGTTGATGCCAGGGGTCTGACCCAACTGACTTACTGGCACCATGGTAGACACCAAGGGCAGAATTTTACGCCTTGTGGGTGGGCGCGTGCCCAACCTGATCGGGTGTAAAATCACACAAGGTGATGTCAGATGAGCATCCCGACGTCATTATGTACTCACACAAGATTTTGCTCAGCAGGCGCACACAAAAGTTGGAAGCAGCTTGAGGAACTTTGGCTCAAAGTCATTGAGCTGGAGACTGAACTGCAGACTCTGCGACACTTCAGGGAAGGGGAAACTTACCTGGATGCTTTATACCAGGAGACAGTCACACCACTTAGGATTGGGTCCTTTGATTTGGTCAGTGGCCAGGGAGAGGAGGGTGTGACTGTGAGTGAGGCAGGTAAAGGGACCCATAGGGCAGGAGAGTGAGCCTCCAAAATTGTCCAACAGGTCTGAGGTTCTCTCAGCTTGTTTGGATGAGAGTGGGGGCTGCAGGATGGATGAGCAAACTGATCATGGCACCGTGGTACAGGATGCCATCCAATTTGGGGGAGCAAAAAGGAATGTAGTGATAGTCGGGGACAGTATAATAATGGGAGTGGACACTGTTCTCTGTAGCAAAGAACGAGAGTCCAGATGGCTTTGTTGCCTGTCCAGGGCTTGAGAGGAACTTGCAGTGGGAGTGAGAGGATCCAGTGGTCGTGCTCCATGTAGGGACCAACGACATAGGCAGAATGAGGAAGGAGGCTCTGCACGAGCTAAGTTATGATGCAGAACCTCCAATGTAATAATCTCTGGATTATTGTCTGATCCACGTGCAAATTGGCATTGAATAAATAAGATTAGTGAAATGAATGCGTGGCTCAAAGACTGCTGTGGGAGAAGTGGGTTTCGGTTTGTGGGGCACTGGTACCAGTACTGGAGAAAGTGGGATCTGTACCATTGGGATGGTCTACACCTGAACCTGCTAGGACTGATGTCCTTGTTAGCCAGCTAACTAGGGAAGTAGAGAGGGTTTTAAACTGAATAGTAGGGGCATGGGATCAAATTTGGGAAGATGTGGTAAAGCCAAGAGTAGAGACAAGGCAAGAGAGACAGGTATTAATATGAGAAATGATAAACAGACTGTGACAGGAAGGGACAGAGAGCACAATTCTAAGAGTATATCAGCAGATAAGGCGAGACACTACAAAAATAATAAAAGGACAAACCTAAAGGCTCTGTATCTTAACGCCTGTAGCATTCGAAACAAAACAAATGAACTGATAGCGCAAATAGAAATAAATAAGTATGATTTGAAAGTCATTATAGAGACATGGCTACAGGATGACATAGGTTGGGACTTGAATATTGAAGGGTATGTGACATTTAGGAAGGACAGGAAGTTAGAAAAAGTTGGAGGGCTGGCTCTGTTAATTAATGATGGTATTAGCACCTTAGAGAGGGTTGACCCAAGTTCAGGAAACCAGGATATAGAAGTGGTTTGGGTTGAGATAAGAAATGATAAAGGCAAGAAGTCACTTGTGGGAGTCGTGTACAGGCCCCCTAATTGTAACTACATAGTAGGACAGAGTAACAAAAAAAAAAGAGATAATGGGAGCTTTCCAGAAAGGTACAGCAGTAATCACAGGGGATTTTAATCTACACATAGACTGGAAAAATCAATGGACAAAGGTAGCCTAGATGAAGAGTTCATAGCATGTTTTCGGGATAGTTTCTTAGAACAGCACATTCTGGAACCAACCAGAAAGCAGACTATACTAAACCTGGTATTAAACAACGAGATAGGATTATTGATAACCTCCTAGTGAAGGCACACCTAAGTAGCAGCGATCATAATATGATTGAATTTTACATTCATTTCGAGGGAGAAACAAGTCCACCCAAGACTAGTATTTTAAACTTAAATAAGGGCAATTATGAGGGCGTGAAAGCAGAGCTAGCTAAAGTGAACTGGCAAATGAGATTAGGGGATATGTCAATAGAAGTTCAGTGGCAGACTTTTAAAAGGATATCGCAGAATACACAAATATATACATTCCTATGAGAAAGAAAAATTCCAAGGGGAGGGCCCACCATCCATGGTTAACTAAAAAAGTTAAAGGCAGTTTCAAACTGAAAGAAAAAGCATATAATTATGCTAAGACAAGTGGCAAGTCGGGAGACTGGAAAGAATATAAAGAACAGCAAATAATATAAAGAACAGCAAAGAATGACAAAAGATTAATAAGGAGGGAAAAATTAGCGAGAGAAGGCTAGCTAGTAATATAAAGACAGATAGTTAGAGTTTTCATAGATATTTAAATAAGAAAAGAATTAACATAGTGAATGTTAGTCCAAAAGCGAGTGTGTCTGGGTAATTGATAATGAAAAATAGGGAGATGGCGGATGAATTAAACAGGTATTTTGCTTCGGTCTTCACTATAGAAGATACAAGTGACATCCCAAAAATATCTGTAAATAAGGAAATGGAAGGGAGGGAGGAACTCAGAAAAATTGCAATCACCAGGGAAGTAGTATTGAGCAAATTGCTGGAGCTGCGGGCTGACAGATTCCCAGGTCCAAATGGACTTCACCCTAAGGCTTTGAAAGAAATGGCTAGTGAGATAATTGATGCATGGTTTTAATTTTCCAAAAATCCCTAGATTCAGGGAAGGTTTCAATAGATTGGAGAATAGCAAATATAACTCATTTATTCAAAAAGGGAGGGAGACAGAAAGCAAGAAACTATAGGCCAGCTAGCTTAACATCCGTCATCCCTATGTTAGAAGCTATTATTAAAGATGTTATAGCAGGGCACTTGGAAAAATTCAAGGCAATCAGGCAGAGTAAGCATGGTTTTCTGAAAGGGAAATTATGTTTAACTAACTCTTGGGAGTTATCTGAAGGAGTCACGCGCTGCGGATGTACTGTACTTAGATTTCTAGAAGGCATTTGATAAAGTGCCACATCAAAGGCTATTGCAGAAAATAAAAGCTCATGGTGTAGGGGTAATATATTGGCATGGATAGAAGATTGGCGAGCTAACAGGAAGAGAGTTGGCAGAAATGGGTCTTTTTCTGGTTGGCAGTATGTGACGAGTGTTGTGCCACAGGGATCAGTGCTGGAGCCTCAACTTTTTACAATTTTTATATAAATGACTTGAATGAAGGGACCGAAAGAATGGTGGCTAAATTTGCTTACGGCATAAAGATAGGTAGGAAAGTAAATTGTGAAGTGGATGTAAGGAGGCTACAAAATGATCTAGATCGTTTGTGAGCAGGCAAAGATCTGGAAAATGGAGTATAATGTGGGAAAATGTGAAATTGTTTCTTTTGGCAGAAGGAATAAAAAGGAAGCTCATTATCTAAATTATAAGAGATTGCAGAGCTCTGAGATTCAGGGGGATCTGGGTGTCCTAGTACATGAATCACAAATGGTTAGTATGCAGGTACAGCAGGTAATTAGGAAAGCTAATAGAATATTATCACTTATTGTGAGAGGAATTGATTACAAAAGTAAGGAGGTTATGCTTCAGTTATACAGGGCACTGGTGAGACCACATCTGGAGTACTGTGTACAATAGTGGTCTCCTTATTTAAAGAAAGATGTAAAGGAATTAGAAGCAGTTCAGAGAAAGTTTATTCAACTAATACCAGGGATGGGCAGGTTGTCTTATGAGGAAAGGCTGGAAAGGTTAGGATTGTATCCACTGGAATTTAGAAGAGTAAGAGGCAACTTAATTGAAATGTTTAAGATCCTGAGGGGTCTTGACAGGGTGGACGTGAAGAGGACTGTTTCATCTTGTGGCAGAATCTAGAACTAGGGGTCACTGTTTAAAAATAAGAGTTCATTCATTTAAGACTGGGATGAGGAGAAATATTTTTCTCTCAGAGGGTTATAAGTGTTTAGAACTCTCTTTCTCAAAAACCAGTGGAAGCAGAGTCTTTGAATATTTTTAAGGCACAGCTAGATAGATTCTTGATTAACAAGGGAGTGAAAAGTTTCTTGATTAACATGGGGGTGAAAAATTATCAGGTAAAGGCAGGAATGTGGGGTTGAGGTTACATTCAGATCAGCCATGATTTTATTGAATGGTGGAGAAGGCTCGAGGGGCCGAGTGGCCTACTCCTGCTCCTAATTCGTGTGTTCATATTGACTTCTGTTTTACTAGAGCTCCTTGATGCCACACATGGTCAAATGCTGCCTTGATGTCAAGAGCAGTCACTCTCACTGTCACCTCACCTCTTGAGTTTAGCTCTTTTGTCCATATTTAGACCAAAGCTGTAATGGTATCTGGAGCTAAGTGGCCCTGGTGGAACCCAAATTGAGCGCCAGTGAGCAGTGGTGCTTGATAGCACCATCGACGACACCTTCCATCACTTTGCTGAAGACTGGGAGTGGACTGATGGGATGGCAATTGGCTGAGTTGGATTTGTCCTGCTTTTTTTGCACAGAACAAAGCTGAGCAATTTTCCACATTGCCAGGTAGATGCTAGTGTTGTAGTTGTACTGGAATAGCTTGACTAGTGGGCGGCTAGTTCTGGAGCACAAGGCTTCAGTACTACTGTCAGAATATTGTCAGGGCCCATAGACTTTGCAGTTTCCAGTGCCTTCAGCCATTTCTTGGTATCACATGGAGTGAATCAAACTCGATGAAGACTGGCATCTGTGATGCTGAGGATCTCACAAGGAGGCCAAGATGCATCATCCACTTGGCACTTCTGGGTGAAGATGGATGCAAATTTTCAGTTGCACTGAGAGCCGGTGAGTGAGGGAGTTTTAAGGGTTAATTTCTAGATAAAGTCTAGTTTTTGCCTTTAATTTAGCAATCAGCTAAAAATTACTTCTTTAGTAAATAGATGTTACGTTTGTTCTAGCCTTAAACAAGGTTATACAAGCTCTCTGAAGCAGCTGCAGCTAGTTAATTAGGTGGTTAGCTTAAACTAGTTTTCAGAAGCTTGAATCAGTTATTTTTCAGAAAGTATAAAAATGGGGTCGTTAGTGCTGCTTGGCCTGCACTGAGAGTGCTACCTTGGTGCACAGAGTATCAAGCTTGGATTTTGGTAAGTGAAAGAGTTCAGTGAGGAAGGTGCTCTTTTCTTTTTCTATCTCTTTCAGCCTCCAGTAGTTGGCTTTTACTTTGGTAAAGGGGGAGAAGCTGATTGGTGAATAACTGCTAAGTTATTTTACTTATTCTAATTGTAATATTTTTTAAAGTTATGGTATGGCAGGCCAGCTTGGCTGAGTGGTATGTGGGAAGTCATGGACATATCTTGTGTCCTAGATGAACACATCTGCACTGTATTCATCAAGACAGATTGCAAGAATACCACCAGCAAAGGGAACAACAATTTATACTGGGAAATCTGCCAGTGGGTTCTCCACGACTGCTAACTGCAAGCCTACCTTCACTGGTCAATATATACGTGTAGAACTGTAGGAATCCCAACACTATAAGATTGGCTTTATTGACAACATCATAAATAAGACCCAAGCCATTTGCTCACTATGCAAGCTTGATGCTGAAATAGGGTGTATGAAAGGCATCCTGTGGGAAAATAGCTACCCTAATCACATTATTTCATGCTGTATATCATGTAAACTCATGAACCAGCCTCAGGCTGTCACTTTTAGCCCTGAAAAGTGCCCAGTCTACTCTAGATTACCCTGGAAGGGCAAGGTATCTCAAAATTTGAGCAACAAGTAAAGCTGGCTGTTTTATGCTGCTACTATTCGGTAGCAACATGACTGGTATTCACCAGCTATGGGATGCTGCTGTCAATCCAAAAATATGTTCCGCCTATCTCTCAAATGAATAATGCAATGTATGAATTTCAATGCCACTGTGATGCTAGGCATATAGGTCTTAAATCCCAAGACTGATGGATCGTATCAAACAGCATATCCTTCTGATGTTCACAATGGGCAGGGTACATACTGTTTCCAACCAGCCTATGCTTGCAAAACTCAGAAGTGTCCAACATTAGATGTGATTCTGCAATTGAATAAGATTTGCTAAATAATCCTCAGTGTGCTAAAAATTATGCTGACAACCAATTTAAGACTGTCAATTGGGCTTGCAGTGTGGTGCGTTTGTGTACTGGAAGCTAAATATATAAATAAATATTCTGTTCTTTGCAGACAACATGTACATGCTTCGGCCTGTTTCAGCTAAACAAAATAAGTGAGATCCATTTACTGGTTCATTCCTCAGGGCTGTCTGGTTTAAATTTCAAACAATATTTGGCAGTTAACTGTCAATCACCATCAAATGGTGCATTCTCCATGGCAATGCCTCTACCAATCAGAATCTACTTGGCAACCAATCAGCACTCTCTTCTCATACAATATAAATTTGTCGCTTCCCCTGACTTTGGTGTTCTTGTGATTGCCCTGATGAGTGCAAGATGAAAAGCTTTGACAAAATGTCTTTTTTTCAGCAATATTCTTTAGATTCTAGGATATTTCCTACAGATTGGAATGTACTTGTTAAGAAGGGAGTGAGAAAACAGGACACTACGGGCCTGTTAGCTTTAGTTAATTTAGTTTACTTGGTTGACTGTTAGCCTTATGTCAGTAGTAGGGAAAATGCTGGAACCTGTTGTAAAGGATGTGATAAATGGACACTTGGATAATAATGATCACATTGGGCATATTCAACATTGATTTGAGTGGGAAATCATGTTTGATGAACTTGTTTGAGTTTTTTGAGGATGTTACTAACAGAATTGATAAAGGGGAGCTGTTGCACATAGTGTACTTGGATTTTCAGAAGGCTTTTAATATTCCTCCACAGGACATTGGTTAGCAAAATTAAAACACATGGAATAGGTGGTAATAGACTGGCATGGATAAAGGATTGGTTAACAGGCAAAAAACAAGAGTAGGAATCTTACATTAACAGGCTATGACCAGTGGGGTACCACAAGGATCAGTGCTTGGGGCCCCAACTGTTCAGAATATATATCAATGATTTGGATGTGGGGACCAAATATAATATTTCCAAATTCGTGGATGACAAAACTAGGTGGGAATGTATGAGGAAGGTGCAAAGTGGCTTCAAGGGAATTTGGACAGACTTGGTGAATGGGCAAGAGCGTGGCAGATGGAGTATAATATGGAACATATAATGTGGTGAAACAATGTGAGGTTATCAACTTTGGTAGGAGGAACAGATATGTAGAATATTGCTTAAATAATGAGATTAAAAAGTAGATATACAAAGGGACCTGGGTGTCCTCATCAATAAGACACTGAAAGCTAGCGATGTGCAGGTACAGCAAGCAATTAGGAAGGCTAATAGTATGTTGGCCTTTATCACAAGAGGATTTGAGTACAGGAGTAGTGAAGTCTTGGTTCAATTATATAGAACGTTGGTTAGACTGCACCTGGAGTACTGTGTCCAGCTTTGGTCAACTTGCCTTAGGAAGGATATTATTGCCATAGAGAGCGCAGTGAAAGTTCACCAGACTTGTTCCCGAGATAGTTGGGACTGTCCTATGAAGACTGATTGGGGAAACTGGGCCCGTATTCTCTCGAGTTTTGAAGAATGACTATCTCATTGAAACCTACAAAATGCTTAAAGGGATAGACAGGGTAGATGCAGGTAAGATGTTTCCCCTGGCTGGGAGTCTAGAACTAGGGAAGACCATTTCAAAATAAGGGAGAAGCTGCTTAGAACTGAGAGGAGTTTTTTAAATCTAAGGTTGTGAATCTTTTGTAATTCTCTATTCCAGAGCGACATGGAAGCTCAGCCATTGAGTATGTTTAAAGTAGAGATTGACTGACAGATTTCTAAATACCAATGACATAAAGGGACATGGGGATAGTGTGGAGATAAAGGCATTGAAGTGGATGATCAGCCATGATCATGTTGAATGATTGAGCAGGCTTGATGGGCTGAATGGCCTATTCCTGCACTGCACTGATGAGCTGTGCTCCCCATCATTGAGGATGAGGATATTTGTTGATCCTCCTCCTTAAGTTGTTTAATTGTTCACCATTAAGCAAGGCAGTAATGCCACAAAACTTGATGGAAGGAATCGTCAATGTGAAGACAGGACTTTATTTCCACAATGACTGTGCAGTAGTCACTCCTACCAATGCTGTCATGGACATTTGCGAAGGCATCTGCGAAGGGTAGATTGGAGGGGACAATGTCAAGTAGGTTTTTTCCCTCTTATTGTTTCCCTCACCACCTGCCGCACACCGTCTAGCAGCTATGCCCTTTAGGGCTCAGTCAGTAGTGGTGCTACTGAGACATTTTGGTAGTGGACATTGAAGTCCCCTGCCAGAGTATATTCTGTGCCTTTGCCACCCTCAGTGCTTCTTCCAATTGGTATTCAACATGGAAGAGCACTGATTTATCAGCTGAGGGGTGGGGTGGGTAGCAGGATGGGTGTGGTGGCAGAAACTCACCAAGGCTCCTTAGACCACACCTTCCAAACCCACTACCATGTAAAAGGACAAGAGTAGCTGGTGGAACACCACTGTCATGAAACTATTAATGTATATGTTATTGGAAAATATTTTTATTTTTAAATAATTAGTCTGTGGGTGTGTCTTAATTGGATTAAAGCCAGCTAGTGTTGGTGTTTTATGTACTAGTTTTGATATGTAAGAGAGATGGTGTGCATTTGCACTTTTTTGAATAGAGCATTCAAGAATTGGGTGAAAACTGACATCTATCTAGCAGATACCAAGCTATATGTTTATATGACTAATAAAATTGATACTATGAAATGGGTTTTATTGTTAGAAGAGGCTGGTGATACAATGTGGATTTACATTCTGTGGGCAGTGGTAGGTATAACTTCAGCAGTTTCCAGTGTGTGGAGCAGAGACAATGTGAGATCAAAAGACAGCTGTAAGCATCCAACTGTTTCCACAGGAACCAAAGTGAAAAGATCCTCGTTTTGAATTCGTAAGGTGAAAATGCTTTGCTTGATGTCTGGTTAAGTCTATGGGTTGCTGTTGCCTTAATTGAGGTTAGTTTGGGAAGTTGTTAAAAGTTACAGTAGTATTAATTTGTAGCCATGTGTATATATATTTTAATCTGTGTAAACCAATAAAATGTTTCATTTAGTTTAATGTAAAACCTCGAACTGTTGGTCTGATTCCTGAATTTAGAGTCACATCTCAAACAGAACACTTTAAACAACTGTCATAACCTATAATTTTAAGTTTCTCTCTGAGGTTTTTAAATAACAACTTTACAACTAAATCGGTCATAACAACTCCACTTAGAAGTTCCCCTCCAAGCCAATCACCATCCTGACTTGGAAATATATTGCTATTCCTTCACTTTTGCTGGGTCAAAATCCTGGAACTCCCTAACAGCACTGTGGGTGTATCTACACTATGGAGTGCAGCAGTTCAAGAAGGCAGCTCACCACCACCTTCTCATGGGCAATTAGGGATGGGCAATGAATGCTGGCCTAGCCAGCGAAGCCCGCATCCCTTGAATGAAAAAAAGGTGGTAATCAGGTTTCCTTGCCCATGTTTTATCTGATGCCATGAGACTTAATGGTCTCTGGAGTTAAATGTTGAGTGCCATGGCAACTCCCTCCTGGCTTTATACCACTGCCACCGCCACTGGTGAGTCTGTCCTGTCAGTGGGACAGGGCATATGCAGGGATGGTGATTGTGGTGTCTGGGACATAGTCATTCGGAATTATACCTTTCTGACATGCCAGGCTGTTGCTTGACTAGCCTGTGGGATAGTCCTCCCAATTTTGTTAGTAGGGAGGACTTTGCAGGTTCAACAGGGATGTTTCTACATTGGAGCTAGTTCCTATGGTGATGTTCTTGGCACTGACTTTCTCAGCCACCACTATCCAGGCCATCTGACAACAGCCTTGGTCCTGTTGGAGAAGAATGCCTTCCACATTGCCTCATTTTCCCCACAGAACCCCCAGGAAGGAAAGAGAAGGAAAGGGGCAGGGGTGGGAGGGGGGGGGGGTGGTTAGGGATGGTCAACTGAGACACTCTGCAGCCAACACATCTTCCATAGTTGTTAGGTGAATGATGGAAGCAGGTGATGCAAGCTCACTTTACAAATTGTATTCCCACATTGTAGAGGTAGGGCTCTCCTGCAGACAAGCAGGAGGCTTTTATTTCTGGGCTGAAAACTCAAAGCTAATACCGTTTTTCTCTTCCCATCTGTCATAATTCCAGGATTCAGAAATAATTATAGTAATGTGCTTCTGGCACTAATTTTTGTATTTGCAATTTTAACCAGATAGTGTAAATTCAATGACCATCCACCTTCACTGTTTGATGTGCTAACAATCACTCCAACTGGTGCAGTACCTATTTTAATTGAAATAATTTGCCAATCTTTTAATATGAAATACTTTGCAAAAAATTAAACTGCAGCACAAATCAAGACAAGTACTCAGTGGAAAAAAACAGAAAAGACTTACATGTATCTACCACATTTTTAAACAGAATAGCAACAGTACTTGGTGCTGGTGATCTCCCAACTTCATAGCAAGTTAATCCAACTTTCATAACTGTATTAAAAGTGAAAAGGATATTTAATTTTAAATTAACAATACAGTAATTAATTCTTTTTGAAATCCCATATTTACCTTGCACATACTGGAGTTTAAAGTATCTATAGGTGTTCAAGTGCTGATTTTAGAGGTTAGAATAAATATCTTGCATGGTGGTACTGGCTAAAGCAACGGACCATAGAGACAGAGGGTGGAATCTTCTGCTCCTAGGATTTCAGCATGAGTCAGACCCATTTCCAGGTTCCAACCCTGGTCTGAGGACACCTGCCTGAGAGATCTTCCCAGAGGCGGCCAATTGAGACAGGCAGGTCCCTGAGGCTGTTGGCCCAATATGAAGGACTTCAGTCTTCCAAGGGCGACAGTTCCACTGCCAGAGGTGGATACTGCCACTGTTAGAGGGGCAACATGAGGGTGCCTCCATATTGGAAGTGCCCTCTGAACAGTTGGGTTTGGCTTTCATAAAAAAAGAACTCTGGCTATGGCTGTAAGACCACCCTCCTCTGGAGGGGAAATACCTCCTCTAGATGGTCATCAACTGCTGTGGCCCACTGACCAGGGTTTGGTTGGGGGGGGGGGGGGGGGGGGGGGCTGAGCGGGGAGGTAGAATGAGATGGTAATTATAGGAGGCCTTGATGCTCCTCCCCCAGGCCAGCCACCACCACGCCACCTCCAGGCACCAAGATAAAGGCAAAAAACTGCGGATGCTGGAAATCTGAAACAAAAAATGCTGGAAAAGCTCAGCAGGTCTGACAGCATCTGTGGAGAGGAAGACAGAGTTAAAGTTTCGAGTCCATATGACTCTTCATCAAAACTGAAGGGAAGTAGAAATGTGGTGAAATATATACGGTTTAAGTGGGGGTGGAACAGGAAGCTGGATAGAAGACCAGCGATAGGTGGAGGCAAAGGAGAGATTGTGAAAGATGTCATAAACAAAAGGTCAAAAGATTAACAGTGGTGGTGCTGGCTAAAAGAGGTGCTAATGGTGACATTAGGAGTAGAAAGCAGAATGTGATAATGGCAGGATCAGGGTAAGCACCCTGGAAAGTGACAGATGGCCTGAGTGGGGGAAAAGATCAAAGGCCAACAGTTAGGGATAAAACTGAATAAAGAAGAGAATAAATTTAAAAAATAATAATAATGAAAATAAGTGGGGGGGAAATAAATATTAAATAAAAATAAGTAAGAAAAAGGGGACGGCGAGGCAGAGATCAGAAAGGGGTGGGGATGGAGGGGAGAGTTTGGGTCTGAAGTTGTTGAAATGTTTTTAAGTCCGGAAGGCTGCAAAATGCCTAATTGGAAAATGAGGTGCTGTTCCTCCAGTTTGCGTTGAGCTTCACGAACATTGCAGTAGGCTACGGACTGACGTGGGCATGAGAGCAGGATGGTGTGTTGAAATGGCAAGCAACAGGAAGGTCTGGATCATGCTTGCAGACAGACCGAAGGTGTTCTGCAAAGTGGTCGCCCAGTTTGTGTTTCCTCTCTCCAATGTAGAGGAGACTGCATTAGGAGCAGCGAATACAGTACACCAAATTGGAGGAGGTGCAAGTGAAATGCTGCTTCATTTGAAAGGAGTGTTTGGGCACTTGGATCGTGAGGTGGGGGGAAGAGGCAGGTGTTGCACCTTCTGCGATTGCATGGGAAGGTACCATGGGAGGGGATCGAGGTGTTGGGGTGATGGAGGGGTGGACCAGGGTGTCCAGGAGGGAATGGTCCCTCTGGAATGCCAACAAGGGTGGCATCATGCTGGAGTTGGCGGAAATGGCAGAGGTTGATCCTTTGAATGTAGAGGCTGGTGGGATGAAAAGTGAGGGCAAAGGGGACTTTATCATGGTTCTGGGAGGGAGACCAAGGTGTGAGGGCAGAGGTGCGGGAGATGGGTCAGACATGGTTGAGGGCCCTGTCAAGCACCATCGGTGGGAAACCTCAGGTAAGAAAGAGACATGTCAGAAGCACTGTTTTTGAAAGCGCCATCATCGGAACAGATGTGACGGAACTGAGAATGGGATAGAGTCCTTACAGGAAGCAGGATGTGATGAG
The DNA here is from genome assembly GCF_017639515.1 of Carcharodon carcharias. Taxonomy (NCBI): domain Eukaryota; kingdom Metazoa; phylum Chordata; class Chondrichthyes; order Lamniformes; family Lamnidae; genus Carcharodon; species Carcharodon carcharias. Next base: position 103,252,239 of record NC_054474.1, read on the forward strand.
CTGTAGTCAAGGTAGCTGTGGGAGTCGGTGGGCTTGTAGTGAATATTGGTGGACAGTCTTATCACCAGGAATTGAGACAGGTCAAGGAAGGGAAGTGTCAGAGATGGAACATGTTAAAGTGATGGAGGAGTGGAAATTGGAGGCAAAATTTATTTAATTTTTCTAGGTCCTCATGGGCCCCAGTTATGCCTGTTTCTTTATGGGGTATGTGGAACATTCTTTGTTAAAGTCCTACTCAGGCCCCCCCAACTTTTTTTCAGTACATCGATGCCTGTTTTCAGTGCCACTTCATGCTCTCACCTGGATCTGGAAATCAATTTTGCTTCCAATTTCTATCCCTCCATCACTTTCACGTGGTCCATCTGTGACACTTCCCTTCCTTGACCCCTCTGTCTGAATTTCTGGTGATATACCGTCCACCAATATTCATTATAAGCCCACCGACTTCCACAGGTACCTCGACTACAGCTCCTCACACCCTGTTTCCTGTAAAGACTCCATCCCATTCTCTCAGTTCCTTCGCCTCTGTTCCGATGATGCCACTTGCCAAAACAGTGATTCTAACATGTCTGTCTCCCTTCCTTAACCGAGGTTTCCCACCCATAGTGGTTGACAGGACCCTCAACCATGTCCAACCTATCTCCCATGTCTCTGCCCTCACACCTTGCTCTCCCTCCCAGAACCATGATAGGATCCCCCTTGTCCTCAATTTTCACCCCACCAGCCTCCGCATTCAAAGGATCATCCTCTGCTATTTCTGCCAACTCTGGCATGATGCCACCACCAAACATCTTCTCTTCACTGCCGCCACCCCCCCCCCCCAGTCCGTCAGCATTCTGTAGGAGCCGTTCCCTCTGGGACACCCTGGTCCACTCTTCCATCACCCCCAATACCTCAACCCCTCGCACAGCACCTTCCTATGCAATCGCAGAGGGTGCAATACCTGCCCCTTTACTTCTGCCCCCACCCCCCTCACCATCCAAGTACCGAAACACTCCTTTCAAGTGAAGCAGCATTTCACTTGCACCTCCTCCAATTTGGTGTACTGTATTCGCTGCTCCTAATGCAGTCTCCTCTCCATTGGAGAGACCAAACACATACTGGGTGACCACTTTGCGGAATGCCTTCGGTCTGTCTGCAAGTATGACCCAGGTCTTCCTGTTGCTTGCCATTTCAACACCATCCTGCTCTCATGCCCACATGTCCGTCCTTGGTCTGCTGCAATGTTCCAGTGAAGTTCAACACAAACTGGAGGAACAGCCCCTCATCTTCTGACTTTAGGAACTTTACAGCCTTCCGGACTTAACATTTAGTTCAACAACTTCAGACTATGAACTTTCTCCTCTATCCCCAGCCCTTTTTTTTCTTATTCAGTTTAATTTTTAATATTTATTTGTTATTTTTCATTATTATTTTTTTTTAATTTATTTCCACTTATCCCCACCCCACCCCCACTAGGGCCATCTATCACTTTTCAGAATGCTTACCCTGGTCCTGCCATTATCACATTCTGCTTTCTACTCTTAATGTCACCATTAGCACCCCCTTTAGCCAGCACCACCACTATTAACAACCCTTTGACCTTTTTGTTTGACATCTTTCACAATCTCTCCATTTGCCTCTACCTATCGCTGGCCTTGTATCCAGCTTCACCTGTTCCACCCACCCCTAACAGTATATATTTCACCACAGTTCTACTTTCCTTCAGCTCTGAAGTCATATGGACTTGAAACGTTAACTCTGTCTTTCTCTCCACAGATGTCAGACCAGCTGAGTTTTTCCAGCATTTTTTTTTGTTCTGACCTCCAAGCACCCATTGGGAAGTTTATTATGGAGATTGGCTACCCTATGCTCCTGGGCAGATCATCCAAAGGCAGGAACATGTCAGCCTGCTGAGCTGATGCCAACTTCTGTGAAATTTCCCCAGTGCCACCTTCAAGCCTACCCCATGGTACCAAGAAGATTACACCCTAAGTCTCTCACTTCTTAGGTCTGCATTGAATTAGCTGATCTAAGATGAGGGATTAGTAGAGTCTTAAAATTGGCCTCTGCCCTGGATCATTGAGGGGAAAACTGACAAGGGTCTTTTGCTTTTTATTACTACCCAGTGATCCATGTGGCGTGTGTAGTGTCTAGATATTGGATGGAGTCGGGTTCTGAAATCCCTGAAAACTGAATAACCTATTGTGCAGAGCCACATATCAAGACTAACCACTCAGGTGAGGCACTGAAGTGTCCAACATCTTTGGAATCATAACCCAGCAGAGCCCAACCTCTTCAGGAGACGAAGTTGGGGGGGGGGGGAGAAATTAGCAGAAAAAGCAAAAAGACAAAAATCAAATAATATCTTAGTAATAAATTAGTATAAAGGGTCATAAATAAATAAATCTGTAAAGTCCAACAAAATGCGTTACCATTAATGGGGTCTTTTTGTTTTGTTTTAGTTGCATATAGAATGTCCATTCCACACAACTTTTAATGGTGTCCGTCTCAATATTTCCCCTTCATAAAGTTGTTGGTTATGTAATTCTATATGATGCCCCTTGTATGTGATAGCACAAAAGCTGTAACATAATGGCTTTATAGCACAAGTAATATTAGAAATAAAAACAAAAAAGCATGATTTAAACTTCCAGTGAAGGTAAGGTGATATGATGATAACCCAACACTACAAAGCACCACGTTACCAGTAGCAATGTTCAAATACAACAGATTTTATCAAAATGGGTTCACATTTTACATGATTTGATTTAAACTTTAAAGTGTAGGGAAGTATGGGAAAGCACTTTTCATTTGCCAATGCTCCCCAATTTTCCAGAAGAAATAGTAGCCTCCTGAGAATTGATTGTTCTTTTTAAGCAATCGTCAATTTTGTTACAAGTTTGAGTCATCAGTTCGATCTTATGCAGAGTTTTGTGATGTCACTGATGGGGAACATTCCCTTGAGTCCCAGAGTAGCTCCATTAGAGAAACAGGTTACAAAAAGCTTGGGACGTTCTGGACAAATGGGAATTACACTATTGATCGGGACTGAAGACAGCAAATATTACAGTCCTTTCCAAAGAAAACTGTATTCAATGTAATAAAATCAGAAAGCAAAACTAAAACTATCAAAGAACAAGTGAAGAGGTCACTCAGAGTGCATATCTCCACCACTGTGTTCACACAGCATTATTTCTTGAGGCTTTTCCCTGCCTGGTTGGTTGATGCTCTGTAACTACAAAGCTGAGAAAAGAAATCTTTTCATTAAGAGCTTCCATCTCACTGAGGAAGCTTCAGATCAATCCACATCCAACAACCTGCTTGGAAAACTCTGCTCATATTTTGACAGCTATGACAAATTTCACCACAGCAGCTGAAATAATCCACAACATTCTAAAACAATCAACCAAAATCAAAATAAAACAACCCACATCCCTGGTACCCTTCAATCTCTGGGGACAATAGACTGCACCCAGGGTATAACACATCCCTGGTACCCTTCAATCTCTGGAGACAATAGACTGCACCCAGGGTATAAGTCACTTTTAGATTGGGCATTGTCTGTTGTGGTTGTAGAGGCCAATTTGTGAGTGGCAGTCCCTTCTGCAGCTGACACAGGTGAATGGCATTGGACTAAGGTCAACTGATCTTTCTTTCTTCTGATTGGTTCTCTTTCCTGCCATCTGGTCATTTCCTTTGTCCTCTGCTTTTTCCATGCCCTTCCTGACTGCTCGTCTCTATGCACTCCAGTCAGTAGCAAGGACTTCCCATGCATCAACTCTGATCTCTGTCAATCAGAGGTCTCAGTTACTGATGTCCTTGTATCACAGACATGGACAACCTGTCGATTTTGTGCTAATAGCAAGCTCATCATAGAGCGTGTCTTGGGAATGCAGCCATCATACATTTGGCACACATGACCCAAATGGATCTACAAAATTCTACAACACATTCTAAATCAAATCTACAATATTCTAAAAGTCAATTTACCCTATCTCCCAACATTTACAGCATAAAAACAGACCAAATGGTCCATGCTGGTGTTTATATTCCACACAAGCCTACTCCTGCACACTCAACCCAATCAGCATCTACTCCTCACTCCTTCATCTTTTTCCAGCTTCCCCCAAAATGAACTACAACTCCAGCAAGTTCCACATTCTCTGGGTAAAGGAGCTTATCCTGAATTCCATATTGGATTCATTTCTAGGATCACAGAGTTGCCCTATGAGGTAAAAGTGCGTAGAATGGACCTATACTTTCTAGAATCTGAGAATGGAAAGAGATTCCACTGAAAATATTAAATTGTTAGAGGCTTAACAGGGTAAATACTGAGAGGATTTGGAGGAACTAGAGGGTCTCAGGTCACGGAGTTGGCCATTTAGGACTAAGATGAGGAGAAATTTCTTCACTCAGAAGTTTGTAAATCTTTAAAAGTTTCTACCTGAGGGAGCTGTGGATGCTCAGTTGTTGAATATATTGAAGGCTAAGATTGATAGGCTTTTGAACTCTAAGGGAATCAACAGATACAGGGATCAGGTGGGAAAGTGGAGTTGAGGTTGAACATCAGCGATGATCTTAGTGAATGGCGGAGCAGGCTTAATGGGCCCCCTCCTGTTCCTATTTCTCATGTTGTTAAATTTATGGCCCCTAGTCATGGTCTCCCCCACGAGTGAAAACATCAGGTTGAATTTGTATCTTTAAAAATGGCGGACAGGTCCCGGATCTGGAAGTCCCACCATTTCTAGCAGATCCTGTTTTTGCTGGTAGGAGAAAGGGGACGGGGTGTGAAGTGCACACTCATGAATTACTAATCGGATGGGAAACTCTGCTACCTAGTGATAGCTCTAGACCCTGCCCATCTGATGTCTTCCAACTCCAATTTCCTCCAAATTCCATCTCTGCATTGGCCCTTCAAATTCTGGAGTTGACATTTTGTTATTCAAATCCTCGTCACTCCCACTGCCACACAATCGATACCAGGAAATTAAATAATAAAGAGCTGTGACCCATCCAGAAGCCAGGAAGGAAAATACATATATATCTATATCAGTCTGGCTACTTAATAAAATTATTTCATTTTTCAAAGCTTTACCCTGACATGCCTGACTAGCCATAACTCATATCAGAGGGATTTCTAACCTTCAGAAATTAGCAAGGACCTCATTTCTTTTAAAGAGGTGCTGATACCTCCTGTGACTGCAGAAAATCAAATTCCAAAGAAAGGCACCCACACCCTTTACATTTCTAAGGCAGAACTGTGGCCAGCAGAAACAGTATGTCTGCAAGGACAAAACGGACCCTGACTCTTCTATTAAACCTCTCAAGATTCCAGATCTGGAAAAACACATAATTTGTTGGAAACCCAGGAGAAGAAATGGGAGGTACATCACATGATCTACCCAAGCTACTAGAACCTGTAATATTGCCGTGTGGAACTGAACCCAGCAGTCTACCATTTTATCACCTAACAGGCAGCTACAGAAAGAGCTGTCTAGGTACAATGCCTGGCCCTCATTTACACTGTGTACTAGAGGAACGTAGGAACTCCTGTATCTATACCTATAAGACTCATTCACCTCCACGTGCCTTTTTCCAGGGGAAGTCATTGCTTCTGGGAAGACAGATCACCCTGCAACAGTTTCACCTGCTAACCTCTGAAGGAATACACCATTGGACTTTTGATTCCAGACTCTGGACTCCCATGAAACCATAACTCTTACTTTTATCATGATCTTGTCCTGTACTCCTTTCTTTGCTTTATCCCTCTTTTATTGTATGTGTGCAAAAAGGGGCAGAGTTCACAAAACCTCTTCCCATGTTTTGTGTGCAAAATAAACTAACCTTCTTAATTTTACCTTATCTCAAGTTTGCTATGAGGTTACTAATAGAGGATTAGATCACTCCAAACTGAAGGGTTGGGTAAACTACACCGCCACTTACAAAGGGGGGAAATAAGAAATCAAAAACATCTTTCTGTTTACGGACGGGTAAGAGGAGAAATCAGGGCTGTATAAATTAATCACCCTCCTGTCTGTAACAACTGGCTGCATTAAAATGATACTGACAGTCAGGCTGAACTTTGTTCCAGATTTCTTATGTAATATCACCCGATCCGTCACTCCAATTGTGTCTCTACTGGGAGCAATACCTTCTAAAATTGTTAGGCTTGCAACATGCTTAATGGGCCCCAGCAGAAAAGTATGCAACAGTGAGGTGTACAGTTACCATTAAAAAAATACTTAAGATACTGGAAATCTGAAATAAAAAGAGAAAATGCTGAAAATACTCATCAGATGAGGCACTGCTGGACAGAAGAAACCGAGATACTGCAATGAACCAAATTTTAGTTTCAGGGTCCCAATTTGATGTTGGCTGAATTTCTAGATGGGAACTTGATGGCAGCCTAGAAGATATTTTCAAGGAAGCGGCCAAATTAGAGGCCACCTGTGGGAGCCCTGTCTAATTACAGACAACTGACAGACTCCACAGCCAGGAGGGTCAATGGAAGCAGGTGAGGCTTGGGATGGCCTGCAGCCTCACCAAGAAAGATGGGTGCTGCGGCTGTAGATGGAGGACCACGAGGGCGTCTCAAAATGAAGGCACCCTCTGAAGACTTATAAGCAATACAAAATACACTGGCCACAACTGTGAGCACATCACTGCAGAGGGGGAACATCTCCACAGGATGGCCTATAGCTGCAGTTGTAATCCTTGCAGCCCAGCAGTTCCATGCTGTTTCTTTTGTTATGGACCCTAGGAGAAGGAAAACTTACCTTTAAAAATGGAGATCGGGCCTCGGAGACTGGGAACTTCAAGTCTCAGTAGGCCTCAGCAGTCTCTGCGCATGTGCCGGCCCTGGATAGGCCGCACATGTGCAAATCATTCCTTTTCCCGACCTTCAGTGGTTCTGCACATGTGCCAGCCGAAACCTGGCTGCACATGCATAGTTGGTCAGGTTCCCCATTGTAAAACCGGTAAATGGCCCTGTGCTCAGGCGCAGTTTGATCTTTACCGTCTTTTTAGACTTAAAGGGCGCCTTGCACCTGTGCAGAAGAACAAACAAAAACAGAAATGAAAGAAAATAAAAAAGATCAGGTGACCCAGAAGAGAAGGGCCATTCTCCAGAGAGGCACAGAGGAGACAGGACGGGAATTGCAGAGAACAGATTTCCCAGAAGAAAACTCCCAAAACCAGGGACTTGGGACAGGAAAAGGTCCCAAGACTACAGCTAAGTCAAGGAACAGAATCACGGAATCTGGAACAGATTCTGTTCAGTTAAGTTAAAGTAAGGAGCAAAGGAAAAGGCTCTGAATTAAAGAGAGAAAGCTGCAGGGAGCAGAATCAAGGCAAAGTGGACTTACGAGAAGCCAGAAGATCTGAGAAGATAGCCATGGGTTGGTGACTCCTTACTATGAGCATGTGAAGCAGTGGTGTTCTGTTGGCATGGCTGAGTATTTGAGAGAACGTGCATGGAAGGCAAAGCTTGAATGCAAGTGGTGATCCAAGGGAGAGGAACATCGGAAGGAGAGTTCAAAACCCTGGAGGTGGAGCCTTATGGAAGGCGTCCGAGAAAAAGTGTTGTTTGGGAGAAGATTCCAAAGCAAGTGGCGATTGGAAAACTTCATGTGAAAGACAGAGTTCAGTGAGACCAGTTGGCTCACAGCATGACAAGCATCTGAGGGGAGAGTTAATGGGACAGCCATAGCATCTGTTTGGGGTGACATCTGTCATTTGGTTTCAGAACCACAGGTCGCCGATTGGTTTACATGGACTGTGCACCTACTGTGAACATTAGCATATAAGACAACTTTTGTGACTTGTTATCCTTACAAATCTGTATATATTTATAGAGATATAGTTGTGGGTGAAAGAGTATTGTAATATAGTTAGCCTTCCTTATAAATATTTTATTTTCTTAAAAGTTGATCATCTGACTCATGTGACTCTGTTCAATAGCCACCCTCCACGTTCCTAAACAAAAAATAAAAGAGCTCCACCCTGGAATCTGACTTGTCCAGTATTAACATCAGCTGAGATCATAACACTCTGCAAGAAGAGCCAAAGCCCAACCCACAGCCTGCCACCAGGAGGCTTCCACCATTCCATCTATGGGCTCTAGCCACATCGTGGAGACAGAGGGTAGGGGGAATGTCTGTTGACTGGAAAAATCAAGACAGTGCATGAAGAGCCCCCTCAATTGACACTATAATTGCTTACCCACCTGCCAGAAGCCACTTTCCTAAAAATAAGTCAGAGGCAGGAACATGCTGGCAGACCAGCATGTTCGTAGCGAGAAATTGCCAGCACTCCCACCTCCAAACCTACTACCACCTCAAGATGAAAATTCAGCCCAATGTTTCAGGCTGATGAGCTTTCGTCAGAGCTGGAAAAAAGTTAGACATGTACATACAGAGAAAGGGAAATCGGAGAAGGGTAGGAACAAAAGGGAAGGTCTGTAAAAGGGTGAAAGGCAGAAGTAATTAAATGAAGAAGTGATGATCATAAGAGGCAAAAGGGGGCAGTAATGAGAGAGGCAAAGAACAAAAAAGGTCTGTGATAGAGCGGAAGATAGGAATAATTCAATGACAAAGGGTTGGTGATGTAAGGCAAATGGAGATAAAGTCCTTCCAGGAAGGTAGGTAGATGGAAGTGCTATCATATAGCTGTGTGAGTCAGTGGGCATATAGTAGATATTGGTTACCAGACTATCCCTAGAAGTGGAGGTAGATAAGTTGGGGAAGGGAAGGAAAGATTTGCATATCACCAGGTGAAGGTGAGAAAGGGTGAAAATTGGAAGCAAAGTTGATTAAATTTTCCATTTAGAGCGCAAGCAGCAGCATCGATAAAAATGGTGGAGGATGTTGGAAGAGTCACAGCAGTGTGTCATAAGAGACTGAAACAAAGAGAGAAAAAATAGAGTCCAGATTGAAAGAAATAAGCAAACTGAAACAATGGTTTACCAGGGCAGTCCCATTTGTGGAGCCTGGGGTGAAGATAGAAACAGGTCATGTGGGTTAGGGGACTGTGAGGTTGGAGGCTATAAAGAGACGTTCTCCAGAGGAGAAGAGATTAGTACCAGTCTGGGAAATGATGGCTTGATGTTCAATGGTGTCTCCTTTTCATCATGGGCATCCAATACCTCTACAGTTCCTACCCCAGTAGGATGGCTCAAGGACTCTCTGCTTCTGCTGTGAATGGAGACCCAACCAGTTCCCTTCTATTACCACCCTCTTTCACCTGGCTGAATTTGTTCTTCAACTGAAAAACTTCTTGACTCCACCCACTTCCTCCAAATAAAAATGCAGTTATAGGGATTCATCTGGGTCCTAGCCATGCCAGTATTTTTGTGGGATTTGTGCTACATTCTCTGTTTCATTCCTACTCAGGTCTCATCTTTATCTCTTTTGAAAGCCGAGAAAAATCTCTCCATTCCTTTGACAGGCATTCTGCTTTGAAATGGAAATAGGACACTATTCTGTTCTGTTTCAGGCAATGCAGTTGGAAGCTTTTGTTATGACAGCTGTAACCATTATGAATGACTGGCTGGGTTTCAAAAGTTTTTAATGGCTGCAGCTCAGCAGGTAGTCAATTGATCCAAGAGCAACTGAAACTTTTAAGAGGCTTTAAAACAGAACATGTCTTCGATGCGGTTTATTGTTTGTTTACAAACCTAATAAACACTTAAAGGATTACAATAATTTTTTGCACAGGAATAATTTATTTTCCCTGTAACAATGATAGAGTGTTTGAATTTAGGGTTTTATTAGATTGTTTGAGGTTTAATTTTTTTTCAATGATTTGAAAATAATTCCCATTGTTATTGCACAGCTCCTGAGGACTGTACATGTTGCATACTGGGTGAGTAGTTACGGAGGACACATGGAGGCATGGTGATGGCATGGATGATCTGAGGGGACATGGGGTGGCATAGGAGATGAGAGGTGAGGTTCAGGAGGCAAGGATATACATCCTATCGAAAAGATAGGCAGGTTGGCAGATGGGGTGGGGTTGCTTTGTTAGTAAGAAATGAAATTAAATCGATAGCAAGAAATGATGTAGGGTCAGATGATGTAGAATCTGTGTGGGTAGAGTTGAGGAACCGCAAAGGTAAAAAAACCATAATGGGAGTTATGTACAGGCCTCCGAACAGTAGTCAGGATATGGGGCACAAGATACACCAGGAGATAGAAAAGGCATGTAAGAAAGGCAAGGTTACATTGATCATGGGGGATTTCAATGTGCAGGTAGACTGGGAAAATCAGGTTGGTAGTGGATCCTAAGAAAAAGAATTTGTGGAATGTCTATGAGATGGCTTTTTGGAGCAGCTTATGGTGGAGCCCACTCGGGAACAGGCATCACAAGATTTAATGATGTGTAATGAGGCAGATTTGATAAGGGAGCTTAAGGTGAAGGAACCCTTAGGAGGAAGTGACCATAATATGATTGAATTTACCCTGCAATTTGAGAGGAAAAAGCTGGAATCAGATGTAACGGTATTACAGTTGAATAAAGTCAACTACAGAGGCATGAGGGAGGAGCCGGCCAGAATTGACTGGGAGATGAGCCTAGCAGGAAAGACAGTGGAATGGCAATGGCAGGAGTTTCTGGGAGTAATTTGGGAGACACAACAAAAATTAATCCCTAGGAAGAAGAAACATACTAAAGGGAGGACGAGGCAACCATGGCTGACAAGGGAAGTCAGGGACAGCATAAAAGCTAAAGAGAAAGCATACAATGCGGCGAAGAGCAGTGGGAAACCAGGGGATTGGGAAGCCTACAAAGACCAACAGAGGACAACTAAAAAAGAAATAAGGAGGGAGAAGATTAAATATGAGGGTAAACTAGCCAGTAATATAAAAGTAGATTGCAAGAGTTTTTTTTACATATATAAAGGGTAAGAGAGAGGCAAAAGTGGACATTGAGCCGCTGGAAAATGAGTCTGGAGAAGTAGTATGGGGGAACAAAGAAATGGCGGAGGAACTGAATAGGTACTTTGCGTCAGTCTTCACAGTGGAAGACACGAGTGACATCCCCAAAGTTCAAGAGAGTCGGGGGGCAGAGGTGAGTATGGTGGCCATTACCAAGGAGAAGGTGCTAGGAAAACTGAAAGGTCTGAAGGTGGATAAATCACCTGGACCAGATGGATTACACCCCAGAGTTCTGAAGGAGATAGCTGAAGAGATAGTGGAGGCGTTAGTGGTGATCTTTCAGGAATCACTGGAGTCAGGGAGGGTCCCAGAGGACTGGAAAATCGCTAATGTAACCCCCCTGTTTAAGGAGGGTGTGAGGCAAAAGACGGGAAATTACAGGCCGATTAGCCTGACCTCGGTTGTTGGTAAGATTTTAGAGTCCATTATTAAGGATGAGATTTCAGAATACTTGGAATTGCATGGTAAAATCGGGCAAAGTCAGCATGGTTTCATCAAGGGGAGGTCATGCCTGACAAATCTGTTAGAATTCTTTGAGGAGGTAATGAGTAGGTTAGACAAAGGAGAGCCAATGGATGTTATCTACTTGGACTTCCAGAAGGCCTTTGACAAGGTGCCGCACAAGAGGCTGCTCAGTAAGATAAGAGCCCATGGTGTTAGAGGCAAAGTACTAGCATGGATAGAAGACTGGCTGTCAGGCAGGAGGCAGAGAGTGGGGATAAGGGGGTCCTTCTCAGGATGGTGGCCGGTGACCAGTGGAGTTCCGCAGGGGTCAGTGTTGGGACCACAACTTTTCACTTTATACATTAATGATCTAGATGAAGGAACTGAGGGCATCCTGGCTAAGTTAGCAGATGATACAAAGATAGGTGGAGGAATAGGTAGTATTGAGGAGGCGGGGAGGCTGCAGAAGGATTTGGACAGGTTAGGAGAATGGGCAAAGAAGTGACAGATGGAATACAACGTGGAGAAGTGTGAGGTCATGCACTTTGGTAGGAAGAATAGAGGCATAGACTATTTTCTAAATGGAGAGAGAATTCAGAAATCTGGAGTGCAAAGGGACTTGGGAGTCCTAGTCCAGGATTCTCTTAAGGTTAACTTGCAGGTTGAGTCGATAGTTGGGAAGGCAAATGCATGTTGGCATTTATTTTGAGAGGACTAGAATATAAAAGCAGGGATGTGCTGCTGAGGCTTTATAAGGCTCTGGTCAGACCACATTTAGAATATTATGAGCAATTTTGGGCCCCGTATCTCAGGAAGGATGTGCTGACCCTGGAGAGGGTCCAGAGGAGGTTCACAAGAATGATCCCAGGAATGAAAGGCTTAACATATGAGGAACGTTTGAGGAATCTGGGTCTATACTCAATGGAGTTTAGAAGGATGAGAGGGGATCTGATTGAAACTTACAGAATACTGAAAGGCCTGGATAGATTGGATGTGGGGAAGATGTTTCCATTAGTTGGAGAGACTAGGACCCAAGGGCACAGCCTCAGAGTAAAGGGAAGACCTTTTAGAACAGAGATGAGGAGAAACTTCTTTAGCCAGACAGTGGTGAATCTATGGAATTCATTGCCACAGAAGGCTGTGGAGGCCAGGTCATTTAGTGTATTTAAGACCAAGATAGATAGGTTCTTGATTGGTATGGGGATCAAAGGTTACAGGGAGAATGGGGTTGAGAAACTTATCAGTCATGATTGAATGGCGAAGCAGACTCGATGGGCCGAATGGCCTAATTTCTGTTCTGATGTCTTATGGTCTGAAACGATGCTAGGAGCTGTGCTACTGTGTTGGAGAACCAAGGCGAGCCTTCTAACTGGCCCACCTCTGCACCCAAAGTTCTTGCACTCCATTACAGATCACAAATGCACTGCAAACCCGATCCCTGTGAGCAAAGATTAAAATCCTGCACAAAGTCACGAGTCGGGATTACTCGTAACACTCACTCAGCCCTCAGAAAGGCTCTGAAGCATAGTGCTTCTGTGGACAGGCAACTGTGGGAACATGTTGCATTTAATGTTCTGGGGATAAACCCTTCTTCATGCAGGACTGCAGTGCCTTATCTTCCTCTCTGGTCTTGGCTTTGCAGGTGAACAGGGCAATTAGGGATGGGTAATAAATGCTGGCTGAGCCAGCGACACCCACGTCCCATGAACAAATAAAATTCTTGGTGTGCATTGTCATTGAGAAGCATAGTGTACAGGAGGTGGTGTCTGAGGCAGAGGTATCTGCGGACAGCCCCCCTCAAAGCAGAAAGCAAGGTCACAATGATGCTCCAGTGGGAAGTGATGCTTAGTGTGGTCTAGGAATGGAGGAGTCCATTGAACAGATGAGCTTGACCATCTCTTAGAGCTTCGAGCACCTGAGAAACTCCTGGAGTGTATACAGAAGCAGTGCACAGTCATGCACAGAACGCATGGCACATTATGCAGCCTGGATCAGGCTGTTCAGAACGTGAGCAATAATGTCCATGGAATACACAAAGTGCTAGGCAGGCTGGACAAATCGCTCAATCACCCCCAGACACGCAACACCGTGTGCATAATTTTTTTCTGCCTGCCTCCTTTCCAGCCCCTTTCTGGATGGAAAAATCTGCACATAGATTCTCTCTTGTTGGAGGTGGTCACTGTCTGACATGAATGTTACTTGACACTTACCAGCTCAAGCCTCAATGTTGTGGACATTTCACTGTATGTGGGCACGGACTTCGTCATTATCTGAAGAATTATAATTGGTACTGAACATTGCTGCAGTAAACATCCACTTCTGACTTTATGATGGAGGGAAGGTCATTGATGAAGCACCTAAAGATGGTTGGGCCAAGGACACTACCCAGACGAACTCCTGCAATGATGTCCTGGAACTGAGATTATTGACTTCCAACAACGGCAAACATCTTCCTTTGTGCTGGATATGACTACAACCAGTGGAGCGACACCTTGGTGCCACACACTGTCAAAAGATCCCAGAAATCAAGGGTAGTCACTCTCACCACACCTCTGGAACTCAGCTCTTTTATCCAAGCTGCCAATTGTGATTCTGTTGGCTTTCTTTTTTGCCTTCAGGGCATTAATCAGCAGTCCTTTGAGAATGACAGAATTGTGCAGCATCTATGAAACCACAACAATGTGAGATATTCTGATCGGACTGTACTGATGAATGCCTTTAGATAGCCTTCAGAATCCCAATGATCTACTTAATTTCAAACCTTGTGACACTATGGACAGAATTTTACCCCTGGCATGCGGGCGCATGCCTGACATGCCCGAGAGTGAAATAAAATGCATTGACATTGGCACAATGTGCATTCTCGCAATATTTTGCTAGGCAGACATGCGATGACGACGGAGGTGCACCCACCATTAATTAAGTGGCTAGTTAAGGCCCTTGAGAGACCAATTGTCTCTGAATTTATGTAGCCCGTGTGATTTTCAGGCCGTCACATGGGCAAAACGGGCAGGCCACAATTTGCAAAACCTCATCCATGGGTGGGATAAGAGGGATCAGTGGGCTTGACAAAGCAATTAGTAAGTAGTGTTAGATATCACTTGCAGTTGTTTGCTTCTGTGAACAAGACCATCATTTCGCTTCAGAGCTGCATTCAGAGCTTTTAGACGCTTCAGTTCACGACTCAGTGTTGTCTTCCAGGCCCCTGGCAGATTCACACCGCACGGGGCCTTCCAGGTATCAGACAGCCTTCCTTTACCCTGGTAATGGGGATTGTGTGCAAAGTACCCTGGCAGCCTCCATGATGCTTGCATCCTGAGACACTCTCAGGTCCCAAGGCTCTTCAGTGCTCCAGCCCAGCTGGATGGATGGCTGCTGGGTGACAAGGGCTATCCACGCAAAAGGTGGCTCATGATGCCTTTGCGCGACCCAAGAACAGAGGCCGAGCAGCAGTACAATAGGAGCCACGCCTCCACAAGGATGGTGGTAGAGAGAACCATCGGTCTTCTCAAGGTACGCTTCTGATGCCTGGACCACTCATTGCAATACCCCCCAGATCAGTGTCACTGATAGTGGGGTTGCAGGCTGCACTCCACACAATCTGGCACTGAAAAGGGGTGACGCAGTGGAGGAAGAAGATCTTGACATAGCTACACAGGCAACAGAAGATGAGTCCAGTAGTGAGCCTGAGGACGAGCAGGCTCAAAGGAATGCTGAGGGCATAGGCACAGACCTGGGTAACCTCCAGGGAGGCAGGGACACCTGGGACGCTTTGATCCAATGTTCCTTCAGCTAGCCTACCAAATAAGAACCACCATCACATGCCAGGGCTGCAGGCTCCATACCCGATCCCTGACAGGACCAGTTCCTTGGTCAAGAACACAAGCTTTATTGCAATGGCACATAGTGTAAGGAGTCATACATCCATCATAACATCATGCCTTACCCTGCACCTACAGAACAAATGAAGCATCCAGAGGCCAGTTGCAAAAAATATCATCTCATTTGCTGCTGTCTGACAAACATTGCAGAAATTAACATTGACCAATGTTTTACATCACACCATTAAAAAAACAGAAAAATGAGGGAAACAAATATCACCCGTGATCAGGCTGTGTTGTGCTTAAGGGGCTTTAAGTTTTCTCAGGTGCTACGTCTAGCTGCTCCCCCCTCACTGGCACTGGCATTGGAGATAGCCTGTTCACTCTGCTGCCTTGTTGGTCTTGATGACCTTGGTGGGCGTCCTCTGGCCCGTGGAACTTGTGCTGGCCCCTCCTGGGAGCGAGCGGCCAGTGCCACGGCTGGCATCTCCCCAGTTGCCTCAGTCTCATCAGATGCCATGGTCACTGGCAGAGGGACGAAGGAGCTGCTGCCCTCATTCGGAGTGTCCTGAGAGGAGCCCGCAGAGATGATAGGCAACTTGTGCACCAAAAGAGGTCGCTTTGGATCTCCCTGCTCACCACTGAAGAACGGGCACCTAGCTAGGATACTGGGTGCCCAATCCATCTTCCACAATGTCTCTGATCAGCTGAGGTCATTGCTGGTGTGAGGGCTTGCAGGTCCGAGTGCATCCCCAGGGACCCCTGATTGAGTTCCTCGAGGAGCCACTCCACGAGAGTCGCCAGTCTCTCCACGGAGGAGGCATTACGCTCGGCCATGAGGGTCAATGCAGTGCTTATGTACCACAGGGACTCCTCCACAATGGACACCATGGCTCGCATTCCCTGCCAGATCCTCCTGCACACCTTGCTGGCCATCCAGCATCTGCTGCCTCATGGACGAATCCAGAGGCCCATCATCAGCCATCAACTGAGCATTGTCCTGGTCCCCAGCAGTCCTCCGACTGCAGATGCCCTGGGCACTCTCTGCCTGCGCCTCAAGAGACTGTGAAGTGCCCTCACCAATATGCACTGAGATACTAAACAGCGATCTTATGCCCACAGAGGTGCTGGTATTTGTGCTGGTGCTGGTATCTGCACTGGTGCCTGCTTGACAGAGAGGGTGTGATGCTGGTGTATGTTCAGCATGCTGATCCTCAGGGGTCGGGGTGGTTCTTCAGGCTGCTCAGAACAAAGGGCTGCTGATGAGCCTAAAAGGGAGAAGAAGGACATGTCATTAGTTTTAACTCATTAGACTGTCAGTGTGCATGCCTGCCACCCTGATGAGACAGAGATCTGCAACTTGGTGCCCTCATCTTTCCATTAGCAATGGGCATTGTAGGTTCAAGGCTCACATCAGTATAGAGAATACACTGGAATGGTTGCAAAGAGCTACATTCTAACTTCAGTGCACTGCACTCTTTCCCCACCTCTGACGCCCCAACCTCACCACGGCCGCTTGGCCGAGGTGCATGCACCTCATCAGCTCCAGGGCCCGTATCGACTGAGGATTAAGAGGTGTGGGGGTCCGCCGCCAGTCCATGACCTCTCTGCATTGTTATGGGATGTTTTCTCCTGAAAGGATAGAGAAGCACTGATTAGTCCACTCTCTACCTGCAGCTCCATTGCAGCCTGGCCAATCCCACCTGAGGAACACCTCGCAGCACTCAGCCAGTTCGTGACCTTGGAGCCACAAGGCACTCAGTCCAAGCAGCCAGGCTCACCGCCTTGGCCAGATCCTGCCGCAATGATATTTGCCACTCACATGATAACATCTCTGAGGTCCACAGGGGATGGGCAGCTCTTACCTGTTCTGCAAAGTGACCCAAGCCAAGATGGTACTCACCCTTCCCGATCGCAGATCGTTAAAGCGCTTCTGGCACTGCACCTATGTGTGCCTCACTACTTCGTGGCTGCTGACCCTGGATGTGACCTCCTCCCAAGCCTTTTTGGTGAGGTGGATGGGCCTCCTCCTCCCATCCCTGGGACAGGACCTCCGCATCCTTTGGTGGCAGTCTTCCAGGAGCTGCCAAGACCACCTTGGAATCGGCCGCCAGGTCGCCATTGGACCTGGCAGACATTAAGCCCACGCCCCCGCCTGCCCCTTCGCACTCATTCACAGTCCGCATCTCATGCTGGGCAGACCTTAATTGGTCCACCCACGTTAAATCGCAGTGTGCTGCTGATCACAGGTGGCGGTCTGCTTCCCAACCGCCCCCGCCAAGGGTAAAATTCTGCCCTATGAGTCCCACTGCATTGGTGCTTCATGGGTCTCCTTGGAATCTAAATAAATGCTGTCAGTCACTACTGCAGAATGATTCACCTTGGTCACAGCTCAGCCATCTAGCCACCTGCCTTTCACCAGTGAACAGTGCTGGAATTAGATACAAAATAACTAGGGCTGCTCCGTAGATAGCATATAATCACATGGTGCTGGAATAAAACTTCTTCCGACTTGGAAAATTTAAAGCATTCTAACAAAAAGGCATAAATGAATGTGTCAGTGAAGCGAACTGTACCATATAAGTGGGGAAATCTGACGCTCTTAAAAGTTGCCAATCCTATGTGACTGCGCAAGCTCCATAGTAAAGATGAACAGGGTTGCTCACACGATAATTGAATAATTCAAATTCATATTTCAGCTCGATTTAAATCAATTAGGAAAACTAACAAATATACTTTTTTGACATTTCCATTAAAAATACATTCTTGATAAACAATCTTTCTTTAGTTTTTAAAAGATCAAAGAAACCACAGTTGCTGTTTAACTGAGAGATTAAAAATTAAGCAGATCGCATTGAAACTTAATTGAAATAAACCTTTGAGACTTTAAACTTGAATTTGTTTTGAAACCTTTCCAAAAAAGGAAACTCTCAAATCGTCACAAGGGGAGTCACCCAACAGCTTAAGAGAAACATGCAAGTGCACAATATAAAAA
The DNA here is from genome assembly GCF_017639515.1 of Carcharodon carcharias. NCBI lineage: Eukaryota > Metazoa > Chordata > Chondrichthyes > Lamniformes > Lamnidae > Carcharodon > Carcharodon carcharias. Next base: position 103,270,412 of record NC_054474.1, read on the forward strand.
TCTACAAATGGCAACAAATTCAGGTTGTACAGAAATCTTTTCAACTGTGCAGGATACAACAATCCAGTAAAATCCTATGGTTGGTGACAGATGCAGGCCTTGAAATAAACAAAGGCATTAACTAATGGGTAAATCTAATGTTATTACAAACATAATATTTCATGTTTTTATTTTGCTTAACATTAGAAACTTCAGATACTGAGTAAAAATTTATGTTGGGCAATCCTTCTTTCTGTTGCTCAAATAAACATTGACATCATCAAAAATTATTTTATTGTGCTTGACCGGCTATTCAGACCCCAAGAACAATACTGCATTCAGAGCACTGGACCTCAAGGGAAGTTACTGGAGTCAGACAGGGTACCGCACAAAATGACACAATGGTTTAAAGGGTTAAATTATGAGGACATGTTACATGATCATTGCTTGTATTCTCTTAAAATTATCATGTTGAAAGATAATCCAACTGAGATTGTTCAAACGATGATGGGATTCGATACAGTCGATGCTTCCTCTGGCGGGGAAATCAGAACTATTTTAAAATTAGTTAAACCATTTAGGGGGAAAAAGAGAAAGCACAGTGAAAATCTGAAATGTATTCCTCCAGTTGACTGTAGATGTTCAATCAATTGAAATTTTCAAGACCAATATTGAATGATTTTTAATAGGTAAGGCTATAATGGGATAGGGAGTAAAGGCAGGTAAATGGGGTTGAACTACAGATCCAACTAAATGCCATTCATGTTTGAGTTGAATAATCTCCTACTCCTGCTCCTATGGTTATTAGAATTGGTTGATATTGTACTCATTCGCCTTTTAGTTGCTTTATTTCATATGTTGCGACATCTTCAGCGCTGAATTTTATTTTACTTTGAGCCAATCAATGCTGAAAAATGAGGCAAAAATGTGTTGAACATATTAAAGAAACTTAGACACAAGGCATGAACTCTTCACTAAGATTTGGCTAACGAACCTGTGTTGTTTAAATTAAGTCTTCTGTTCTATCTCGTGTAGCAGTTTATTATCAAGTGCACTGTTATGATGATTCTATGAAAGTTTCTATCGGTATGTGAAGAGAAAAAGATTGGCGAAGACAAATATAGGTCCCTTACAGTCAGAAACAGGGGAATTTATAATGGGGAACAAAGAAATGGCTGATCAACTAAAATACATACTTTGATTTTGTCTTCACAAAGGAGAGCACAAATAACATAACAGAAATGTCAGGGAACACAGTGTCTAATGAGAGGGAGGAACTGGAAGAAATCAGTATTAGTAGGAAAACAGTGTTGGGGAAATTGATGGGATTGAAGGCCGATAAATCCCCAGGGCCTGATAATCTACATCCCGGAGTTCTTAAGGAAGTGGCCCTAAAAATAGTGGATGCATTGGTGGTCATCTTCCGAGATTCTACAGACTCTGGAACAGCTCCTACAGATTGGAGGGTAGCTGATGTAACCCCACTATTTAAAAAGGGAGGTAGAGAGAAAACAGGGAATTATAGAGCAGTCAGCATGGCGTTGGTAGTGGGGAAAATTCTAGAGTCCATTTTTAGGATTTACTAGCTGAGCACTTGGAAAACAGTGGCAGAATCGGACAGAGTCAGCATGGACTTATGAAAGATAAATCATGCTTGACAAATCTACTGGAATGTTTCAAGGATGTAACTAGTAGAGGTGATAAGGGGGAGCCAGTGGATGTGGTTTAATTGGGCTTTCAGAAGACTTTCGACAGAGTCCCACCTAAGAGATTGGCATGTAAAATTAAAGTGCATGGGATTGGGGGGTAGTGTATTGAGATGGATAGAAAACTGGCTGGCAGACAGAAAATAATGAGTAGGAATAAATGGGTCTTTTGCTAAAAGGGGCAGTAACTGGGATACCGCAGGGATCGGTGCTGGGACCCCAGTTATTCACAATATATATTAATGATTTAGATGAGGGAACTAAAAGTAATATCTCCAAATTTGCAGATGACACAATGCTGGGTGGGAGGGTGAGCTGTGGGGAGCATGCATTGATTCTTCAGTATGATTTTGACAAGCTGAGTGAGTGGGTAAATGCATGGTAGATGCAGTATAATGTGGATAAATGTGAGGTTATCTGCCTTGGTAGCAAAAACAGGAAGGCAGATTATTATCTGAGTGGCTATAAATTGAGAGAGGGGAATGTGCAATGAGATCTGGGTGTCCTCGTGCTCTAGTCGCTGAAGGTAAGCATGCAGGTGCAGCAGGCAGTAAAGAAGGTAAATGGTATCTCGGCCTCATAGCCAGAGGATTTGAGTACAGGAGCAGGGATGTCTTGCTGCAATTATACAGGGCCTTGGTGAGACCACACCTGGAATATTGTGTGCAGTTTGGTCTCCTTATCTTAGAAAGGATGTTCTTGCTATAGAGGGAATGCAGCGAAGGTTTATCAGACTGATTCCTGGGATGGCGGGACTGACGTACGAGGAGAGATTGAGTCGGTTAGGATTATATTCACTGGAGTTCAAAAGAATGAGAGGGGATCTCATAGAAACTTATAAAATTCTAACAGGACTAGACAGGGTAGATGCAGGAAGGATGTTCCCAATGGAGGGGGAGTCCAGAACCAAGGGTCACAGTCTAAGGATACGGGGTAGACCATTTAGGACTGACACGAGGAAAAATTTCTTCACTCACAGAGTGGTGAGCCTGTGGAATTCACTACCACAGAAAGTAGTTGAGGCCAAAACATTGTATGTTTTCAAGAAGGAGTTAGATATAGCTCTTGGGGTGAAAGGGATCAAAGGATATGGGGAGAAAGCAGGAGCAGGAGTTGGATGATCAGCCATGATCATAATGAATGGTGGAGCAGGCTCGAAGGGCCTCCTGCTCCTATTTTCTATGTTTCTATCATTCAATAACTTGTGTTGCATTTTTACAATATAGTATCATGTGAATGCTGTCTTCTGGAGGGGAAGTTAATTGCTGCCAGCACTGAAAACAGGACCCAAACCCACACGGGTGGTCAATGGGCAGCATTTTGGCACTGGCAGCCTCTTAACCTGCCACCGCAGAGGCATTAACAAATTGATGACTGTGGCTCGCCTCCCAGAGCCGTTGACCTAATCAGTTGGCCGGTAATTTGGCAGCCTCAGCAGCACCAACACTAGAGGTGGCCATGACTGAAGCCACAGGAAGAAGAGGAGGGCACCTCCATGCTGAAGCACCCATGAAGGTATGGGGAGAGGGGAAGAGGTGGCGGACTGGTAATGTCACTTGACTAGTAATCCAGAGGCCTAGGTTTCCGCTCTGGGTTTAAATCCCACACAACCAATGTAATTTAACTGGTGCAATTTAAGATCATTAAAAAAAAAGAGCAGGAGCAGGCCATTCAGCCCACTGAGCCTGCTCTGCCATTCAATAAGATCGTGACTGATCTGATTGTGGCTTTAACTCCACTCTCCTGCCTGTTCTCCATAATTCTTGTAAATCAAAAATCTGTCTTAACTCAGCCTTGAATATATTTAATGACCTAGCCTCTACTACTCTCTGTAGAAGAAAATTCCCAAGTTTCACGACCATCTGACAGAAGAAATTTCTCTCATGTCCAACTTAAATGGGAGACACCTTATTTTTAAATTGTGCCCCTTAGTTCTACATTCCCCCAGCATCCACCCTGTCAACACCCCTCAGGATCTTATATGTTTCTTATTCTTCTAAACTCCAATGAGTATTGGCCCAAAGTGCTCAACTGTTTCTCATAAGTCAACCCCTTCATCCCAGGAAACCCTATCTGAACTGCTTTCAATGCAAGTATACTCCTCCTTTAGTAAGGAGACCAAATCTGTACACAGTAGTCCAGGTGTGGTCTCACCAATGTCCTGTACAGTTAGAGCAAGACTTCCCACCTATATACTCCATTCACCTTGCAATAAAGGCCAATATTCCATTTGCCTTCCCAATTACTTGCTGTACTTGCATGTTAACTTTTTATGACTCATGTACAAGGACACCCAGATCCCTCTATTTCAGAATTCTGCAGTCTCTCTCCATTTAAATAATATTCTGCTTTTATATTCTTCCTGCCAAAGTAGTCAACCTCGCATTCTCATTTTACTCCATGTGCCAAATGTTTGCCCACTGAATTCATCTATATCCTTTTGCAGACTCTTTGTATCCTCCACAACTTGCTTTCCTATCTACCTTTGTATCATCAGTAAATTTAGCTACAATAGCCTGTCCCTTCATCCAACTCATTAATATAGATCTTAAGTAGTTGACGCACCAGCACTGATCCCTGTGGCACTCCACAGTTACAGTTTGCCAGCCTGAAAAATGAAACATTTATCCTGATTCTCTGTTTCCTGTTAGTTAGTCAATCATCTATCCATCTAATATATGCTCCCCAAGACCATAAGCTCTTAACTCATGCAATCATCTTTTATGTGGCATCTTATCAAATGCCTTTTGGAATCCAAATACATTATACCTTTCCATTCCCCTTTATCTATCTGCTCAAAGAATTCTAATAAATTTTCAAACACAATTTCCCTCCTACAAAACCATGTTGACTCTTCCCGATAGTGTTATGACTTGCCACATGTCCTATTAATACCTCCTTAACAATGCAGTCTAGCATTTTCCCAAAGAATTATGTTAGACTAACTGGCCTATAGTTTCCTCCTTTCTTGAGTAGTGGTGTTACATTTATGGTTTTTCAGTCTGCTGAGAACTTTCCAGAACCTAGGAAAATTTTGGAAGATTACAACCAATCCATCTACTATCTCTTTCGCTTGTCCTTTAAGACCCAGGCATACAGATCCAGGGGACTTGTCTGCTAATTATGATTGTTTTAAGTTCCTCCCTCCCTTTTGCCTCTTGATTTCCTACTATTCTTGGGATGACTTCTACTGTGAAAACAGATACAAAATACTTGTTCAAAACCCTGCCATTTCCTTATTTTCCATTATTAATTCCCCAGGCTCCCCCTTTTAAGGGGCCAACACTTCAGTGACTCTGTTCCTTTTATAAACTTGTCAATGTTTTTAGTGTCTGTTTTTAAAATTTCTTGCTAATTTTCTCTAATACATCAATTTCTCTCTCTCCATTTTGTTTTAATCATCCTTTGTTTTCTAAAATTTTCCCGATCTTCTGGGCTACCACTAATCTTTACAGAATTGTGCATCTTTTCTTTAAATTTGATACCATCCTTAACTTCCTTAGTTAACCACAGATGGTGCATTCTTCTCATAGTGTCTTTCTTTCTCATTGGAATGTATCTTTGTTGAGAATTATGAAATGTCTCCTTAAATGCCTGACACAGCTTCTCTACCATCTTATCCTTAAACCTGTATTCTCCTTTGACTTTAGCCAACTCTTTCTTTATACCCCGATAATTTCCTTTATTTATATTTAAGACACAAGTTTCAGACCCAAATTTCTCACCCACAAAATGTGAAATTCTATCATGTTATGATTGCACTTACCAAGTGGATTTTTCACTACGAAATTAAATTCAATTAATTATCTGGAATTGAAGATTAATCTCAGTAATGGTGACCATCGCCAGAATTTTCCGGCCCTGTTGAAGTCAACGGACATTTGAATGGCTTGCAGCATCCTCTGCAAGGGAACTCAATGCAGCAAGGCCAGAAAATCCCAGCTCATGAAATTGTCATCAGTTGTCGTAAAAAACCATCTGGTTCACTAATGTCCTTTTGGGAAAAAAAATCTGCCACCCTTGCCACAAATTATTTAAAAAGGGAGGGAGACAGAAAGCAGGAAACTACGGGCCAGTTTCTTGACATCTATGACAGGGAAGATGTTAGAAGCCATTATTAAAGATGTTATGGCAGGGCGCTTAGAAATGTTCTAGGTAATCAGGCAGAGTCAACATGGTTTTGTGAAAAGGAAATCATGTTTAACCAATTTATTGGAGTTATTTGAAGAAGTAATGTGCTGTGGATAAAGGGAAACTGGTGGATGTACTGTACTTAGATTTCCAGAAGGCATTTGACAAGGTGCAACATCAAAGGTTATTGTGGAAAATAAAAGCTCATTGTGTAGGATATAACATACTGGCATGGGCAGAAGATTAGCTAGCTAAAAGGAAGCAGAGAGTTAGCATAAATGGGTCTTTTTCTGGTTGGCAGAATGTGATGAGTAGTGTACCACAGGGATCAGTGCTAGGGCCTCAACTTTCTACAATTTATATAAATGACTTGGATGAAAGGTCCAAAGGTATGCTTGCTAAATTTGCTGGTGACAATGGCTAATATTTAAGGAACAAATGTATGCATTGCTACAGTTATACATTCCTTTCTGGCGCAAAAACACATCAGGAAAAGCAGCACAACCATGACTAACAAAATAAATTAAGGATAGTATTAGATCCAAAGAGGAGTCATATAAAGTTGCTAGAAAAAGTAGCAAGCCTGAGGATTGGGGAGCATTTTAGAATTCAGCAAAGAATGGCCAAGAGATTGATTAAGAGGGGAAAAATAGAGTATGAGAGTAAGCTTGCAAGTAACATAAGAGAGGACTGTAAAAGCTTCTATAAGTATGTAAAATGAAAAAGATTAGTGCAGACAAATGTAAGCCCCTTACAGTCTGAAACAGGAGAATTTATAATAGAGAACAAGGAAATGGCAGAGCAATTAAACAACTCCTTTAGTTCTGTCTTCACAGAAGAAGACACAAATAACTTCCCAGAAATACTAGGGAACTGACGGTCGACTGAGGAGGAAAAATTGAAGGAAATTAGTATTACAAAAACAATAGTGCTGGGGAATATAATGGAGCTGAAAGCTGATAAATCCCCAGGGCCTGATAAGCTACATCCCAGGATATTAAAGGAAGTGACCATGGAAATAATGGATACGCTGGTTGTCATCATCCAAAATTCTGTAGACTCTGGAACAGTCCCAGCAAATATAACCCCACTATTTAAAAGAGAAAGGAGGGGAAAAAACTGGGAATTACAGATAGGTTAACCTAACATCAGTTTTAGGGAAAATGCTAGACTCTATTATAAAGGATGTGATAACAGGACACTTAGAAAATATCCACGGGATTAGACAAAGTCAGCATTGATTTATGAACGGGAAATCATGTTTGACAAGCCCACTTGTGTTTTTTGAGGACATAACTAGCATAATACATAAGGGAGAACCAGTGGATGCGATGTATTTGGATTTTCAGAAAGCTTTCGATAAAGTCCCACATAAGAGATTAGTGTGTAAAATTACAGCATATGGGATTGGGAGTAATATATTGACATGGATTAAGAATTGGTTAGCAGACAGGAAATAGAGAGTAGGAATAAATGGGTCTTTTTTTGGAATGGCAGGCAGTGACTAGTGGGGTACCACAGGGATGAGTGCTTGGGCCCCAGATATTCATAATTTATATCAATGATTTGGATGAGGGAACCAAATATAATATTACCAAGTTTGCTGAAGATATGAAATTTGGTGGGAATGTGAGCGATGAGGAGGGTGTAAAGAGGCTTCAAGACGATTTAGACAGGTTGAGTAAATGGGCAAATACATGGCAGATGCACTATAACGTGGATAAGTGTGAAGTTATCCATTTCAGCAGGAAAACCAGAATTGCAGAGTATTATTTAAATGATGATAGATTTGGAAATGTTGATGTACAAAGGGACCTGGGTGCCCTTGTACACCAATCACTGAAAGCAAACTGCAGGTGCAGCAAGCAGTTAAGAAGGCAAATGGGTATGTTGGCCTTCATTGCAACAAGACTTGAGCACAGGAGCAAGGATGTCTTACTGCAGCTGTACACGGCTTTGGAGAGACCACCCCTGGAGTATTGTGAGCACTTTTGGTCTCCTTACCTCAGAAAGGATATGCTTGCCATGGAGGGAGTGCAGCGAAGGTTCACCAGTGATTCCTGGGATGGCAGGATTATCATATGAGGAAAGAATGGGCCGACTACACCTGTATTCACTGGAGTTTAGAAGAGAGAGGAGATCTCATTGAAACGTATAAAATTCTGACAGGGATGGACAGGTTGGATGCCGTGATGATATTTCCTCTGGATGGTGAGTCTAGAACAAGGGGTCACAATCTCAGGATACAGGGTAGGCCATTTAGGACTGAGATGAGGAGAAACTTCTTCACTCAGAGGGTGGTGAACCTATGGAATTCTCTACCACAGAAGGCTGTGGAGGCCAGGACACTCAAGGCGTCAAGGGGCATGGGGAGAGCATGGGAGTAAAGCGTTGAGATAGAGGATCAGTCTTGATAATATTGAATGGTGAAGCAAGCTCGAAGGGCTGAACGACCTACTTCTGCTCCTATTTTCTATGTTTCTAAAACGATAGGTAGGAAAGTAAGTTGTGAAGAGGACATAAGGAGGCTACAAAGGGATATTGATAGGTTAAGTGAGTGGGAAAAGATCTGGCAAATGGAGTACAATATGGGCAAATGTGAAATTGCCCATTTTTTCAGGAAGAATAGAAAAGCAACATATTGTCTAAATGGTGAGAGATTGCAGAGCTTTGGGCACAGAGGGGTCTGGGTTTTATAGTGCATGAATCACAAAAGATTAGAATGCAGGTATGAAAGTAATTAGGAAAGTTAATAGAATGTTATTGTATATTGTGAGGGGATTTGCATACAAAAGTTGGGAGGTTATGCTTCAGTTGTACAGGACACTGGTGAGATCACATCTGGAGTACTGTGTATAGTATTGGATTCTTTATTTAAGGAAGGGTGTATATATGTTAGAAACAGTTCAGAGGTTTACTAAACTAATACCAGGAATGGGCAGGTTGTCTTATGAGGAGAGGTTGGGCAGGCTAGGCTTGTATCCACTAGAGTTTAGACTGATAAGAGGTGACTTGATTGAAACCTTTAAAATCCTAAGAGGAAAAGGTTCTGAAGAAGGGTCATATGGATTCGAAACGTTAACTCTGTTTCTCTCACCACAGCTGCTGCTAAACCTGCTGAGTTTTTCCAGCATTTTCTGTTTTTGTTTAAGATGCTAAGGGGTCTTGACAGGGTGGATGTGGAGAGGATGTTTCCTCTTGTGGGAGAATCTAGAACTAGAGGTCACTGTTTAAAAATAAGGGCTCACCTATTTAAGACAGAGATGAGAATTTTTTTTCTCTGAGGGTTGTGAATCTTTGGAACTCTCTTCCTCAAAAGGCAGTGGAGGCAGAATCTTTGAATATTTTTAAGGCAGAGGTAGACAGATTCTTGATAAACAAAGGGATGAAAGGTTATCAGGGGTAGACAGAGATTACAATCAAAACATCCATGATCTTATTGAATGGCAGAGCAAGATCGAGGGGCCGAGTGGCCTACTCCTGTTCTTAATTCGTATGTCCTTTACATGGTCTTCCCTAAATGTGGCCCCAGACCCACAGCAATGTGGTTGATTCTTAAATGCCCTCTGAAAGGCATAGCAAGCCTTACCAGCAAGGCCTACTTCCCAGTAAAGAATTTTTTAAAAATAAGAGTCAAGGCCACAGAGGCAGGTCTTGGCAATCCGGTGGGGGGGGGAGGGGTGCACCGTCTGGCGATGGTGCCATTGCAGCATGGGGCAGCCAAAAAGGAGGGCCACCTCCCACAGGAAACTGGTGGTCTCCCTGCACAGCAGTAGCCCCTCTTGGTACCCATAAAATGCTAGCGGGGCAGAAAGAGGCCCCTAAATGGCCAATTAATTTGTTTAATTGCCGGCCACCTCTGAACGGTGGGAGTGGGGTTGCATGCCACTGACGTTTCTGTCCAGGGATATACAGTGCTGATGGAAAGACATCAGGCTCCCCTCTCAGTGCCTGCTGTCAACATAAGGCCTCTCCCCTCCCAGCCCATCTCCACTGGTTTATTCTCCCAGGTAGATGTAAAAGATCCCATTGCACTATTTAACAAAGGAAGTTTCCCAGTGTCTTAGCCAATAATTATCTCTCTTCCAATATCAATAAAATATATCAGCTGTGCATTTTTCTCATTGCTCTTCACAGAACCACAAAGTGATGAAGAGGCACTTCGGCCCATTGAGTCTGCACCGACATGTGAGTAACACCTGATTTACCTGTCTAATCCCATTTACCAGCGCTTGGCCCATAGCCTTGAACGTTATGACGTGCCAAGTGCTCATCCAGGTACTTTTTAAAGGATGTGAGGCAACCTGCCTCCACCACCCACCCAGGCAGCGCATTCCAGACCATCACCACCCTCTGGGTAAAAAAGTTTTTTCTCACCTCCCCATTAAACCTCCTGCCCCTCACCTTGAACTTATGTCCCATCATGACTGACCCTTCAGTTAAGGAGAACAGCTGCTCCCTATCCACCCTGTCCATACCCCTCACAATCTCGTACGCTCTTCATGGAACCTTGCACAAACTAGCTGATCTGTTTCCCTACATTCAACAATGACTATATTTCAAGAGTGATTCACTACTTGTAAAGCACTTTGGGCCAGCTGATGACATGAAAATGCTACATATACGCAAGCGTGTTCTTTCTTAGTCACATGATGGCTCATAACTTCCATGGGGTGGCAATCAGAGTCGGATTGCCATACCGCTCCCACTTACTTACCTGGAAATGAGGCCGTTCCTTTCTTGCCCAAGCTTCCAACTCAAGCTGAGTGAGAACAGTGCAGTGGATTCCCGAGGTCTTCTATCGAGACCGCTGAGTCGGAAGGAAGCCATGCCCCCTTTTTAATGGCACCAGCAGCCGTAAAGCAGGTAAATTTAAAGGTCCAGCCACTTTGAGTAGCCAGGGAGAAGGTAAGTTTGTAAGGTGAGTGGTGGGGGGTTGGGGTTGGGTGGTCAGTTGTGTGGGGGGGTCAGGTGCTCAGGGGTTGTGGTCAGTGGGGAGGGTAGTCAGTAGGGGCCTTGGTGAGGACAGTCAGGGGATCCTGTGGGAGCAGTCCTATGGGGGACCGCTGGGATGGGATAAGTCAGGGATTCCTGTGGGGGTCAGGAGTGGGGGGGGGGGGGGGGGGGGGGGGGGGGAGGAGGTCCTTAGGGGATTGGGGGGGATGCAGTCAGTACTGTAGTTACCCATGAGTTACAAGTGGTTTTAATTCTTCTAACTTTTTTTAGGTAACTATTACTGGAAGACAGTCAAAACCATCCGAACTTTGTGATGTATATCGTACTTTCAGATGGTTCCTATTGGAGGGCAATTGCCCAATGGAAGTTTGAACTTCCCAGGAAACTATTTTGCAATCTTTAGTGGGGGCTACTTCTGCAGTGGGTGGGTTGGGGGGGTGGGGGTTGTGAATGGGGTTCTTCAGCTAATCTTTGGGGTTACCCCTTTATGGGTATATGGCATATGAGAATTATGGAATACTTGATTTAAAATTGCTAAACCTTGTATAACGTCGGTGAGGCAGAGAGTAATATGAGAAGATCTAATCAAGAGGAAACGAGATCAGGGGAGGAAACAAGTCATACGAGGAGACATCATTAAAAGGAGACGAGATCAGAAGAGACAGACAGTCATGCAAGAAGACATGATTAAGAAAAGACGAGATTAGGGAAAGAGGCAGAGTCAGGTGAAAAGATCTAAGTAAAGACGAGGCAGCTGATCTAGTGAATTTTTTGTAACAGTATAAATTGACTGCTGAAACACTGTACTGCAGAACCCCTACTTGTAGGGCTCCTCCTTGCAGCACATAATCATTTGAACAAGACATCCGAGTCTTGAGGCGTTTTTGGGTGCCAGGGCAAGCCCACCCCTGCTCGCCATGCCACCGCCCCCCCACCAGTTGCAATGCCCTGAGCTCAGAGGTTATGGTCCATAGTTGTTACAAAAATGAAATTTGCAAGATTATGTTCTGGGGCTGCCTCTTTAATTTAGGATAAAATGGAGATTGAAGGGGTTCTTGTAATTGATTCTGAATTCTGCCTGACAACAAGCTTGGCTGGCTGGTTGTATTACTGGGAAGAAGGTATGAGATATTCACATCTGGACACCTGTGCTTATGGTGGTTAGAGTGTTAGTCTCCAAGTCACAGAGAGGTGTTAGGAATGTCAGATTTTGTAAGAAGTTATAAACTGTATATTTAAATCCAAGCGAGAATGGAGTTGGGGGTCTCGAGGATAGCTAATTAACATTTTTACCTGGATACAGGGCCCATATGATTCACGTTGCTGTGGAGATGAGTTTTGAGAGGGAAAGAGTCATTGCTCTGTTTGATATATTTGCAGAGCTATAGAGAAAAGTCAAGTGAGTGCGACTAATCGGACAGTTCTTTCAAAGAGCCACACAGGCCTCCTAAAATGCTGTAAGATTCTACAACAGGAAGCCCTATACCCTATCTCCTATAGCCTATTTACTGAAGTTAGGTGCATTGTTCTGCATCTATGTGCACAGTAACAAAGCCAACAGTATCTGCAACATATCAAATCTTTCTCCAGGACTAGAGATGAGAAGAATTGTCCTACATATTGTATGTATATTTTAATGTGAATGATTTGGAGGAAGCTTTGCCTACTTACCTTAGGGAGAAAGAGCCAAAGGAATTATTAAAAGGCTCTCATTCAAACCTCAATGGGAATGCAGAAAATTGGGCATACATTTCAGCAGATCCAATTTCTTAATTTAGAGCTACTAATTTTAATGGGCATGTAACTGGAAACATTATAAATACAGTAGGGGAGCAGAGTTTTGCCAAATGCATGCTTTAGTATCTCAAGGCAGCATAAGTAGTTATGGAGAGGTCTATGGAAGAGCTGACAAAGTATGCAAATTTTGGATTAGAAACTAAGTTATCAGATAAGATCTGTCCATATTTTGGTGAAACTTTCTTGACCAATATGCAGCTGTTATTAACTAGAAAAAGAGATTCATTCCCCTTTATGCTTATTGTTTAAGACTAAATAGAATTTTGTCAGAATGGATTCGTTTGCAGCCACGCTTTCTTGACCAGTCCAATTTCATGACACTCACTGTGGCCAAGTGATGCTTTGTGCCTAAGACAGACACCCAGGAAAATCTTCTCTGACAGCTAATATTATTATTCTTTGCACATTTTTGTTTCTGCTATCTTCACAAGATTGTGCCCGAACCTGAAATTTATATTCACTGAATCATCCAAGAACATGATTTGTACTTTTCAGTTTCTTATAGTTAGTAAGTAACAAACATTTTAGGAGTTTGTTTTTTTTTTTACATATTTGTGAATGATACCAAGACAGGAAGCAAGATAAGGGGAGGTGGGAGTGTAACAGTAATGTCACTGGACTAGTAATCCAGAGGCCCAGGCTAGCTCTGGGGACACAAGTTCAAATCCCACCAAGGTGGCTGGTAGAATTTCAATTCAATTAATAAATCTTGGAATTAAAAGCTAGTCTCAGTAATGGTGACCATGAAACCATTGTCGATCATCATAAAAACCCATCTGGTTCATTAATGTCCTTTAGTGAAGCAAATCTGCTGCCCTTACCTGTTCTGGCCTGCATGTGACTCCAAACCCACAGCAATGTGGTTGGTGCTCAAGTGGCCAAGCAAGTCACTCAGTAGTAGCAAACCATTATGAAGCCTAAAAGGAATGAAACTGGACAGACCACCCGACATTGACCTAGGCATCGGAAACGACGACAACAAATACAGCTCTGTCAACCTTGCAAAGCCCTCCATCTGGGGTTTATGCCAAAACTGGGAGAGTCTAGTCAGGCAACGCCTGTGATAAAATCAATTTTTCTGTGTTCCATGTGCTATGTAAGACTAGCAGTTTGCTTATCATTTAAAAATACCGAATGTTCCAATGCTTGTTACATTTGTTCCAGCTTCCTTCCCAGATTCTCTCTTTTGCTCTGGGACCTCCTCTGGGCTTTTTTTGGACCACCCTCTCTCCCTCCTTATTCCATGTCTAGACTCCTCTAACTAAAACTAACAGCCCTGAATTGCTGTTCACTGAACTGATCTGGGTGATCTTATCAAAACACTGGCAGAGTCCTGCCCTTGGTCCAGGATCCTAACAAGTCATACTCACAGGATAATACCTTACAGGAAATGTCCCAGATACCAGCATCACCATCCCTGGGTATGCCCTATCCCACCAGAGGTGGCGGCACAGTGGTATTGAGTTGCCACAGAAGTCCTCATCATTGACTCCAGATCCCATGAAGTCTCTTGGCCTAAAGGCAAACATGGGCAAGGAAATTTCCTAATGATTAGTACATATCACCCTCCCCTCCACTCAGCTGATGAATCAGTACTCATGTTGAACACCACTTGGAGCAACATAAGAACAAGGAGCAGGAGTAGGCAATTCAGCCCCTCAAGCCTGCCCCGCCGTTCATTACAATCATGGCTGATCTCATTTCGGCCTCAACTCCAATTTCCCACCCTCTCCTTATAACCTTTCAACCCATTACTAATTAAAAATCTGTCTATCTCCTCCTTAAATTTATTCAGCGTCCCAGCATCCACTGCACTCTGAGGTAGTGAATTCCACAGATTCACGACCCTTTGAGAAAAGTATTTCCTCCTCATCTCTGATTTAAATCTACCACCCCTAGCCTAAAACTATGGCCTCTCGTTCTTGAATGCCCCACAAGGGGAAATATCTGCTCCACATCAACTTTGTCTATCCCCTTTAGCATCTTATATACCTCAATTAGATCTCCTCTCATCCTTTTAAACTCTAGGGAGTATAGGCCTAAACTGCTCAATCTCTCCTCATAAGACAAGCCCCACATCTCTGGAATCAATCTAGTGAACCTCCTCTGAACCGCCTCCAGTGCAACTACATCCTTCCTCAAGTAAGGGGACCAAAACTGTGCACAGTACTCCAGGTGCAGTCTCTCCAATGCCTTGTACAGTTGCAACAACACTTCCCTATTTTTATACTCTATTTGCCTTACCTATTATCTGCTGTACCTGCATATAAACCTTCAGCAATTCATGCACGAGGACACCCGGATCCCTCTGCAGTGAAGCATTCTGAAGTTTCTCTCCATTTAAATAATAAGTTGCATGAAAGGGAAATCATGTTTAACCAATTTGTTGGAGTTCTTTGAAGGAGTAACGTGCATTGTGAATAAAGGGGAGCCTGTGGATGTAATACATTGGATTTCCAGAAGGCATTTGATAAGAACATAAGAACTATGAGGAGTAGGCCATTTGGCCTCTCAAGCCTGTCCCGTCATTCAACAAAATCATGGCTGATCTGCCCCAAGCCTCAAATCCTTTTTCATGCCAGCTCCTCATAGCCCTCAACTTCCTGATATTTCAAAAAATCTTCTACGTCCTCTTTAAATACCTTTAGCGACTGGTGTATGAGGACACCCAGGTCTCATTGCACATTCCCCTCTCTCAATTTATAGCCATTCAGATAATAATCTGCCTTCCTGTTTTTGCTACCAAAGTGGATAACCTCACATTTATCCACATTATAGAGCATCTGCCATGCTTTTGCCCACTTACTCAGCTTGTCCAAATCACACTGAAGCATCTTTGCATCCTCATCACAGCTCACCCTCCCACCAGCTTTGCGTCATCTGCAAATTTGAGATATTACATTTAGTTCCCTCATCTAAATCATTAATATATATTGTCAATAACTGAGGTCCCAGCACCGATCCCTAATACTGATTTCTTTCAGTTCCTCCCTCTCACTAAACCCTGTGTTCCCCAACATTTCTGGTATATACATTATTTGTGTCCTCCTTTGTGAAGACAGAGCCAAAGTATGTATTTAGTTGGTCAGCCATTTCTTTGTTCCCCATTATAAATTCCCCTGTTTCTGACTGTCAGGGACCTACATTTGTCTTCACCAATCTTCTTCTCTTCACATACCTATAGAAACTTTTACGGTCAGTTTTTATGTTCCCCGCAAGCTTACTCTCGGAGTCTATTTTTCCCTTCTTAACCAATCCCTTGGTCCTCCTTTGCTGAATTCTAAATTGCTCCCAATCCTACAGGATATCCACCATCGTGCTGTATAGTATTACCACTGTACTAAGCTAAATGGGACAGATTTCGACAGATCAGGCAACTCAAGACTGGGCTACCATGAGGTTCTGTGGGCCATCATCAGCAGCAGCAGCAGAGGCAGAATTGTCTCCAACCAAAATCTGTAACCTCATAACCCAGCATATCTCCCACTTTACGACTGCCATCCAGCCAGGGGATCAACCCTGGTTTAATGAAGAGCGCAGGAGGGCATGTCAGGAGCATAACGAATAATGAGGTGCCAATCTGGTGAAGCTACATCACAGGACTACTTGCATGTTAAACAGCAGAAGCAACATGCGATAAACAGAGCTAAGCAATCCCACAACCAACAGATTAGATCAAAGCTCTGGAGTTCTGCCACATCCAGTAGTGAATCGTGGTGGACAATAAAACAACTAATGGGAGGAGGAGGCTCCACAAGTATACACATACTCAATGAGGGGAGCCCAGCACATCAGTGCAAAAGCAAGGCTTAAGCATTTGCAACCATCTTCAGCCAGAGGTGCCAAGTGGATGATCCATCTTGGTATCTTGGCCTCCTCGGTAAATTCCAGTGATCACAGATCACAGCTAGCCTGACTCACTCCTAGAGGTATCAAGAGATAATGGAAAGGCCTTGGGCCCTGACAATATTCCAGCAATAGTACTGAAGACTTGTGCTCCAGAACTTGCTGCACCCCTGGCTAAGCTGTTCCAGTACAGCTACAACACTGGCATCTACCCAGCAATATGGAAAATTGTTCTGTCCTGTCCATAAAAAGCTGGACAAGTCCAACTCGGCCAATTACTGCCTCATCAGTCTACTCTCAATCATTAGCACAATGATGGAGGGGTCATTGACAGTGCTATCAAGCAGCACTCACTCAGCCACAACCTGCTCACTGAAACTCAGCTTGGGTTCTGCCACTCGGAATTCAGTATAACCACGGCTGATCAGATCGTGGCCTGAACTTCACTTTCCTGCCTGCCTCCCCTTAACCCCTGACTCCCTTGCAGATCAAAAATTACAGGGTAGAGAAAGAGCAAAAGAGGTGTGTGTCAGGGTGGAATATAGGAAAGATTAAATGACAAGAGAAATGACCAGGGTCACTCAGCTCATGATCTCATTACAGCCTTGTCCAAACATGGACAAAAGAGCTGAACTCCAGAGGTGAGGTGAGAGTGACTGCCCTTAACATCAAGTCAATATTTGACCGAGTGTGACATCAAGGAACCCTAGCAAAACTGGAGTCAATGGGAATCAGAAGGAAAACGTTCCTCCGGTTGAAGTCATGCCTAGCACAAAGAGCCTTGGTCCAAAGGTAAAAATTCCAGAGGTGAGTTAAGAGTGGCTGTCCTTGACATCAAGGCAGCATTGGACCGAGTATATCATCAAGGATCACTAGCAAAACTGAAGTCAATGGGAATTGGGGAAAATTTTCCACTGATTGGAGTCATATCTAGCACAAAGAAAGATAGCTATGGTTGTTGGAGGTTAATTATCTCAGTTCTGGGACATCACTGCTGGAGTTGCTTAGGGTAGTGTCCCAGGCCCAAAGATCTTCAGCTGCTTCATCAACGACCTTCCTTCCATCATAAGGGTAAAAGTGGGGATATTCACTGATGATTGCACAATGTTCAGCACCATTCGCAACACCTCAGATACTGAAGCAGTCCATGTCCATATGCAGCAAGACCTAGACAACATTCAGGATTGGGCTGATAAGTGGCAACATTCAGGCTTGGGCTGATAAGTGGCAAATAACATTTGCGCCACGCAAGTGCCGGGCAATAATCATTTCCAACAAGAGAAAATCTGACCACCTCCCACTGACATTCAATGGCATTACCATCACTAAATCCACCACCAACAACATCCTGAGGGTTACCATTAACCAGAAAGTGAACTGTATGATACATATAAACGCTGTGGCTACACGAACAGGTCATAAGAGTGGGAATTCTGAGGCGAGTAACTCACCTTCTGACTCCCCAAAGCCTGTCCACCATCTACAAGGCACAAGGCAGGAGTGTGACGGAATACTTTCCACTTGCCTAGATGAATGCGGCTCTAACAACACTCAAGGAGCTCAGCACCATCCAGGACAAAGCAGGTCATTTTATTGACACCCGATGCACAGCCTTAGACATTCACTCCCTCCACCATCGATGCACAGTGGTAGCAGTGTGTACCATCTACAAAATGCACTGCAGCAACTCACCAAGGCTCCTTCAACAGCACCTTCTAAACCTGTAACCTCTACCAACTGGAGTTGGGACCTTTGCTGTTTATAGTATACATAAATGATTTGGATGAGAATGTAACTGGGCTAATTAGTAAGTTTGCAAGACGACACTAAGGTTGGGGGAGTTGCATATAGTGAAGAGGTTTGTCAAAGGATACAATGGGATAAAGATCGGTTGGAGACTTGGACGGAGAAATGGCAGATGGAGTTTCATCCGGACAAATGCGAGGTAATGCATTTTGGAAGGTCTAATACAGGTAGGAATTATACAGTAAATGGCAGAATCCTTAAGTGCATCGAAGGACAGAGGGATCTGGGTGTACAGGTCCACAGATCACTGAAAGTGGCAACGCAGGTGGATAAGGTGATCAGGAAAGCATATGGCTTGCTTGCCTTCATCGGCAGGGGTATTGAGTATAAAAGCTGGGAAGTCATGCTGCAGCTGTAGGCCACACTTGGAACATTGCCTGCAATTCCGGTCACCACATTACCAGAAGGCTATGGAGGCGTTGGAGAGGGTGCAGAGGAGGTTTACCAGGATCCTGCCTGGTCTGGAGGTTATTAGCTATGAGGAGAGGTTGAAGAAACACGGATTGTTCTCATTAGAGCAACGGAGATTGAGGGGCGACTTGACAGAAGTTTACAAAATTATGAGTGGCATGAACAGAGTAGATAGTCAGAAGCTTTTTCCCAGGGTGGAAGAGTCAATTACTAGGGGACATAGATCTAAGGTGAGAGGAGAAAACTTTACCCAAGAGTAAGTAAAACTGTGATCAAAATATACACAATCAAATTTAATAAGAGTGCCAGTACATATCTACAACTGCAGCCTTTCTCCACAAGGCAAGAAACACCCAGCAATTTTTGCCACAATCTTCCTCAACACTAATGTTGGTACATTTAATGCACTTTCAGTGTAACTACATCACAGACACCTGTATGGACAAACTGCCAATGGTGAACCTCCATGTTACTCACAAATATAATCATATCTGAACTTTTGTTCGAAAAATTGTTTTCAAACTGTTGGAAATGTTTTTCTCTTCATATTCGCCCACAGGACGTATTTCCAACCTCTGACTGATTGTCAGTG
Source organism: Carcharodon carcharias (assembly GCF_017639515.1). Classification (NCBI taxonomy): domain Eukaryota; kingdom Metazoa; phylum Chordata; class Chondrichthyes; order Lamniformes; family Lamnidae; genus Carcharodon; species Carcharodon carcharias. The sequence continues at coordinate 103,289,636 of NC_054474.1, forward strand.
GGAGGTAAAGATTCAAGGCCAGGTACTTTCCTTACATGCTAACAGCTCACCACACCTCCCAACAGCCAGTTACAATCTTGAGCCCAATAAAACAGATGCATCTCCTCAATCACACAGAAGGGCTGTTTAGGCAGATGTAGAGGAATCTGCTTAGACACATGCAAACATGGGTGCAAACAGTATGTTTTTAAATGCAGCAATCAAAGATAACAATTTTACTGTCTGGCATTTAACCCCAGTTAGTTATCACTAAAATCAGATAGTAGGCCTGACAGAATTTATTCTCTCATCTGGGACTGGTGGCATACGATAGATCAGAAATAATGTGAAACTCAAAAAAAGCTGTAGAAAAAGGTTATGTTAGAAATAACCTTGGAGGTATAGAGGGGAAACATTTGGCACATCAGTTTTATTTAAGTGCAACCAGGAAAATTGGAGTTTTGATTTGAGTCAATGCTCAGTTCCTCCCCACCTCCCCTCCCACCCCGCCCCCTCCCTATCCCTCCCACCCCCAGCCCCTCTCCCCCTTCCCCCTCTCAACCCCACCCCCTCCCTCCCCTCTCAACCCCACCCCCCTCCCTCCCCCCTCTCAACCCCACCCCCCTCCCTCCCCCCTCTCAACCCCGCCCCCACTCCCTCCCTCCCTTTCCCCTCCCCCTTCCTCTCCCCCCGCCCCCCTCTCTCCATCCCCCCTCTCTCCCCACCCTCCCTCACCCACCCTCTTTTCCCCGCCCCCTCTTTTTCCCACCCTCTCTTTTGCCCCCGCCCCCTTCCTCTCCCCCGCCCCCTTCCCCACCCCTTCTCTCCCCACCCTCCCTCACCCACCCCACCCCCCTCTCTCCCCCCTCTCTCCCCACCCTCCCTCACCCACCCTCTTTTCCCCGCCCCCTTCCTCTCCCCCGCCCCCTCTCTCCCCCCGCCCCCTCTCTCCCCTGCCCCCTCCCTCACCCCCCTCGCCCCACCCTCTCTCTCCCCCTGCCCCCTCCCTCACCCCCTCTCCCCACCCTCCCTCACCCCACCCTCCTTCTTTTCCCCGCCCCCTCTTTTCCCCACCCTCTTCCTCTCCCCCCAACCCCCTCTCCCCCTCCCCCCCTCTCTCACCCACCCTCTTTTCCCCACCCTCTCTTTCCCCCGCCCCCTTCCTCTCCCCCCTCTCTCACCCACCCTCTTTTCCCCACCCTCTCTTTCCCCCGCCCCCTTCCTCTCCCCCCTCTCTCCCCCCCTCACCCACCCTTGCCCCACCCTCTTTTCCCCACCCTCTCTTTTCCCCCCACCCCCCACAACCCCTCTTTCCGCCCGCCCCCGCTCCTGAACTCTCCCCTCTCCTCCTCCCCCCATTCCCCCCTCTCCCCCCATTCCCCTCCCCCCCATTCCCCCCTCCATTCCCTCCCCTCCCCCTCCATTCCCCCCCTCCCATTCCCCCCCTCTCCATCCCCACCCCTCCATTCCTCCCCTCTCCCCCCGCCCCCGATCTGTGTGCGTCCCTCCCGGGTCTGTGTGCGCCTTTCCCCCAGCAAACCCCCGGGGTCTCTGTGCGCCCCTCTGTGTCTGAGTTTGCCCTCCGCCAGCCCGGGGACTTTGGTTGCCTCTGCCCTCCCCATCCCAGTTTGATGTAGGTTTTTTTTGTGTAGGAGTAGCGCTCTGACTCACACAGCACCCAGATCCCGCACAGGGTGACAAAGCTGTCGTTAAGAGATTCTTTATCGATGGTGATATTCATGGCGCCTCCTTCCTCAATACTCGCGCATCATGTGACCCGTGCCCAACGGCCTCAGAGACACTACGTGACCCCTAACGGTCGGCAGGCAGCACCACGTGACGCATGTGACAAGGGCGGCAGCCGGCAGTACGTGACGTTCGTAACGGCCGGCATGACGTAATTAGCAAAGGCCCGTGACTCCATTGATCGTTTTTCTGTTCTTTTCTTGAGTATAAGGTTAGCATGTTGATGTGATGAATGTGGACTTCTAAAAGGCATTCAATATAGTGCCACACAGCAGACTTGTGAGGAAAGTTATAGGTCATAGAATATAAGGGACATTAGCAACGTGGATACAAAATAGGCTGAGGGGTAGGAAACAGAGTAAAGATGAAGGGATATTTTTCAGGCTGGAAGAAAGTTTAGAATGGAGTTCCCCAGGGGTTGGTATTGGGACCGCTGCTTTTTTTGACATGTATAAATGATCTAGATCTTGGTGTGCAGGGGACAATTTCAAAGTTTGCAGACAACAGAAAACTTGGGAGAATTGTAAACTGTGAGGAGGACAGTGTAGAATTTCAAAGGTGGAGTGGACAGATAGGTTGTAGATGAAGTTCAATGTGGAGAAGTGTGAGGTGATACACTTTGGTACAAAGAACATGGGGAGATGGTATAAAATAAAGAGTATTATTCTAAAGGAGCAGAGAGACCTGGGTGTATATGTACATAAGTCATTAAAGGTGGCAGGACAGGTAAAGAGAGCTGTTTCTCAAGCAAACAGTATTCTAGGCTTCATTATTCGGGACGGAAAGTACAAGAGCAGGGAGGTTATGATGAACTTATATAAGACATTGGTTAGACCTCAGCTGGAGTATTGTGTACAGTTCTGGAAGCCACACTATAGGAAGGACGTGAACACATTGGGGAGAGTGCAGAGGAGGTTTACAAGAATGGTTCCAGGAATGAGACGCTTCGGTTATGAGGGAAGATTGGAGAAGTTGAGACTGTTTTCCCTGGAGAGGAGAAGGCTAAGAGGAGACTTGATAGAAGTTTTCAAAATCATAAGGGGTCTGGACAGAGTAGATAGGGAGAAACTGTTCCTGCTCATAAACAGAATCACAGTGCAGAAGAGGCCCTTCAGCCCATCGAGTCTGCACCGACATGTCAGAAACACCTGACCTACCTACCTAATCCCATTTACCAGCACTTGGCCCATAGCCTTGAATGTTATGACATGCCAAGTGCTCATCCAGGTACTTTTTAAAGGATGATGCAACCCACCTCCACCACCGTCCCGGGCAGTGCTTTCCAGACTGTCACCACCCTCTGGGTAAAAAGTATTTCCTCATATCCCCCTAAACCTCCTGCCCCTCACCTTGAACTTACATCCCCTTGTGACTGACCCTTCAATTAAGGGGAACAGCTGTTCCCTATCCACCCTGTCCATGCTCCTCATAATCTGTATACCTCGATCAGGTGTACCTCAGTCTTCTCTGCTCCAACGAAAACAACCCAAGTCTATCCAACCTCTCTTCATAACTTAAATGTTTCATCCCAGGCAACGTCCTGGTGAATCTCCTCTGCACCCCCTCCAGTACAATCACATCATTCCTATAATGTGGCAGCCAGAACTGCACACAGTACTCCAGCTGTGGCCTCAGCAAGGTTCTATACAACTCCAACATGACCTCCCTACTTTTGTAATCTATGCCTCGATTGATAAAGGCAAATGTCCCATATGCCTTTTTCACCACCCCACTAACATGCCCCTCTGCCTTCAGAGATCTATGGACACACACCAAGATCCCTTTGCTCCTCAGAACTTCCTAGTGTCATGCCGTTCATTGAATACTTCCATCTCAATTTACTCCTTCCAAAGTGTATCACCTCACAATTTTCAGGATCAAATTCCATCTGCCACTTATCTGCCCATTTGACCATCCTGTCCATATCTTCCTGTAGCCCACGACACTCAACCTCACTGTTAACCACCTGGCCAATTTTTGTGTCATCTTCAAACTTCAAACTTACTAATCCTACCCCAAACATATGTCGTTTATATAAATGACAAATAATAGGGGACCCAGCACAGATCCCTGTGGACACTGGCTTCCAGTCACTAAAACATCCTTCTGTCATCACCCTCTGTCTCCTACAACTAAGCCAATTTTGAAACCACCTTATCAAATTACCCTGTATCCCATGTACATTTGCCTTCTTTATAAGTCTCCTATGTGGGACCTTGTCAAAGGCTTTCCTGAAATCCACATAAACATCAACAAAATCTACGTCAACTGCACTACCTCATCTACACACCTGGTCACCTCCTCAAAAAATTCAATCAAATTTGTTAGGCATGACCTCCCTCTGACAAAGCCATGCTGACTATCCCTGATCAAACCTTGCGCCTCCAAGTAGAAATAGATACTCTCCTTAAGAGCTTTCTCCAATAGTTTCCCTACAACTGACATGAGACTCACAGGCCTGTAGTTCCCTGGCTTATCTCTACAGCCCTTCTTAAACTGTGGAACCACATTAGTTGTTCTCCAGTCCTCTGGCATCTCCCCCGTGGCCAGAGAGGAATTAAAAATTCGGGTCAGAGCCCCTGCGATCTCCTCCCTTGCCTCCCTCAGCAGTCTGGAACACAAATCATCTGGACCTGGAGATTTGTCCACTTTTAAGCCTGCCAACAGCTCCAATACTTTGTCACTACCTTTATCAAGGTTATTAAGAACTTCGCAGTCTCTCTTTCCCCGGGGTCGATACCTTCATCCTCTTTCTCTTGGGTGAAGACAGACATAAAGTATTCATTCAACACTCTAGCAATGTCCTCTGGCTCCACCCATGGATTGCCCCCTTGGTCCCTTATGGGCCCTACTCTTTCCCTGGTTATCCTCTTCCCATTGATATACTTAGAGAATATCTTGGGATTTTCCCTACTTTGACCAGCCAGAGCTTTCTCATATCCCCTCTTTGCTCTCCTAATTGCTTTCTTAAGCTCCACCCTGCACTGTCCGTGCTCCACTAATGCCTCTTCTGATTTGATTCCCTTGTTCCTGGAACAGATCGAGAACCAGAGGGCACAGTTTTAAAGTGTTTTGCAAAAGAAGCGAATGCGAGGTGAGAAAAAAGTTTTTCACACAGTGAGTAGTTTGGATTGGAATGTACTGCCTGGAAATGTGGTGGAGACAGGTTCAATTGAGTCTTTCAAGAGAGCATTGGATGGTTATTTAAATATAAACAATGTGCAGGGTTACGGGGAAAAGGCAGGAGATTAACACTGAGTTAAAATGGTCAGAGAGCTGGTGCAGACATGATGAGCCAATTGGTCTCCTGCACCCAAACAATTGTGATTCTGTGCATTTTCACACTTTACAGACAAGATATATTTTCCTCTCTCTTGCAAGTATAATTAATCAATGCCCCAGATTCCATCCATTGACTGTTCCCTCACTGAGATAATGATTTCTCCGATTAGTTTTGAATTTTACTCTCCATTCAAATATAGACTTTTTTCGCTGGTTATTGGGCACAGGATGAAACAGCTTCCTAAAAACAGCAACTAGATCAACTTTCATTCTTCACCCTTCCTGTGAGAACATAATCATTCCTCATAATCTATTCCCTCTGTACTCAGTATCTTGCAGCAGCAGCAGTATTGTGGTGTAAAGGGTGAATGTGAATACGTAAATGAGACAGTTCCCATCATCTTAGGGAAGGGATATAAGATGACAGGATATCATGATCAGCTTCTCTCTTACAGCCTTGTGGCAAGGATGAAGTCTCAATCTAAATGTAGTTATTCTTTGTTATGGTTTGAATATAGTTGATTTATAGCTGTTAGGAGGAGTTTAAACTAATTCAGCAGGGGGAGGGAACACAGAATGTTAGCAGAATAGAGACACATCATAATTTGGTAAAACAGTCAAGTCGGAGGGAGTACAGTTGCAATAAGTTTCAAGGGAGTAAAGCAAGGCTGGATGGCCTCTACTTTAATGCCAGGAGTATTACAGGTAAAATGGATGAGTTAAGGGTGAGGATTGACACGTGGAATTGTGATACAGTAACCATCACTGAGACGTGGTTGAGGGAGGGGCAGGATTGGCAGCTCAACATTCCGGGATATAGAATCTTCAGACGAGACAGGGGAGGGGGTAAAAGAGGAGGAGGCATTGCATTATTAGTTAAGGAGTCAGTTACTGCAGTAAGGAGAGATGATATCTTGGAGGGGGCATCGAATGAAGCTTTGTGGATAGAGCTTAGGAATAAAAGAGGGGGCAGCCACATTGTTAGGTGTTTATATAGACCCCCAGATAGTTAGAGGGAAATTGAGGAGCAAATATGTGCACAATTTGCAGAGGTATGTAAAAACAATAACAATAGGGTAATTATATTAGGTGATTTCAATTTTGCCAACATTAATTGGGATAGACACAGTGTTAAGGGCTTGGATGGAGTGGACTTCCTGAAATGTGTACAGGAGAACTTTTTAGGTCAATATAGAGAGGGCCCAACAAGGGACAACGCAGAGCTGGACCTTAATCTGGGGAATGAAGCCGGTCAGATAGCTGAGGTGGTGGTGGGGGACCATTTTAGTGATAGCGACCACAACATGGTACAGTTTAAGTTTGTTATGGACAAAGAAATCAACAAGTTGCAAAAAATTGTTTTGGATTGGGGGAGAGTGGATTTTAATAAAATAAGGCAGGATCTGGCCAAGGTAGACTGGGAACAGCTACTTGTGGGGAGATTTACAGAGAAGCAGTAGGGGGGCATTCAAAAAGGAAATGGGGAGGGTACAGGCGCAACATGTTCCCTCTAGGGTGATAGGAAGGAGTAACAAGCCCAGAGAAGCATGGATGACCAGAGATATTCAGGTTACAATGAGAAGGAAAAGAGAGGCTTTTAGCAGGTACAAAGGAAGGAAATCAGATGAGGCATTAGTGGAGTACAGAAAGTGCAGGGCGGAGCTAAAGAAAGCCAAGAGGGGATATGAGAAAACTCTGGCTGGTAGAAGTAGGGAAAATCCCAAGATCTTCTATAAGTATATAAATGGGAAGGGGATAACCAGGAAAAGAGTAGGGCCCATAAGGGACCAAGGGGGCAATCTACGGGTGGAGCCAGAGGACATGGCTAGAGTGTTGAATGAATACTTCACATACGTCTTCACCCAAGAGAAAAAGGATGAAGGTATCGACCTCGGGGAGAGAGACTGCAAGGTTCTTAAGCAAATTGATATAGGGAGTGACAAGATATTGGAGGTGTTGGCAGTCTTAAAAGTGGACAAATCTCCAGGTCCGGATGATTTGTGTCCCAGGCTGCTGAGGGAGGCAAGGGAGGAGATCACAGGGGCACTGACCCAATTTTTTAATTCCTTTCTGGCCACAGGGGAGGTGCCAGAGGACTGGAGAACAGCTAATGTGGTTCCGCAGTATAAGAAGGGTTGTAGAGATAAGCCAGGGAACTACAGGCCAGTGAGTCTCACATCAGTGGTAGGGAAACTATTGGAGAAAATTCTGAAGGAGAGAATCTATCTCCACACGGAGAGGCAAGGTTTGATCAGGGATAGTCAGCATGACTTTATCAGAGGGAGGTCATACCTAACAAATTTGATTGAATTTTTTGAGGAGGTGACCAGGTGTGCAGATGAGGGTAGTGCAGTTGATGTAGTTTGTATGGATTTCAGGAAAGCCTTTGACAAGGTCCCAGATGGGAGACTTATAAAGAAGGCAAATGCACATGGGATACAGGGTAATTTGATAAGGTGGATTCAAAATTGGCTTAGTTGTAGGTGACAGAGGGTGATGACAGAAGGATGCTTTAGTGATTGGAAGCCAGTGTCCAGTGGTGTACCAAAGGGATCTGTGCTGGATCCCCTATTATTTGTAATTTATTTAAATAACATAGATGACTATGTGGGAGGTAGAATTAGTAAGTTTACGGATGACACAAAGATTGGCAGATTGGTTAACAGTGAGGTTGAGTGCCGTGGGCTACCGGAAGATAGAGACGGGATGGTCAAATGGGTATATAAGTGGCAGATAGAATTTAACCCTGAAAAGTGTGATGTGATACACTTTGGAAGGAGTAATTTGAGATGGAAATATTCAATGAACGGCATGACACTAGGAAGTTCTGAGGAACAAAGTGACCTTGGCATGTATGTCCATAGATCTCTGAAGGCAGAGGGGCATGTTAGTGGGGTGGTGAAAAAGGCATATGGGACATTTACCTTTATCAATCGAGGCATAGATTACAAAAGTAGGGAAGTCATGTTGGAGTTGTATAGAACCTTGGTGAGGCCACAGCTGGAGTACTGTGTGCAGTTCTGGTCGCCACATTATAGGAATGATGTGATTGTACTGGAGGGGGTGCAGAGGAGATTCACCAGGATGTTGCCTGGGATGAAACATTTAAGTTATGAAGAAAGGTTGGATAGATTTGGGTTGTTTTTGTTGGAGCAGAGAAGACTGAGGGGCGACCTGATCAAGGTGTACAGATTATGAGGAGCATGGACAGGGTGGATAGGGAGCAGCTGTTCCCCTTAATTGAAGGGTCAGTCGCAAGAGGACATAAGTTCAAAGTGAGGGGCAGGAGGTTTAGGGGGGATGTGAGGAAAAACATTTTTACCCAGAGGGTGGAATGCGCTGCCTTGGAGGGTGGTGGAGGTGGGTTGCCTCACATCCTTTAAAAAGTACCTGGATGGGCACTTGGCACATCATAACATTCAAGGCTATGGGCCAAGTGCTGGTAAATGGGATTAGGTAGGTAGGTGAGGTCTTTCTGACATGTCGGTGCAGACTCGATGGGCCGAAGGGCCTCTTCTGCACTCTGTGATTCTGTGATTTTAAACGCTACCTCAGAAGACTTCAACAATAGCATTAACAACACCTCAAACACAACATTAGATTGTGGTAGTAGGCTAACGGACAGCAAGAAAACAAACTGCCAGCAACCAAACAGCACGTGGACAAGCAGCAGATTTAAAAAAAGAACAGAGTGAAGAAGGAACATAGTGGCACAGACACGATGGGCCAAGTGACATCTTTCTGTGCCGTAAACTTTCTATGATTCTATGAAGTCATTGTCATTATCAGATTGCTTCCACCAAATTGTAGGTCCAAACCAAGCTGAAGATTTGCAAGGTACAACACTGCATCAGTACTCACTACAAAGCTGAGCAAGGAGCAGGTCAGTCTGCTTCTGTACGCAATGGGTGGTTGTGCAGACAGTATCCTAGTTAGAAAGGGGATCTACAAATAAATTGCTGCATATGACAAAGTAATGAAAGCTTTCGATGCCCACTTTAGTCTCAGGAAAAATACCATTGCTGAGCTTGAGAAGTTTAATAAGCACAGCCAGTGACCGGGGGAAAGTGTTGATTCATTTATTAATGATCCATACAGACTGGCAGAAAATTACAGTTATAGCAACTGAAAAGAAGAATCAATTCAAGATAGAATCATTGTTAAGAAAACTTTCTGGACCTCTTGCAGTCAAGGGATAACAACACTAATCAAGACCGCCCTGAGGCTCGGAAACAGAATTGTTCACAACTTTTATGTGACAGGGAGACTCATTTGCAAAGAAGCACCAACTCAGCAGAGTTTAAAAACAAAAAAACTGCGGATGCTGGAAATCCAAAACAAAAACAGAATTACCTGGAAAAACTCAGCAGGTCTGGCAGCATCGGCAGAGAAGAAAAGAGTTGACGTTTCGAGTCCTCATGACCCTTCGACAGAACTTGTTTGTTAAGTTTCGGAGTAAAAACATGGCGTAAAGAAACGGGGGAAATGCAAAGAGGGTGTGGCAACTGCCATAAGCAAGTGTTATCGGTGTGGTCGGAAAAGGCAGCGTCGACAAGAAAATTATCCTGCCAAATCTGCAGAGTGCCACTTTTGTAAGATGGTCATTTTTAAGTGGTGTGTTGTAGCAAGGAGTTTACATTGCAGAAACAAAAAGAAAAATCCTCAAAGATTAGCAAAAATAATGTGCTGTGGGTAAAGGCGAACCGGTGGATGTACTGTACTTAAATTTCCCGAAGGTGCCACTTCAAAGGTTATTGTGGAAAAATAAAAGCTCATGGTACAGGGGGTAACATATTGGCATGGATAGAAGTTGGCTAGCTAACAGGAAACAGGGAGTAGAATAAATGGATCATTTTCTGGTTGACAAGATGTAATGAGTGGTGTACCACAGGGATCAGTGCTGGGCCTCAACTGGTCACAATTTATATAAATGACTTGGATGAAGAAATCAAAGGTATGGTTGCTAGATTTGCTGATGATACAAAGATAGATAGGAAAGTAAATTATGAAGAGTACACAAGAAGGCTACAAAGGGATATAGATTGGTTAAGTGAGTGGGCAAGGATCTGGCAAATGGAGTATAATGTAGAAAATGTGAAATTGTCCATTTTGGAGGAAGAATAAAAAAGAAGCATGTTATCTAAATGGTGAGAGATTGCAGAGCACTGCGATGCAGAGGGATCTGTGTGTCATAATGTATGAATCACAAAAGGTTGGTATGCAAATATAGCAAGTAATTAGGGAAGCTAGTAGCATGTTATTGTTTATTGCAAGGGGAATTGAATACAAAAGTAGGGAGGTTATGCTTTAGTTGTACAGGGCATTGGTGAGACAAAATCTAGAGTACTGTGTAGAGTATTGGTCTCCTTGTTTAAGGAAGGATGTAAGTGCGTTGAAAGCAGTTCAGAGAAGGTTTACTAGACTAATGTCTGGAATAGGTGGGTTGTCTTATGAGGAAAGATTGGACATGCTTGGCTTGTATTCACTGGAGTTTAGAAGAATAAGAGGCGACTTGAATTTGAGGGGCCTGGACAGGGTTTTTTAAAATTCATTTACTGGATGAGGGGCATTGCTGGCTAGGCCAGCATTTATTGTCGATCCCTAATTGCATTTGAGAAGGTGGTGGTGAGCTGCCTTCTTGAACCACTGCAGTCCATGTGGTGTAGGTATATCACTGTGCTGTTAGGGAGGTAGTTCCAGGATTTTGACCAGCGACAGTGAAGGAATGGCGATATATTTCCAAGTCAGGATTGGTGAGTGACTTGGAGGGGAACTTCCAGGCGGTGGTGTTCCCACCTATCTGCTGCCCTTGTACTTCTAGATGGTAGCAGTCATGGGTTTGGAAGGTGCTGCCTAAGGAGCCTTGGTGAGTTTCTGCAGTGCATCTTGTAGATGGCACACTTTGCTGCCACTGTTCGTCAGTGGTGGAAGAAGTGAATCAAGCGGGCTGCTTCGTCCTGGATGGTGCCAAGCTTCTTGCGTGTTGTTAGAGCTGCATTCATCCAGGCTACCGGAGAGTATTCCATCACATTCCTGACTTGTGCCTTGGAGATGGTGGACAGACTTTTGGGTTTCAGGTGAGCTACTCGCTGCAGGATTCCTAGCTTCTGACCCTCTCTTGTAGCCACTATATTTATAGGAATAGTCAAGGTCAGTTTTTGGTCAATGGTAACCCCAGGATGTTGATAGTGGGATAGTCAGCAATAGTAATGCCATTCAATGTCAAGGGTCATGTTTAGATTCTCTCTTGTCAGAGATGGTCATTGCCTGGTGCTTGTGTGGTTCGGATGTTACCTGCCACCAGTCCAAGTCTATATATTGCTGCATTTGGATTTGGATTGCCTCAGTGTCTGAGGAGTTGCGAATTGCACTGAACATTGTGCAAACATCCCCACTTCTGACCTTATGATGGAGGGAAGGTCATTGATGAAGCAGCTGAAGATGGTTGGGCCTAGAGTGGACATGGAAAGGACGTTTCTCCTTGTGGAAGAATCTAGGATTAGGGATCAATGTTTAAAAGTAAAGGGTCGCCCACTTAAGATAGAGATGAGGAGAAAATTTTTCTCTCAGGGTTGTGAGTCTTTGGAACTCTTCCTCAAAAGGTGGTGGAAGCAGTGTCTGAATATTTTTAAGGCAGAACTAGAAAATGTTAATATCACTGGACATATTGGCTCATTATGATCCAGGACTGCCTACGTTTATTGCTGCAGAAGCATCATCGACTGGATTGGGGGCTGTACTTTTCCAGACTCAGAGAGATGGTAAACATAGACTGATGTAGTACACATCTCGTTCTTTGTCTGAATCAGAACAAAGGTATGCAGTTATTGAAAAAGATGCCTTAGCTGCTACCTGGGCTTGCGAGAAGTTTGCAGATTATGTCCTGAGTCTTCAATTCACAATTGAGACTGACCACAAACATTTGGTTTCTCTATTTACTGTGAAGGAATTAGCAAAGATGCCGCCAAGGGTGCAAAGATTTTGTGTGAGGTTGATGAGATTTGATACTACAGCTGAGTATGTGCAAGGGAAGAAACAGACTACAGTGAATGCGTTGTCATGTTCTAGCAAGGCCAGAACGAGGGAATATAAATTTTGTTGAAGACATAGAGACTTTTACTTCCCTAATGACCAAATATTTACCAGCTACAGCACTACACTTAAATAAGATCAGAAATGCACAAATGTCAGACGAAGAATGTGCTCAAATCTATGAGTACTGCTTCAGGTGATGGCTGGAATATACACCACCATATTCTATTCTGAGGCAATATTTTGAGCAAAGACACCTCAGTGCCGTGGATGACTTGCTGAATTATGACGAGAGACTGGTTATACCTAAAGTCTTACAATATACTTCAGAGGTTACACCAGGGTCACTTGGATATCACAAAGTATCATGCCAAAGCCAGAAATTCTGTCTGGTGGCCAGGGCTCCCCCAGATCATTAGAAGAGATGATATCCAATTGCATCAGGTGCATTATCTATCAGCAGGAGCAGAGGGAACCCCCGAGCATCCTCATTTCCGTCCATACTGTGCGAATTTCTCGGGATGGATCATTTTGAGCTCAGAGGGAAAGTATTTTTGATAGTGGTTGACTACTATGCAAGGTTGATAGAGGTAAAGCGTCAAACGTCTGTCATTACTGTGTTGAAATTAATTTTTGCCTTAAATGGAATTCCAGACCTTGCCATTTCAGACAACAGCTCACAGTTTGCTAATGAATACATCAAGGAGTTCACGGAATCTTACAGGTTTGTCCACATGACTAGCTCGCCAAGATACCTACAAGCTAATGGTGAGGCTGAAAGGGGATTGCATACGTTAAAAGCTTTATTAAAAAAGAAAAAGATCATTAACCTGGCACTGAGAAATTATTGTTCTTCCCCACTCCAGAATGTCCTGATTCTGTGCAAGCTTTTAATGGAAAGGGGACTGAGGACTCAACTTCCTACTCTTTTGCGCACACTGACGGCTGCAGTTTGGACAAGCTGAGGGAGGAGGAGGAGGAGGATGAGTACCATTCCAGTCAAACACAGATATGCGATAATCACCACAGAGTACACATACTCCAGACCTCCAGTCTGCAGAGTCAGTGTGGATTCGTGATCACGTTCATCAAGGCCGGGTTCTTGAGAAAACACCACAACCCTGATCCTATTGTGGAGACAGAAAACGTTACAGTGCAAAGGAACAGGAATGTACTAGTTTCTACAAGGAAGTGAGCATCTACGGAGTGATCCTTTTCTTCAGGAAAAGGCCTGATGGTGGACTGATATCCTCTGACAATTCTCATTCTTCCCACCAGAGCTCGAGAGAATGCATGGAGAGCTCAAATTCTCAATCTCCTCCGAGAGAGCTGAGAACATGGTTGGGTAGACTGGTGAAACCGCCACAGCAGTTCTTTCTGTGAATCAGAGATGAAGTCAGAGACTTGGGGGGGAGATGTAGTAGAAAGGGTTAATGTGAATATGTAAGTGAGACAGTTCACATCATCTTGGAGAAGTGATGTAAGATCACTTGACTATCATGATTGGGTTCTCTCTTTCAGCCTTGTGGCAAGGATGACTTCTTATTCTAGATGTGGTTATCTTTTGAATAAAGTAGATTGATGTTAAACCCTACCACAGAAGACTTCAACATTAGTCATTCACAACACCTCTAACACAAGAATATTAGAAGCTTTAACTTGTGCTCTCCTGGATCCTTTCAATAGCTGTAATATCCTTTTTGTAGTGCCCAGACCAAAAATATACCCATTTTGCTAAGTGCAATTGCAGCAATGTTGTGTAACATGGCAGCTGTACCTCACTACTTCAGCTCAGTATTGGTCTTCCTAATAAATATACTTAATATCCATTTACTTAACCTACATTACACTAAGCTTTTAGAATAATAAAGATAGCAAAAACAGATTGAGGTTAAGATGCATTAAGGCTTCAGGGATGATGTCAGGAAACATTTCTTCACTTATAGACTAATGCAAACCTTTTCCCCAAAATGATTTTCTTAAATTATTCTTTTATGGGATGTGGTTTTTGCTGGCTGTGCCAGCATTTATTGCCCATCCCTTAATGTCCTTGAGAAGGTTGTGCTGAGCTGCCTCCTTGATCCCCGCTGCAGTCCATGTGGTTTAGGTACACCCAGATGCTGTAAGGAGTGGGTTCCAAGATTTTGACCCAGAGACAGTGAAGGAACAGTGATATAGTTCCAAGTCAAGATTGTGTGTGGCTTGGAGGGGAACTTGCAAGTGGTGGTATCCCCATGCATCTGCTGCCCTCATCCTTCTAGGAGTTTGGAAGGTGTTGTCAAGGGAGCCTTGATGATTTGCTATAGTGCATCTTGTAGATGGTATACAGTTGAAGCTAGGTCAATTGAAAATTTCAAACTGATTTTTTTTTGTTAGGTAAGGGTATTAAGGGTCACAGAACCAAGGCAAGTAGAAGGAATTAAAATACAGATCAGCCAGGATCTACTTAAGGGGTGGAATGTGCTTAGGAGGCTGAATAACCTATTCCTGTTCCTATGCTTCTCCATGCCTATCTGCAATTTATTCTTCATTATACCTGTCAAATGCAAAAATATTCTCATCATTTGTAATTGATCCTCAAAATTAATTTTCACAGGATAGAGCTGAAAGATATGATAGCAAATGTATCTGTCCTGGTTCACCTCAATGGATACAGTACTGTGGTGATTAAGTTACTCAACTAACAATACATTATCGAGGGCCTCAAATATTCTTTCTAGGTGAAACAGTGATTTACTAGTACTTCTCTCAATTTAAATTATGGTATTTGCAGCTTTTGATGCAGTCTCCTCTACACTAGGGAGACAAAGAACAAAGAAAAATACAGCACAGGAACAGGCCCTTCGACCCTCCAAGATCCTGCGCCAATCATATCGCCTGTCAAACTAAAACATTTTGCATTTCCGGGGTCCGTATCTCTCTATTCCCATCCTATTCATGTATTTGTCAAGCTGCCTCTTAGACTAAATAAAGATTGGGTGACTACTTTGCAAAACACCTTCGTTCATTCTGCAAGTATGACCCTGAGTTTCCAGTCACTTGTTTAATTCTCCACCCAAATCTCACTCTAACCTCTCTGTTCTCGTCTTCCTACACTTTGAGCTTGCATTAAGTTTTATTGATACGTATCTAATCCTTTGTTTTTATGCACTTTACAGCCTTAAACTTAATATTGAGTTTCCAATTTCAGATTATAACCATTAGTTCCATGTTTTCAAACAGCAAGTGCTGGCAATGATTCTACTGTTGCCATTTACACCACCTGTAGACCCATCTTTTATTTATTTGTCCCATTACCTTTTGCTTTACACCATTATCCCTTGCATCATCTTAGACCTTCCCTTCTGTTCCCCTTCCTCACCTCTGTACTTGTTTAAAAACTGTTACATCGTTTTGTTTTTCTAGACCTGACAAAAAGTCATTGACCTGAAATATTAGCACTATTTCTCTCTCCATGGATGCTGCTGCACTTTCCAGTATCTGCAACATTTTGATCTTCTATTAGTGATCCAGAGGCTGGATTAATCTCCTTTCACCAGCGACAGCACACACTTCTATGAAGCTACATGGCTCCTGAGATTGTAATAGTGACACAATTTGCGGGGCACCTGACTCCATTTCTATCAGGTTCTTTGAATGATAAACAATCAGAGAATTGTTCACAAGCACAAGCAGATGAGCTCATCGAAAATAGATTGCAGTTTCACTTCAACTGAAACTCAACTCCAAGTGGTGCAGCAAAACTGATCTCATTTAAAAAAAACACTTTCAGATTTTACTTCTCCTTGGAGCCTGAACTTCAATGTTATGGTTGGTGTGCATTGCTGTATGTAGGAATTTGCTGTTCGCAATTTGGCTGTCCTGTTTCTCATATTAGAAGCATGACTACACTTCAAAAGTACTTAATTGCCTTAAAGTACTTTGGGACATCCGGAGGTCATGAAAGGTGCTATAGAAATACAAGTTCTTCCAAAATTATTGTTTTCAGTCTCTGTAATTTTCCGGCCTCAGCATTATAATGGTTTTGAGGACTGCCCTTGGGATTACTGAATTGGAAGTGAAAGTTTAACAGACAATGTAGCCTGTTAGTATAAGAAATATTCTTAAATAATATACATAGCTAATTAATAAAGAAACAAATGTTAAGTAAATACTTTTGTACATCACAGAAAGTGACTTCACTTAAAACATAAACGCTTGGATTCTTACAAGCTTTAGTAGAAAGCATGGCAGAGTGGCATAAAAACAGAAAGTGCTAGAAATAGCAGGCCTGCTAGCATCTCTGGAGAGAGCAACAGAGTTAACATTTCAGGTCAATACCCTTTCATCAGATGCTTTCAGAATTATGGAATATTTCCAGCATTTTCTGTTTTTATTTTAGATTTCCAGCATCTGCAGTATTTTGCTTTTATAACAGAGTGGCAGTTTATTTTCCCAAAACAAACCGGAATAAGATACAGTCACTTTACTGCCTGAACTGAGCAGAAGCAAGGTTATTTCTCACCTCGTGAGTATTAATCTTTCAGCTTTAACTCTTTGTTTCAGAGAAAACATTAATCAGAATGCAGAAGTACAGGCTGTAGCATATTAACCAACAAATACAATGGTTAATCTAATCTTACCCTGGCAAGCATATCAGCGTGTACCGAGGTCTGTTCAGGCAATAAACAACAGCAAAACAATTTCCCTTGCACAGAATACAAACTACAAATAAAGTGTAAGGTTTGACCATTTGGTTCTTTTAATTGTATTTTTCCTCCCATCTACTTGTACTGAGCAACTTTCTTTTTGCAGGCCGTAAACATGTTAACCATCACCCAGGATCATAAGTCACAAACATTAAACTGACAGTCATCATATATTACGTGGAAAAAGGTAGTGTTTGGGCAATGCTTAATTGCAACACAAATTAATTTTAATTGCTCCTCTTGGAGAACAAGAGACACACAACAGTTTGTCTGGAATGTGTAATTTGATCCTGCTTGCTGTGGTGTGCCACCAGTGTGCTTGAAGGCAGGGACGTCATAAAATGCAGCATGTGGCCTGTCCAGCACTTATCTATCCACCGCCGACCTGTCTCCCCTTTTACATGGGACAGTAGAAGTGTCAGGCCATACTGAGGCCTTTAAGTGGCCAATTAAATTCTTCATCCTGCCCTGCTGCTATTTTACCCGTGGTGGGAGAGGCCTACGCCAAGAAGGTAGCCTGATAACTTTAGCTGCACAGGTTTGTGTTGGACAAGGAATGTGGGAGAGGCGGGGGAGATGTGATATATATTGAAATTAAGGAATAAACATGCAGAGCATGTTTATGTGAAACTTTGCTACCATAGGTAATAGTTGAGGTGAATAGTATTAATGCACTTAAGGGGAACTTAGATAAGTATATGGGACAGGAAGGAATAGAATGACATGTTCATGGGATTAGGTGAAGAGATGTGGGCAGAGACTCCTGTAGAGCAGAAACACTGGCATGGACCCTAATGGGCTAAATGTTTTGTTTCTGTACTGCAAACACTCTGTAATACTTTATAGTCACTCTCCAGAAGCTTAACTGGAGGCAGCTGAAAGACTGAATGCTGACTCATTGGGTCTGTAAGCAGATGCAACAGAAATGTGTTTGCTTCGGGAAGATTGTCAAGGTGACTTATGTTCACTTATAGTTTAATTTTATAACATCACTCACCAAGGCAGCTTTACAATACAAGTTTGGGGCAACATCATATTGGGAGAACATTATGCATCCTTTCCAAATGTGTAGGCATGCCCATAATTAAACTCTGGGTAATGCTGACATGACATTTGTCATGTTTGTCCAGTGGCCAATCACAAGGAGACAAAAGTTAACACTAAGCACACTATTCATCTGGCATCGACCTAGGAAGTGGAAACAACAATGGCAAGCCCAACCTGTCAACCCTGCAAAGTCCTCCTCACTAACATCTTGCGGCTTGTGCCAAATTTGGGAGAGCTGTCTCACAGACTAGTCAAGCAACAGCCTGACATAGTCATACTCACAGAATCATACCTTACAGATCAGGTCCCAGACACCACCATCATCATCCCTGGGTATGTCCCGTCCCACTGGCAAGACAGACCCAGCAGAGATGGTGGCATAGTGATCTACGGTTGGGAGGGAGTTGCCCTGGAAGTCCTCTACATCAGCTCCAGCCCCCATGAAGTGTCATGGATCGGGTCAAATGTGGACAAGGAAACCTCCTGCTGATAACCTCGTACCACACTCCACTCAGCTGATGAATCAATACTCCTCCATGTTGAACACCACTTGGAGGAAGCACTGAGGGTGGCAAGGGTGCAGAATGTACCCTGGGTGGGGGACTTCAAAGTCCACCACCAAGAGTGGCTCCGTAGCACCACCACAGACCGAGCTGGCTAGAACATAGCTGCTAGACTGGGTCTGCGGCAGGTGGTGAGGGAACCAACAAGAGGGAAAATATACTTCACCTCATCCTCACCAACCTGCTAGCTGCAGATGCATCTGCCGATGACAGTTTCTGTAGGAGTGACCACCGCACAGTCCTTGTGGAGACAAAGTCCTGTCTTTGCATTGAGGATAACCTCCATTGTGTTGTGTGGCACTACTACCGTGCTGAATGGGGTAGATTACGAACAAGTCTAGCAGCTCAATACTGGGCATCCATGAGGTGCTGTGGGCCATGAACAGCAGCAGAATCGTACTCAACCACAATCTTCATGGTCTGGCATATCCCCCACTCTACCATTACCACCAAGCCAGAGGATCAACCCTGGTTCAATGAAGAGTGCAGGAGGGCATGCCGGGAGCAGCACCAGGCATTCCTAAAAATGAGGTGTCAACCTGGTGAAGCCACAACACGGGACTACTTGTGTGTGAAATAACATAAGCAGCAAGTGATAGACAGAGCTAAGCAATTCCACAACTAACGGTTCAGGTCTAAGCTCTGCAGTCCTGCCACATCCAGTCATGAATATTAGGGACAATTAAACAACTCACTGGAGGAGGAGGCTCCATAAAATAACCCCATGCTCAATGATGGAGGAGCCTAGCACATCAGTGCAAAAGATAAGCATTCACCATCATCTTGTGAATGATCCATCTCGGCCTCCTCCGGGGTCCGTAGCATCACAGATGCCAGTCTTCAGCCAATTCGATTCACTCCAAGTGATATCAAGAAATGGCTGAAAGCACTGGATACTGCAAAGTCTATGAGCCCTGACAATATTCCAGCAATAGTACTGAAGATTTGTGCTCCAGAACTTGCCGTACCCCTAGCCAAGCTGTTTCAGTACAGCTACAATACTGGCATCTACCTGGTAATATGGAAAATTGCCCAGGTATTTCCTGTACACAAAAAGCAAGACAAACCCAAACCAGCCAATTACTGCCCCATCAGACTACTCTCGATCATCAGTAAAGTGAGGCTGGGGTCATCAACAGTGCTATCAAGCAGCATTTGCTTAGCAACAACCTGCTTACTGATAATAAATCTGGGTTCCACCAAGGTCATTCAACTCCTAACCTCATTACAGCCTTGGTTCAAACATGGATAAAAGAACTGATCTCCAGAGTTGAGAGGAGAGTGACTGTCCTTGATATCAAGGCAGCATTTGACCGAGTGTGGCATCAAGGAGCCCAAGCAAAACTCGACTCAATGGGAATCAGGGGGAGAACTCTCTGCTGGTTGGAGTCATACCTTGAGTAAAGGAAGATGGTGTGGTTGTTGGAGGCCAATCATCTCAGTTCCAGGATCTGACTGCAGAAGTTCCTCTGCAGTGGCCCCCAACCATTTTTAGCTGCTTCATCAATGACTTTCCTTCCATCATAAATGGGTTGTTCACTGATGATTGCACAATGTTAAGCACCATTCGTAACTCCTCAGATATTGAAGCAGTCCATGTCCAAATGCAACAAGACTTAGACAAGACCTGGCATGGGCTGACAAGTGGCAGGTAATGTTTGTGCCACACAAGTGCCAGGCAATGACCATCTCCAACAAGACAGAATGTCTTCCCTTGATTTTCGTGGCATTATCATCACTGAATCCCTCACTAGCAACATCCTGGGGGCTACCATTGACCAAAAACTGAACTGGACCAGCCATATAAATACTGGGCTACAAGAGCAAGTCAGAGGCTAAGAACCCTGCAGCAAGTAATTCACTTCCTGACTCCCCAAAGCCTGTCCACCATCTGCAAAGCACAAGTCAGGAGTGTGATGGAATACTCTCCACTTGCCTGGATGAGTGCAGCTCCAACAATACTCAAGAAGCTCGACACCATCCAGGACAAAGAAGCCTGCTTGATTGGCACCCCTTCCACAAAAATTCAATCCCTCCACTGTCGACGAACAGTGGCAGCAGCATCTACCATCTACAAGAGGCACTGCAGGAACTCACCAAGGGTCCTTAGGCAGCACCTTCCAAACCCACGACTGCTATCATCTAGAAGGACGAGGGCAGCAGACACATGGGATCATCCCCACCTGGAAGTTCCCCTTCCAAGCCACTCACCATCCTGACTTGGAACTATATCGCCGTTCCTTCATTGTCACTGGGTCAAAATCCTGGAACTCCCTCCCTAACAGGACTGTGGGTGTACCTACATCAGATGGACTGCAGCAATTCAAGAAGGCAGCTCACCATCACCTTCTCAAGGGCAGTTAGGGATGGGCAATAAATGCTGATCTAGCCTGTGATGCCCGCATCCTGTAAAGGAATAAAAAGGAAACTTGCAAGTAATATAAAGACAGATAATAAGATTTTCTATAGATATTTAATTAAGAAGAGTTAACAAAGTAATCATTGATCCTATAGAGAGTGTGCATCTGGGGAATTGATAATGGAAAGTAGAGAGATGGCGGATGAATTAAACAGGTACTTTGCTTTGGTCTTCACTGGAATGGACACAAGTGACTTCCCAGAAGTAGCTGTAACTCAGGAAATAGAAGGGAGGGAGAACTCGGGAAAATTACAATCACCAGGGAAGCGGTACTGAGCAAATTGTTGGGGCTGCAGGCTGACAAATCCCCAGGTCAGGATGGACTTCACCCTAAGGTCTTGAAAGAAGTGGCTAGTAAGATAGTTGATGCACTGGTTTTAATTTTCCAAAATTCCCTAGTTTCGGGGAAGGTTCTATTAGATTTGAAAATAGCAATACAACTCCTTTATTCAAAAAAGGAAGGGAGACAGAAAGCAGGAAACTATCGGCCAGTTAGCCTAACATCTGTCATAGGGAAAATGTTAGAAGCTATTATTACAGATGTCATGGGAGGGCACTTGAAATAATTCAAGGCAATCAGACAGAGTCAACATGGTTTTGTAAAAGGGAAATCATGTTTAACTAATTATTGGAGTTCTTTGAAGAAGTCACATGTGCTGTGGATAAAGGGGAATCGGTGGATGTAATATACTTAGATTTCCAGAAGGCATTTGATAAGGTGCCACATCAAAGGTTATTGCAGAAAATAAAAGCTCATGGTGCCGGGGATAACATGTTGGCATTGATAGAAGGTTGGCTAGCTAACAGAAAGCAGAGAGTTGGCATAAATGTGTCTTTTTCTGGTTGGCAGTATGTGACAAGCGGTGTGCCACACGGATCAGTGCTGGGGCCTCAATTTTTTACAATTTATATGAATGACTTGGATGAAGGGACTGAAGGAATTGGGCTAAATTTCTGATGACACAAAGGTAGGTAGGAATGTAAATTGTGAAGAGGATTTAAGAAGGCTACAAAGTGACATATATAGGTTAAATGAGTGAGCAAAGATCTGGCAAACGGAGTATAAAGTGGACAAATGTGAAATCATTCATTTTGACAGGAAGAATAGAAAGGAAACTTATTACCTAAATGGTGAGAGATTGCAGAGCCCTGAGATTCAGAGGGATCTGGGTGTCCTAGTGCATGAATCACAAAAGGCTAGTATGCAGGTACAGCAAGTAATTAGGAAAGCTAATAGAATGTTATCATTTATTGTTAGGGAAATTGATTACAATTGAGTAGGGAGGTTATGCTTCAGTTATAAAGGGCTCTGGTGAGACCACACCTGGAGTACTGTGTACAGTACTGGTCCCCTTATTTAAAGAATGATGTAAATGTGTTAGAAGCAGTTCAGAGAAAGTTCACTAGACTAATACCAGGAATGAGCAAGTTGTCTTATGAGGACAGGTTGGACAGGTTAGGCTTGTATCCACTGGAACTTAGAAGAGTAAGAGCTGACTTAATTGAAACTTTTAAGATCCTGAGGGGTCTTGACAGGAAGGATGTGGAGAGGATGTTTCCTCTTGTGGGAAAATCTAGAACTAGGGGTCACTGAATAAAAATAAGGGGCCACCCATTTAAGACAGAGATGAGAAGAAATTTTCTCTCTCAGAGGGTTGTGAGTCTTTGGAACTCTTTTCCTCAAAAGGCAGTAGAAGCAGAGTCTTTGAATATTTTAAGGCAGAGGCAGATAATTCTTGATTAACAAGGGGGTGAAAAGTTATGAGGGGCAAGCAGAAATGTGGGGTTGAGGTTACATTCAAATCAGCCATGATCTTATTGAATGGCGGAGCAGGCTCGAGGGGTTGAGTGGCTTACTTCTCCTAACTCACATGTACATATGTATATATATGCATCTGATAGAATCACAGAAAGTGATTGTGTTGATAAAGCAGCTTTTATGACCCCAGGACGTCCCAAAGTACATTACAATCAACAAAGTACTTTTTGAAGTATAGTCACTGTTACCATAGAAGTGTGGCAGCCAATTTGTTCACAGCAAGATCACACCACAGCAACAAGTTAATGACCACATGATCTGGTTTTAATGATATTGCTTAAGGAATAAATGCTGCTTGGGATGTAAGAACTCAGACAACTATGTGGTGAAGGAGAGAATTAGAATTTAGTCTTGATATCATTGCAAGCTTTTATTTACAGAGACACTATTACATAGTGTACACCTCCAAATGGACAACCATAGATATGCATCCCCAATTCTTGTCCAGCAACTGAATACAATTAAATAGCCAATTAATATACACTTAAAACAGGAAAGTAGGGAGAACTCCCTGTTCTTGTTTGAAATAGTGTCATGGAATCATTTGATTCAAAGTGTAGAGGGGCTTGGTTTAATGAGTAACCCAAAAAAAAGGCAATTCAAGGAGTCCAGCATTCTTGAGTCATCCACTAAAGTGTCACCCTAGAATTTGTGCTCAGATCTCTGGAATGGGACTTGACCTATGACCGCCTAACTCTTGAGGTGAGAGTACTATCACTGAGCCACAGCTGACATCTTGAAACCACAGCCTAAGGTCAACATGGCTCCAGCATAATTCAGTAGAACCATCAAGTCTACTTTGCAGCTGTTTAACCACAGGCAGCTGTATGTGGTATAAAAGAAAAACGATAATATTCAAATAGGATACACCTGGGAAATTGCAGAGTCAATGAAGGCTGCAGTGCAGTTGGGCACATATGTTTCATTTCAGTCATTTCAGATCAGTGAAGCATTTTGATAAAAGCAAAATACTGCAGATGCTAGAAATCTAAAATAAAATCAGAAAATGATGGAAAACTCAGCAAGTCTGGCAGCATCTGTGGAGAGAGAATCAGAGTTAATGTTCAAATCCATATGACTCTTCTTCAGAGCATTTTGATACACTGACTTCAGCCCCAGATCTCTGCACTTCAGCAGATTCCTTGCTTGTAGTTGCAGGGGAAATCCAATTTTTGTGAGCAGTATCCCTGCATTTGAGTCCAGGCTAGCTGTAATTGAAAAGTGTACGAGTTACCCCAAGCTCACATAACCCTGAAACTTCAGAAGCATAGTTACAACTACAGTTATGCATCACTATTGATACTCGTGGGCAGAATAAGCAGTGTACTGTATAACTGCTAACAGGTTTCATTCAGAGCAAATATCATCTTAATGAGGTACAGCCACCATTAACCATGCTATTATCAAACTGAAATGTAACATGTAAGGTGAGCAAAGCACGCGTTTGTATCTTAAACAGTAGTTTTCCTTAAATGTGCTTCCTGCTTTATCAAAACAATGATCATTTTTTTAATTCACATAATTTTTAGTTAATGAGCTTCCAGTTTTAATAATTTGGTGATGGTTAAAGTAGCTAGTCTTCAAAGGTATCCATGCTGCAGTGCAACTTTGCGCTGATCCCTCTCTTGTCTAACTTATCCACTCTCTCAGCACCATTTTTACCATCGCACAGTTTCTCAAAGCCCTACACAATGTACTCAGTGTTTTCACTGTCTCTACCCCTGAAAACTCCAAAATACAATCTCTCAGAGTGCTTAACACTTGCATGGCTACAAGTATATTTATTCACTATCATTGACGCTCATGGAATCTCTCAAATTATTCATCAGCTCCCTGATATATACCACTCAACAAGCCTATTTTGCCAAGTACTGAATCTCCTCCCAGCTCCGTTTCTTTGATTAAATCTCTTAGGATCATAGAGGCATTTATGGCACAGAAGGAGGCCATTCAGCCCATCAAGTCCATGCTGGCTCTCTATGGAGCAATTCAGTCAGCCCCACTCGCCCGCTCGATCCTTGTAGCCATGCAAGTTTATTTCCTTCAAGTCCCCATCTAATTTCCTTTTGAAATTGTTGATCATTTCTGCTTTCACCATCCTTGTGGGCAGCGAATTCCTAGTCATTACCACTTGCTGTGTAAAAAAGTTCTTCCTCCCATTCTCCCTGCATTTCTTGCCCAAAACCTTAAATCGGTGTCCCTTCAGCTAATGGGAACAGCTTTTCCTTGTCTACCTTATCCAAACCTGTCATAATCTTGTACAGTTCGATCATATCTCACCTAAATCTCCTTTGCTCCAAGGAGAACAACCCCAGCTTCTCCAACCTAACCTTGTAATTAAATTCCCTCATCCCTGGACCCATTCTGGTTAATCTCCTCCACACTCTCTGAAGGACCCTCACATTCTTCCTAAAGTGTGGTGACCAGAACTAGACACAATAATTTAGTCGGGTCTTAACCAGAGCTTCATAAAGCTTCAGCATAACATCTTGACTTTTGTACTCATTGCTTATATTTGTGAAGCCCAAGAACCCATAAGTTTTGCTAATCACCCTCTCAATATATCCAGCCAAAAATCCACGCACATGAACCCCAGGTTCCCCTGTTCCTGCACACGCTTTAGAACTGTGCCATTAAGTCTGTATGGCCTCTCCCTATCCCTTCTGCCTAAAAGTCAAATCTCTTTGTCTCACCCAGCATATTGAGTGGACTGGCAGCAGCACTGGGAATCAGAGGATGCATGTTTAACACCATTGACAAAGGAACTGGTAATGAGATGAAGAGAATTTCTTTCCATACGGTGAGTTGTTATGATCTGGATGCACTGCCTGAAAGTGGAAGCTGATTCACTAATAACTTTGAAAAGAGAATTCAATATATACTTGAAAAGGGGAAAAAGTTCAGGAGTACAGGATAATAACATGAGAGAGGGACTAATTGACAGTTCTAGCAAAGATCCAGCGCAGGCACAATGGATTGGATGGCTTCCTTCTGTGCTGTAACATATGAACAAGGAGGAGTAGGTCATTCAGCCCCTCAAGCCTGTTCTGTCATTTAATAAGATCATGCCTGATCTGATAGCAATCTGAAATCTGCATCCCACCTACTGCCGATAACCTATCACCTCCTTGCTTACCAAGAATCTATCCACCTCTGCCTTAAAAATATTCAAAGACTCTGCTTCCACCAACTTTTCAGGAAGAGAGTTCCAAAGACTCATGACCCTCTGAGTGAAAAAATTGCACCTTATCCCTGTTTTAAATGGGCAACACCTTATTCTTAAACAGTGACCCCTAGTTCTAGATTCTTCCACAAGAGGAGACATCCTTTCCACATCCACTGTGTTAAGACCCCTCAATTAACCCCTCTTACTCTCCTAACTCCAGATGATACAAGTCTAGTCTGTCCAACCTATCCTCATAAGACAACCTACCCATTCCAGGTATTAGTCTGGTAAACCTTCTCTGAACTACTTCCAACGTATTTACCTCCTTCCTTAAAGGAGGTGACCAATACTGTACACAGTACTCCAAATGTGGTCTCACTAGTGCCCTGTACAACTGAAGCATTAACCTCCCTACTTTTATGTTCAATTCCCCTCGCTATAAATGATAACATTCTATTAGCTTTCTTAATTACTTGCTGGTTCTAAGATTAGAAGTGGAATCATACCAAAATAGTGCGATGCTGCAGTAAAGTTGCCTTGAAGATTATCCCCTCGATGAGAAGCATTTTTAGAATTCAAAAATGAATAGTTCTAAAGGAGCAGGAATTGGACCATTCAGCCTTCCCTATTATTTTACTATGCTTAACAGCTTTTTACCTTTACACGTCCTCTGCCATTTCTCCATAGTCATTAATGTCCAGCATTGTCTCCTTACAAAGGCTGCTAATGCAGGGATATTTAGAGTTTTCGAGACAGCGGATGATCGCTGTTTGTCCGGTCAGGGTAGCAAGGGAAATGGAGCTCTGGTGGGTCAATGCTTCTCATCATGGAAATAATATTCCAGGAAACTATACTATACTGCAGCATTTCATTATCCGAACATGATTCCACTTCCAGTCATAGGATCTTGTAGTACAGAAGGAGGCCATTTGGCTCATCTTGCCTGCCTCCTTGAATGAGCTAGCCAATTAGTCTCCTGCTCATACACTGGACTCCTGCACTTTTTTTCTTTTTCAAGAATTTATCCAATTCCCTTTTGAAAGTTATTATTGTGTTTACTTCCACTGTCCTTTCAGGCAGAGCTTTCCAGATCATGATAACTCGCAGTATAAAATAAATTCTCACCTCCCTACTAGGTCTTTTGCCAATTGCCTGAATACAGATCAGCCTTGATCTAATTGAATGGCAAAGCAGGCTCGAGAGGAAGAATGGTCCACTCCTGTACCTATTCCTATCCTACTTTCCAGTTAAGTTAGTAGTTATCGCCCTTTCAACATTTGAATTGATTCTGCACCTTTAGCTTTCTGGGACACTGTAGTCCGCATTTTCACAGCCCTTCATATGAAGAGATTTTTTTAGCTTCCCCTTCTCATTCGTTCTGGTTATTACTGCAGTCTTGCTCAGAATTTCCAGATGGAGGGAAAGACCATTCCTAATTTATTCTTCTCTTTAATCTCAAGGTGTGATAACCCCTGGTTTCCTCTTGGTGTCTTTCAGTAATGTAATTCTTACATGCAGGTGGTAATACCCAGATATCGAGCTCACATCTCACGCTGCTGTACATCAGTTTATAATTACAAGTTCCACCTGAGGCACATCACATATTATATTCATTAGATCATGATCATTGTTCAATAAGTCATTCCAAATGGATCATAAGGACTTTAATCACACTGATTCTGAAAATATAGTTCAGTAAAGACTAGTGGAAAGCTGCTGAAAAGGTTGCAATCTCACCTCAGCCTGGGGGAAAATCCAACCACAGGCATAAAGTTGGTGAAATAGCCACTCTGTGCCCTCATCTGTGATGGGATGAGGTTCCAGGCTAAATTCAGCTTTGAGCTCCACCCTGATCCTACCAATGTGTGGGTGTCAAATTGATGTAGCTCACCAGTTAGGAAGACAGGGAAACAGTTGGTAGTATGGCATGTCTTGTGGAATGGTGGGTGGGCCGGTGGGTGTGGGGAAGAGAGACAACCCCAGTGGGGGTCACAAACACATTGGCAGTGGGCTGGAGTTTTTTTTTGTGAGGCCAGAAGCCGCATTTCTGTTTCTGCTTGGCTACTAAAATATAACCTGAAGATTTCCATGAACAATGCCATGGGATTTTTCCTAGTTAGAAGAATATTAGATTAATGAATCAACGAGCAATTTATCTTAGAGTGCAATACCTATACGTAAGATTAACTTTAGAAAGGAGGACTTTGGGGTTTCCTAATGTTTTGTTAATCTGCCTCATATTCTACAAATAAACATTTCCTCCCTCTTCCTCCCTAACATGAGGCAATATTTTCCTGTGCGTTTAAATAAAGTTGCCGCCACTACACTTCAGTAACATGACTGCAGTTGTTAACACCGATATCTCTCATCGCCTACTGGTTGAGACACAATTCATGGGCCCATTTGCTACAAGAACTTTGGGCTTGGTGAAAGAACAAGCTCCTGCCACAACAGATCTATAAAAATCTCTCCAATTGTGAAAGAAAAGACCTGAGGAGAAAATTCTTTTCTCCGACCTACATCAAAAAAAAGTTCACAAAGCTTCATCTAACATGACGCACTGCTGAAAACCATGTATCAAGACAGCAAAAGCAACCACAACTTCATTGTACAAAATACCAAGCAGAGCGCATCTTAGCAACAGGGGCATGTTAGTGTTGTGGTTATGTTACTGATTCAGAGGAAGTGAGTTCCAATCCCAACCTGGCAGTTTGCAACTTTGAATTCAACTTGAATAAAAAGCTGAAATCAGTAAAAGAGACCGTGAAGCTGTCAGATTGTTCAAAAAACCCAATCAGTTCAATAATGTCCTTCAGGGAAAGACATTTGCTGTCCTTATGTGGCCTTGCCTGCTTGCCATACCAGTCCCCAAGCAGCAGGGTTGACTTGTAATTGTACTCTGAAGTGGCCTAGCAAACAACTAAGAATGGGCAATAACTGCCAGTAATCTTCCCAAAATTCCCTAGATTCTAGAAAGGTCCCAGCAAATTGGAAAACCACAAATGTAACACCTCCATTCAAGAAAGGAGCACCTGTTTCAGCAGAACAAGATAAGTGATAGCCATTTGCTGGCTCATTCCTCAGGGCAATGCCTTGACCAATCAAATCAAGCTGCCTGGTTTAAATTTCAAACAATGCTTGGCAATTAACTGACAATCACCATTAACTGGTGCATTCTCCACGGCAATGCCTCTACCAATCAGAGTCCATTTGCCAACCAATCAACACTCCCTTCTCATAAAGTTGTTGCTTCCCCTGACACTGGTATTCATACAATTGTCCTGCTGAGTTCAGGATGAAAACCCTTGGCAAAATGTCTATTTAAATAACAGGTGAAGCTAGCCATTTCACACTGTTATTATGCAATGTAACATGAGTGGTGTTTGCCACTATTAGGATGCTGCCATCAAGCCAAAAACACGTTCTGCCTACAAAACAAATCTTACTAAGTCTGTCTGAATCTATCCTATTTAGCATGATAGTGCCACACAACACGATGGAGGAAATCCTCAAAGTGAAGACTGGACTTCGTCTCCACAAGGACTGTGTGGTGGTCACTCCTACCGATACCATCATGGGCAGATGCATCTGTGACACCCCCCCGGCGGCTTTCCGCAGGGATCGTTCCCTCTGGGACACCCTGGTCCACTCCTGTATCACCCTCTACACCTCAACCCCCTCCCACGGCACCTTCCCATGCAACCGCAGAAGGTGCAACACCTGCACCTTTACTTCTACCCTCTTCACCATCCAAGGGCCCAAACACTCCTTTGAAGTGAAGCAGCGCTTCACTTGCACTTCCCTCAAGTCTACTGCATTCACTGCTCCCAATGCGGCCTCCTCTACATTGGAGAGACCAAACGCAGAGTGGGTGACTGCTTTGCAGAACATCTTTGGTCTGTCCGCAAGCATGACCCAGACCTCCCTGTCACTTGCCATTTCAACACACCCCGCTGCTCTTATGCCCACATGTCCGTCCTTGGCCTGCTGCAATGTTCCAGTGAAGCTCAACACAAACTGGAAGAATAGCACGTCATCTTCCGACTAGGCACTTCCGGACTTAATATTGAGTTCAACAATTTCAGATCATGAACTCTCTTCTCTATCCCCACCCCATTTCCGATCCCCCTTTTTCAAATAATTTATAATTTTAAAAAATATATATTTTTCTTTTCCCACCTATTTTTAAATTTATTTCGATCTATTGTTTCATCTCCATCTTTTAGCCCATTTCGACCCTTCTCCGCTCCCCCCCCACCCCCTCCCACCTCCACCCCTACTAGGGCCATCTGCCACCAGCTTGTCCTGCTTGCTACCCTTAATGTCCCCATTAGCACAATCCTTAGATAATATCACCATCGTCAACATCCCTCTGTCCTTTTGTCTATGACATCTTTGGCAGTCTGTTCTTGGCCTCCATCTATTACTGGCCCCCTATTGAGCTCTACCTGTCCCACCCCCCTCTACCAGCTTATATTTCACCCCATTTCTATATTTCTTAGTTCTGATGAAGGGTCATACGGACTTGAAACATCAGCTGTATCCCTCTCCGCAGATGCTGACAGACCTGCTGAGTTTTTCCAGGTATTTTTGTTTTTTTCCCGTAGAGCATTACCCTGGGTCTCTGGATTACTAGTCCAGTGACAATACCACTATGCCACCACCTCCCCACTAAATCCTCCAGCACTTTGTATTCCCAGGCATTTTCCAATTCAAGTACTAACTAGGCCTGAGTCTGCTTAGCTGCGAGATCATCTAAGGTTGAAGGGTTTTCAAAATTCCCACATTTTTCATATCATCAACAAAGATATGACTTTTGGACTTTTACCTGAAACCAGACAACGAGACGAGACAGAATATACATTCTTCCCTTTAAAACAATCAACCCAGAGAAAGACTTCATCTTACACAAAACTGAAGCCCATCAAAATCTTGCATAAATAATCACTACTAACTACTAAGGCAGGGAGACAACAATTAATGCAATTATGCAAACCTATCAATACTCCACATATACAATGGCTTTCAGTTCAAGACTAGTTACGCGGGCAGGAAGACAATGATAAACATCATGCGAGCCCATTAAAAACAACACGACAACAATCACCTGAAGAAGCCCAAATTAGACAAAGAACTAACCTTGATTTGGTTTCAGATAAGAAATTCGAAAAAAACAGTATAACTGAGCCAGGAGTGACGAGGGGGAAGCTGGCACAGAAGGGTGAGCAGTTTTGAAAGCTGACACAGGGCAGTGAGCAGTTGGGAGCGGTTGAAGTCGAGTTTAAGCAGGGAGCTGAGCCAAGCATGGAGGAGATCTGGAGGTTTGCAGGCCCACCGGCAACATCACAGCGAGGGGCATAGGGTGGCAGGCTCAACTGAAGACAACAAGGTCGCAACCACAGCCCTCCACGAAGATCGACCACCCACTACTGTGCCCTCCACCTAACTGAAGAAACTTCGCAGATTCTGCAGACCTGGACCACGTGGGGACAGCAGGCCCCAGAGGACACAAAGAGCGTACCCCAAAATTGCAACCGGCTTACCTGGCTGGATTTCGAACTGTCAAGAAACCCTGGTTGGTGAGCATGACCCCTGACCTCTCCTAGTTCAATTTAGTTAGGGTTTGGGGGTGAGACAAGGGTAAGGGGATTAGTAGCGTGATTTTCCCTTGTTATGCCGTGTGTTCCCCATCTTTAACTAAGTGTACTTTATAGGTCTGTATAATCTCAGTGTAATCCTAATGCTATAAGTTCATTTGTGACTTCAATAAACTCAGTTTTCTTCTTGCACCAAAACCAGTTGTCTACTGCACTTTGTCACAACTCCCAAATAAGTCCAAGGTCTAGAACCCAGGGAGTGGGAGCAATTCGAATCACTCAGAAGTCAGAGGTGAAGCTGACACACACACCACCACCCCCTACAGGTCAGACCTTTTCAGACCAATATGGCTGGAGCCTGGGTGTGTGCAGGAACAGGAAACTCCTCATGAAAATGGTACTTAAGTTGTT
The DNA here is from genome assembly GCF_017639515.1 of Carcharodon carcharias. Taxonomy (NCBI): domain Eukaryota; kingdom Metazoa; phylum Chordata; class Chondrichthyes; order Lamniformes; family Lamnidae; genus Carcharodon; species Carcharodon carcharias. Next base: position 103,321,385 of record NC_054474.1, read on the forward strand.
AGCAGACCAGCTCAAACTTTCTGTTGTGCACTAAATAGGTAATTAATGTGTAATTAATGCAGCAATTCTTTACAGAGAGGTTGATGCTGTTTGTGTGAGGCCCACAGCAAAACACCACAAACTTTCCAGCAATTTATGGTTAATTACAGCTAGTTCTTTCTTGCCAGAATTTGTAGCATATGTATTGATAATGGCAAGCAAACTAAACAAAGTGTTATTTTTCCAGCAGATTCCAGCCCATTGTGTTTATGCCTGAATTTTCACGAAATTGGGATGACTCAGGAGCATTTTAACAATGGTGGACTGGTCCTGACCCCATTCCTGATCTGTCTGATTTCAAGAGTGCTTTTAAAGGGTGTGGCTGGGTCCCATCAAAAGCCCGCATTTGGCATTCCCAGACTGGCTGGTTCCATTTGGAGATAGTCATTTCCTACTGTTCTGCAATTTTCATGCAGTCGGGCCAGAGTTTTAAAGAGTTGTGGTTCTTGGCCCCTCAGAGAAGCTGTGAACCCTAGTCTGCAAGGAGACCTTTCAAAAGATGAGTTCAAAAGGTCCTCCTCATGCACCGTCCGTGCCATGGTAAGGCTCCTTACCCACATTCAATGGTCCCTCATGCCGCCTATGCCAAACTATACCCCTCCACCCACACCCCATGCCATGCCATGCCCCTCAACCTATCCCCATGGTCTCTCATGTCTTCTTTGATAAGCTATGCCCGCCACCCACCCTCATGGTCTCTCATACTTCCTTTGCTAAGCTATGCCTGTCACCCACTTCCATTACCCCTCATGCTGCCTTTGCTAAGCTATGCCCCGCCACCCACGCCCATGACCCCTCATGCCACCATTGCTCAGCTATGCCTGCCACCCACCCCATGGTATCTCTTCCTTGATACAATGCTATGCTCCTCCATCCACCTTTCATGGTTTCACATGCCCCCCATTTCAAGCTATGGCACTTCCATGTCCATTGGTTAATAGAACCAATTAACTTTCTCGTGACAGTAGGATCTGTAACAAAAAGCTTTAAAAGAGTAATTCATTCATTACTTTCCACTATGTTTTTAAAAAAGTCATTTCAGTACAGGGCAATAAAAGTGTTAATTGTCAAACCTTTTAAAGTATCAATAACAGAAACCACAAGTCTTTGAAACCATTTAACCTTGTGTAAATAAACATTGTGAAATTAACTGCAGCGATCAGAGAGCCAGATCTGTCAATCAAGCAATGTTTTCTCTGGGGCTCAAGTGTTTCATCAACAGTAATGGATATCTGGGCTCTCAGCCAGGCATACATAATGGGGTGAAGTCCCACAGCACCAAGGGAGGCCTTTTAAACAGCTGGCATCCACATCTGGCAGTCCCTGTGGCTGCCACTGACTTCTTTCCTGAGCTGGTTGGCCCAACTTCAGCCCATATCCTCCCCGTCCGGCAATGAAGATCCTGCCTTTGTGGGCACTCATTCCCAAGGTGGGCCAAGCCAGGAATTTTCCTGACTTCTTGTTGAATCCAATGTCCTTGGTTTGCTGGGGCTAAAGGATCGGGTTGCACACTTTGTTAGGGTGACTGAGTCAGTACAGAGATAGAGAACATCTGGAGATAGTTGTTACAATAAACACATGCTGTTTATTTACAAACTAACTCTACAACTATACTTGTGTGTCACAACACAAAACTCTGTCTTCACTCATCAGTGACTAACTCAAGACTCTCCCACATAGAGGTAGCCCGTGCTACTCTGCTATTGGACAATAAGATCATCTGACCTTACCTTACAATACTTGTCTTAAAAGTATATTACATCTCAGGTTATACATCTCTCCCCCTTTACTGAAAAATATATTTCACAATTTTTCAAGACATCAAGTTATTTACACAGTTCAATGATTTACAAATTCAGTCTCTCTGGGGGTTTCCTTATGCATGTGTAACATCTCAATTCTACAGTTTCTGAAATTTGCTTTGGAGTCTCCCTTACTGAAGTCGTCTGAGCTTTAGGTTCTACGGCAGGTACCTGTAAATGTGTTTCTTCTACTCTTTCAGGTACAGTCGGCCCTTCAAATACATTTGTACTTGGTTGAGTTCTTTCAACAGGAAATGTTGATTCAGCCTTGAGTACTGATGGAATCACTTCTGGATATTTGGCTTCTCCACTACGTATGTGATCCACATGTCTTCTTATTATGCGATCTTCAACTTTCGCATGGTAGGAATGAGGTCCTGTTACAGCACTTATTTCACCAAACAACCATGCTGGTCTTTTCTAAAATTTTTCACACTTCCTTCTCTCCTACATTAAATGTTCTATTCCGACTGTGACAATCATGTTCCATTTTCTGATTTTCCTTTCTTCTTTCTACCTTCACCCCCCCCCTTCAAACTTTAGCATAATTAGGTTCAGTCTTGACCAGAGATGGCATTTCATGAACAGTTCAGCAGGTGTGACACCTGTTGTCGAATGAGGGGTGATTCAATAGTGGAATAGAAATCGTGCTAATTTAGTTGCTATTGAATCTCTAGACAATTTCTTTGTACCAGATTTAAACGTCTGAACTGCTCTCTCAGCAAGTCCATTTGAAGAAGGATGGTCTGGAGATATTTTCACATCAACAGTACCATTGAGGCTTGTAAATTGGTTAAATTCAGCACTTGTGAATACTGTTCCATTATCTGATACTAACACTTCAGGTATTCCATTTATAGCAAAGCTTTGTCATAGCTTATCTGAAGATGTGGGTGACCTTACTTCGTATATATCCATGCATTTTGAATGCGTGTCTATTATGAGGAGCAACATTGTTCCCATAAAAAGGCCCACGTAATCGATGTGTTCATGTACCCATTGTCTTCCTGGCCATTCCCAGGGGTGTAATGGGGCTGTTGCAGTAATTTTTGTACTTTTTGACACTGCATACAACTTTTTACTAGGTTTTCTATCTCTCCATCCATTCCCAGCCACGAATATAGCTACGTGCTATTGCCTTCATCTTAGAAATTCCAGGATGTGCACTGTGAAGTTCAGATAACAATGGCTTTCATCCTCTGGGAGAAACAATTACACAAGCTCCCCACAATAATATACCTCCTTGGCTAGGTATCTCGTATTTTCTCTGGAAATAAGGTTTCATTTCATCGGATCCTTATGCTTTTGACCAACCAGAAAGGACTTGGTTTCTCACTTTGGATAAGACTGGGTCACAATTCATCCAATCTTTAATTTGTTTGATACATATCGATGATCAGTCCAGGAAGTTAAATAATAAGACATGTTCCTGAGGAACATCTTCATCTTTTACCTGCAAGGGCACACAACTGAGTGCGTCTGCATTTGCAATTTGACTTCCGAGTCTATGAATAAAAGTATTCTCATCCACTGCCAAGATCAATGCCCATCTTTCTACTCTTGCTGAGGCTATAGGGGTTATAAGCCTTATCTTCACCAAATAGTCCTGATAATGGCTTGTGGTCTGTTATGATAGTAAAGTGACTATCTTGCACATATTGATGAAACTTTTTAACACTGAAAATGATCACCAGGCCTCCTTCTTCAATTTGTGAGTATTTTTTCTCTACAGTACTAAGTGTTCTTGACACATAACTTATAGGTCTTTCTGAACCATCTGCATTCGATGAAAAAGCACCGCTCCTACTCCATTAGCTGATGCATCACACGTTAATATCAACTCTTTCTTTGGATCAAAATGTACTAGAAGTGTAGATGACTATAACAACTTTTTAACTTTTTTGAAAGCTTCTTCTTGTGGTGTTTGCCATGAGGTTCTCTGATTTTTCTTACGCAAACAATATAATGGTACCAATTCTGTCAATAGATTAGGCCAGAAGAGTCCATGGTAGTTAATCATCCCCAAAAATGATTTCAATTTGGATGTATTCTTTGATTCTGCAGCTTCTTTAATCATTTTCACTTTTTCTTCAACTGGATGTAGGCCTTGTGAATCGACCTTGTGATTGAGGTAAGTTAACTCTTTTGCCTGGAATGTGCACTTTTCCTTTCTCAATCTCACTCCAGCCTGCGAAAAACGTTTCAGAACTTCTCCAGGTTCATCAAATGTTCTTTTTTTTGTGAGTCCAGTCATGAGAATATCATTGAGATAAACTACAACTCCAAACTTTCCGTGGTTCTTTGGAATATTGCACAAGCAAAGATATGCCAATTGGTAAACGGGTATATTGATCCAATCCCTTATGTATATTTATGATGCCAAACTTTTGGGATGCCTGCTCTCATTCCAATTGCTGGTAGGCATGACTCAAATCTAACTTCGTGTAAGCCTTTCCACCTGCTAATTTAGTGTATAAATCTTCAATTTTAGGTATGGGGTGTCTATCCAATTTTGTAATTGACTGTAAATTTATAGTCTCCACATATTCTAATGCTTTGGTCAGATTTGAGAACAGGTACAATTGGAACTATCCACTCTGAAAATTGTACTGGTTGTATCACTCCCAGCTTTTATTATCGGTCCAGTTCTGTTTCTACCTCATCCCACATTGCATAAGGTACTGTTCTTGCCTTCATGAATCTTGGTGCTGCCTCAGGATCTACATGAATTTTTACTTATAGCCCTTCAATTTTTTCAAATTCTTCCTTGAAAACTGAGGCATATTTCTGTAGTAGCTGTGAAAGTCCATTAGTTCTTAGTTGGAAGATTTCATTCCATTCAAATTTAATTTCTTGCAGCAAGTTTTGTCCAAGGACTCTAGATCCCTTGCCTTCTACGACCATCAAGGGTAATCTCACTGTTTGACCTTTACAGTTTACTGAGACTTTACATACGCCCTTGACTTGTATGCTTTCTCCTTTAATTTTTCAACAGTTTCTTCTAAATTCAGCTTACGTTCTCCATGATTCAAGTATTGAAAAGTGTGTTCTCCAATCACCGTAGTAGCTGCACCAGTATCCACCTCCAGTCTGACAGGCTTCTCATTCACTGTCAAGGTTACATAGGTAGGCTCCATTCTTCCTACCTTTAAATTATTTAGCGAATATATATCAGCGTCTATTAGTTCAGACTTTTCAACACTGTTTATTTCATTGGATTCTTGCCTTTGCCTGACAGTCTGCCTGATTCTGTCTTTACAGTTTCTCATGAGGTGTCCACATCGATGGCAGAAGAAACATTCAATCTTTTTAAATTATGTTTCATTACAGGGCTGTCTACTTTCATTTATGTTAGTATGATGCCATTCTTTTGCTGCTGAGATTTCCTTTTTAATTTGTCTGCTAGCGGTGGCTCCTCCCCGCTTCGGAACAAAGCTCTGCACTTTCACGCTCTTTTTGGCTGAAGCTCCCTGCCCAACATGGAGGACAGCGCCATTTTTCACTCCTTGAATGGCTTCTGAGTCTCGCACTGCACCTTCCAATGCAAGAGCGATTTTCAACGCCTTCGGAAAATCTAGATTTGTTTCAGCCAACAATCTCCTCTGGATAGCATTTTCATTTATACTGCACACCAACCTATCTCTAAGCATATAATTGATTGAAGTAGTGAACTCACAGTATTTACAGTAGCTTCAGACTTGCTACATGAGAAGCAACTGTCTGCCCTACTGCTCTGACTCTTGAGTTGCATTTAAACCTTTGTATGGTCACAGTCGACTTGGGCTGGTAATGATTACTTACGAGGTCATTAAATCATCAATACTTTTGGAGTCTGGGGCACTGGGCACCAACAGGTTTTGAATTAATCCATATGTTTTACTCCCACACGTGGACAGAAGGATCGGGTGCCTCTTCTCCTCCCCCACAATGTCGTCCAAGGTTGGATCAAATGGCTCCGCTCTTCCAAATTGCAGTATTTCTTAGGGAATTAATTCAATGCTCAGAAGGAAATTTTCTTTAACTTCCAACTACCATGTGAGGTATGGCCTGATTTTGGTTTCCTTCGTTTTCCCTTCTCGCTTTTTACCTCGTATTTTTCCGTGATTTTTCATGCTTTTACTCTCATCGCCAGTTTGTTGGATCCAGTACCCTTAGGGCTAAAGGATCTGGGTCGGAAGCTTTGTTTGGGGTGACTGAATCGACATGGAGACAGAACATCCGGAGATAGTTGTTAGAATAAATACATGCTGTTTATTTACAAATTAACTCGATAATTATACTTGTGTACTTACAACATAAAACTCTGTCTTCACTCATCAGTGACTAACTGAAGACTCTACCACAAAGAGGTAGCCTGCGCTAGTCTGCTATTGGACAATAAGACCAGGTGACCTTATATTACAATACTTGTCTTAAAGGTATATTACATCTCAAGTTATTACACTCCTGCTACCCACCTAGAGGAAAGTCTAGTCCCAATTATCACTATTAGTTTAGAAAGCTGATCTTCCTTCCACTTCTCTTGAATTGGATTAATTAAACTGCCCCTCTCTTGGATCTGTAACAGTAACTTTATGTATTCAATCCAAATTAACCTTGAATGCCCTGGTTTTCACAGACGCAGGTTAGCTGAGTTTGACACTTACCACAAGAAGACCAGGCACAAAAGAGGCATTAAACCCTTGGACAAGAAGAAACCAACAGCAACCACTTAAGATATATTGCTCAGGGGTTGGATTTCATGCTATGTTGACTCTAGACCTGTCACTTACAGTGGATACTCCACAAAGCTCTTACGAGGGTAAAACTGCACAAGTTAGCAGTTTTATTAAACAAGGTCAAGGAACAGGCTACTGTCCGAATATTGTTAATTCTTTCACTTTGTCAATATTGTCAACAAATCAGCCGAGGAGGTGTGCAGCTGTTTTCTGTAGCATCATGCATTCTAGGAATACTCAGAAGCTTGCTGCAATGGTAGCATTCTATGACTATTAATGTTCTTTTACCTATTATTAAAATTCTACATGTGGTATGCAGTCCCTGTCCAGAATGTTCCCTGTGATGCTTTTCATGTCAACATTTGTAATGAAAACTGCTGATGTAAACATTTATGCTATAATACAAATTCATATGCAAGTATGTTATCATGGAAATCCTGTCGCTAAATAATTAGCTCTCCGAATGCTGTTTGTAGACTTTGGCTATTAGCTGGTACAGTGGTGTGAGATTGGCAATTACGTTTCTCAACACTGTCAGCCATTTTGTTAATTCAATTTTTAGCTTTTTGTCAGGTGTTCTAGCAAAAACTGTAATTCTATTTTTTACCCAACAGATGGAACATTTCAGACCATTCCTCTATTTGCTGCTCCCCCCTTCATTTCCAGCTTCCCATTCCTGGCTGCATCTTATACCCTTGTCCTATCCAGCCTGTTTGTTTCTCCTGAATTGGTACACTGCCCAGATTTTGATTGGCCTTCCCCGTTTCCTTTCCTTAGTGGTGGAGTAACTGGTTTCAAAACTGCCACTGTGGGCTTTTACACCTCACCCATGTTACAACCTGTGACTTCTATCCCAGCCTGACAGTGATCCCTAACCTCACTGCGAACCCTGAACTCTGACCCCCCACCATTTTCTCTCTCCCACTGCCATCCCACACCACGCTACTTACCACTATCCCATGTTTTCTCTGGGGGCTAAGCCACATAGATAAAATTCCACCAGTGCAGCACTCCTTCAGTGCTACACTGAAGTGTCAACCTGGATTTTGTGCTGAATCTCTGGAGTGTAACTACAACCCACAAACCATCTGACTCAGATGTGAGAGTGACTGTCACTGGAAAATTAGAGTCACTGGCCCATGGCTAAAACTTATATTAATCTAATAATTTGTTAGTTTATTTAACTGTGTGACAGTGTTGTCAGTATGCTTTATTTGTCTGAAGAGAGCAGTGTATCATGACACATGTGATTCATGTTGGTTTCTGTGGGCTTAGTTTTCCTGTTGCGATTCTGCAATGTCAGGAGATACCAATAACACATTTTGTTTCAGGTTAAGTCTTGTAGTTTACCATGCTTTGGTTCATTCTCCTCAGTATTGTTGTAGCAGCTTCTCTTCTCCATTGTTTCAGTGTGTAGTGTCATTATGTTTCTTTTCCTTGGAGCACTGAGACAGAACGTCTTCAGATTGATTTCCTGGATGTGACATCCATCTCTAAGTGGGGGACAACCCAAGCAATTTTGTGGATTGAGCCTTTTTAAATAAAATTGACAAGATCATCAGTGCTAAAGTAGGGAGGGGTGGGGGTCGAAGGGAGTGGGTAATTTTGCAGACCAAGGCAGCTGGAAGATTTGCTGGGAGAGTGCAGGGTGGTAGCAGTAGAAGGGACCCAGAGGGCACAGAGGACAATTATAGTGCTCCACAAATAGTGGAAAGTATCTTACTATCATAATTTTGGAGTGGCTTTCAGCAGTCACTTTTAGGATGATGGATTTGGAGTCTCTACAATCAGTTTCACAGGACGGTGCTTGTACAATGGAAAGGTGAGTTGTACTGAGGTCTTTAGATCCTAAAGGGACATAGACAAGTTGGTGGAATGGGCGGACAAGTGGCAGATGAAGTTCAATGCAGAGAAATGTGAAGTGATTCATTTTGGTGGAAAGAACATGCAGAGACGGTATAAAATAAGAGTAATTCTAAAGGGGCTGTAGGAGCAGAGGGACCTGGGTGTATATGTGCATAAGTCTTTGAAGGCGGCAAGACAGGTTGAGAGAGCAGCTAATAAATCAGACAGTATCCTGGGTTTATTAATAGGGGCATAGAGTACAAAACCAAGGAAGTTATGTTAAATTAAATAAAAGCAAAATACTGCAGATGCTGGAAATCTGAAATAAAAACAGAGAATGCTGAAAAAATTCAGCAAGTCTGGCAAGTCTGTCGAAAGAGAAACAGAGTTAATGTTTCTGGTCTATTTGAAGAAGGGTCATATAGACTCGAAACGTTAACTCCATTTCCCTCTCCACAGATGTTGCCAGACGTATTGAGTTTTTCCAGCATTTTCTGAAGTTATGTTGACCTTGTATAAAACACTAGTTTGGCCTCAACTGGAGTATTGTCTCCAACTCTGGGTGCCACATTTTACAAAATATGTGAAGGGATTAGAGAGGTTGCAGAAAAGATTCAAAAAAATGGTTCCAGGGATGAGGAACTTCAGTTACGTAGATAGATTGGAGAAGTAAGGACAGTTTTCCTTAGAGGATAGAAGGTTGAGAGCAGATTCGATCAAGGTGTTCAAACTCATGAGGGGTCAGGACAGAGTAGATAGGGAGAAACTTTTTCCATTGGTGGAAGGATTGAGAATAAGGGGTCACAGATTTAAGGTAATTAGAAGCAATGGAGACATGAGGAGAAACTTTCTCACGCAGCGAGTGGTTAAGATCCAGAACGCACTGCCTGAGAGTGTGGTGGAGGCAGGTTCAATCAAGACATTCAAAGGGGAATTGGTTTATATCCTGAAAAGGAAGGATGTGCAGGGCTGCAGGGAGAAGGCAGGCAAACAGCACCAGGTGAATTGCTCATTTGGAGAACTGGTACGGACACAATGGACCAAAAGGCTTCCTTCTGTTCTGAAATTATTTTGTGATCCTGTGAAGTGCATCTCAGGACCCTGATATTGATTTGCACATGAGGCTCCAACCTACTTCCAGCAAGAGCACTGGGAACTTAAATCAGGTCATGCTCAAAAAACACAGTGATTGGAAGCCCAACAGTAATATCTTATACAAAAACAGAATTACCTGGAAAAACTCAGCAGGTCTGGCAGCATCGGCGGAGAAGAAAAGAGTTGACGTTTCGAGTCCTCATGACCCTTCGACAGAATATATCTTATAGCCCAACTTCCATCCTCATTCATGCTGAATAATGACAAAAATCTGAGGCTAAATCAGTATCCACCACCCCTGTGTTCAACATGAAAGGAAATCAATTGAAATATGTTAAACAATTAGAGGGGAAGACTTATCCTGGGTGCTGGTGTGGAATGGGTGTTATTGAATTAAACAACCCATCAGCTAATAGTCAATTCCAGTCAGTGCAGTGAAACTGGACATCAGGTGTAGTAATAATAGGGGGTCAATGTGATATCGCCCTTCTGTGCTGTTCCTACATCTTGGGGTGGAATTTTCCTTGCCCACTGGCATTGTGCATCATGGCAGGCATGAGCAGACTATATGGCAAGAAGGCCAAAAATCAGTTTCACACCGTCGTGAAACCAGTTTGCAATTGTCCACTACACCCATCAATGGTGGGCCATGTTCATGTTTCCCGCTGCCACAGGTCAGGAATTTCAATGTAACGCACCTGCATATCAATACAAGCCCAGCACACCAGAATCGTCCTCCCATGCTGGATCATCCAGGCACGTCAGCATGATTGTACTCCGATGTGTTTCACAACTGAACATACGTGACCTGCACCTGGCAAGCTGCATTTCAGTATGGATTTTGAGGCTTGTTTGCCTATCTTGCTTTGGGCAGCACTCATGCTCATCAGTGCCAGGCTTCACAGGCAGCACCACATCACTTTTAGGGGGGCTCACGGGCAGGTTTCTACTTACAAGACCAGCCAAAAGATGGGGGTGGCTTTTCAATGGCTGCAGGGCTAGGGCTTGCTTGGGGAACGAGGAGAAGTGGCCTCAGGCAAGGGAGGAGGCTGCAGGATGAAGGCTGTACTGAGGAAGGGGGTGTACCCGAGGAGGTATGTGGGGACACATGTTGACCTGTGCACGTAGCCTCAAGAGGGTGAGGGCTGAGGAGGCAATCTCCAGAAGATATGAGGCCTGATGGAGATGTGAGTGTGAGAGAGTGAGTGGTTATGTCCCTTGAGCTGGCAGTGAGTGAGATGCCAGTGAATGTGTGATGGGCTTATAAGTGTGAGAGTTTAGAGTGATGAGATGGTTGCCTTACACTAGCGGCACGAATGAGATCATTCATCCTCTTTCTTCACTGGATGGTGAACCTCTTCCGTGCAGCATTGGCACTGACCACCACTGCCACCGCGTCCCAAGCTGGAGTGGTGACACTGATGGGTCTCCTGCAGCCAGAGCCAGGGTAGAGGACATTGTGACAGGCTCCAACAGTGTCCAGAAGGCATCCCAGGGATGCACCACTGAATAGGAGAGCTGCAGTCTTCTTGCCTTTCGGGGCCATGTCTTCTGTGCAGCAGTCCTCGGCTGGAAGCACTGAGAGGTGTGCATGTGGCTGCACTCTAAATATGGCACCTGGCGTGAGGAAGCGGTGTGGTGAGAGCGTGACGGGTGAATCGGAGCCCTCCCGCCAGTGAAGTGGCAAGTTTCCTGGGAATGCATGATTAATGAGGTGGGAATTGGGACGATACGGTGCAAAAACCTGCCATTGCGGCCAACAGTAAACTGTTCTTTTTCTCACTACTGCACGGTGCAAATCTGGGACAATTCCGACCTTGGATTCAGCGTGGTTGATGGAACAGATTACACCTCAAATCAAACTACTGTGCAATTAGACCCCCTTCCTTGCCACAGCTCTCTAGAAGGCTGCCATTTGAGTCCCCTCAAGTGCCTTGAATATTTTTAATGTGGGGCTCACGGGACAACATCTGGTATGTTTGCGATTGTGAATAGCTCCGTTTGGAACACCATGGCTGATTCTTCCGGTGACACTCCTTCCGCAGCCTGTATGGATTATCTTCAAGGTGTGCAAGTTCTCAATGACTCTTTCACTGTTACACATATTGTTCCAGTACTCACCTGAACTAATGTAGTACCACAGATATGACCCAAAAAAACCTGCCATGCCATTTCCTTTTCATTTATAATGAATGCCTAAACATGCTTCAACAAATTGAATTTATAACTCACACAGATACATTTATTTGCTTTATCTTGATGTCACTAGATTGGATACAATATCCTACCCCTCTGTCCCCACCCCCATTTCTAAAGGCCAGTCAGTTCCGACTTTGGAGATTTTTTCAGTCACAAACCCAGTTTAGGACTCTGACAATTTAGACAGAAATCTGTCTAATCAGTCTTTTCAAATCGTATTTTTTTTTCAGGAATGACATACCACCAGGTGTGGAGGGGCTTCTTCCACTGTCTGAGTAGGGTAAAACTTGCAGTGTCTCTGCTGCAGTAATGTCACAGTGGGTGAGTGGAGGAATCTGAGGCAGTGGATGCTCCTTGAGTCCTCCTCCCCCCTCAGGAGGTGGGACGCACAGGAGGATGTCACCTACTGGAACTCTGACCAGTTGCACCTCCTTTACACTGTCTCTGGCTCCCCAAAGGTGTGATCATTGGACAGGTGCGCAAAGACATTGGAACCCTCAATTATATTCTAGTCTGAAAATTTTTTTGCGTCAGTTACTCTATATCCAGTTAGATTTCAGCCACACTCCAGGCATCATTACTCTACAGAATCAATCCCTCAGGGAGGCGATGGCATAGTGGTATTGTCACTGGACTAGTAATCCAGAGATCTAGGGGACCTGGGTTCACAGCAGATGGTGGAATTTGAAATCAATAAAAATCTGGAATTAATAGTCTAATGATGACCATGGCTGATTGTTGTAAAAACACATCTGGTTCACAAAGGTCCTTCAGAGAAAGAAATCTCTCGTCCTTGCCTGGTCTGACCTACATATGACTCCAGACCCACACAGCAATGTGGTTGACTCTGAAATGGCCTAGCAAGCCACTGAGTTCTATCAAACCTCTACAAAGTCACAAAAAAGGAATGAAACTGGATGGATCACCCGGCATCAACCTAGGCACAGGAAATGACAACAGCAATCTCAGCCCTGTCTTTCATGTGTATCTCTGGTATTTATTGCCCATCCCTAATTGCCCTTGAGAAGGTGGTGGTGAGCTACCTTCTTGAATTGCTGCAGTCCATGTGGTGTAGGTACACCCATAGTGCTGTTAGGGAGGGAATCCCAGAGGAGCGGTGTTATATTTGATATATTCCAAAGTTAGGATGGTGTGGCCTTGGAGAGGAACTTGCAAGTTGTGGTGTTCTTCTAGGTGGTAGCGGTTGTGGGTTTGGATAGGGCTGTTGAAGGAGTTCAACCAAAGTACTGTGGATGCTGGAGACTGAAAGGAAAACAGAAAACGCTGGGAAAACTCAGCAGATCTGGCAGCATCTGTGGAGAGAGAAATAGACATCATTTTGAGTCCATGTGTCTCTTCTCCTGAGCCAAAGAAAAGTAGAAATGTGATGAATTTTATACTGTTTAAGAGGGGTGAAAGGTTGAGCAAAATAGAAGGTCAGGGATAGGTGGGAGCTCAGGAGAGATTGACAGAGATGTCATGGACACAAGACAAAGGAAGTGTTAATGGCAGTGTTAAAGACTAAGGAAAGTGCTGATAGTGGCATCAAGGTAAGGTAGCAGAATGTGCTAATAACAGAACAAGGGTCCGTGCTCTGTGAAAGTAAAACATATGAACAAGTTACAGATGGCCCTCTGATGGGAGGGGGAGGGGGTGTTGGGGAAAAAGGATGAAAAAAGGGTCAAAATGAAGGAGAGAGTTCATGGTCTGAAGTTGTTCTCCAGCATGATACCACCACCAAACACATCTTCTCCTCACCACTACCCCCATCAGCGTTCCTCTTTGACACCCTTGTCCACTCCTCCATCACCCCTAACTCTTCATCCCCTTCCACAGCACTTTCCCACACAATTGCAGAAGGTGCAATGCCTGCCCCTTTACCTCCTCCCTCCTCATTGCCCAAGGCCTGTAACACTCCTTTCAGGTGAAGCAGCACTTCACTCGCACATCCTTCAATTTGGTCTAGTGTATTTGCTGCTCCCCATGTGATCTCCTGTACATTTGGGAGTCTAAATGCAGACTTCTTGAGGTGATCATCTTGCAGAACGTCTTTGCTCAGTCCACAAGGATGTCCCAGACATGCCTGTCACTTGTCATTTCAACACACCATTCTGCTCTCATGCCCACATGTCTATCCTTGGCCTGCTGCAATGCTCTAGTGAAGCCCAACGGAAACTGAAGGAACAGCACTTCATCTTCTGAATAGCTGAATAGGCACTTTACAGCCTTCCAGGCTTAACATTAAATTCAACAACTTTGGACCATGAAGTTATTATTGCTGCCACTGTGCATCAATGGTGGAGGGAGTGAATGTTTAAATTGATGGATGGGGTGCCAATCAAGCAGGCTGCTTTGTCCTGAATGGCATCAAACTTAATGATTGTAGTTGAAACAACACTCATCCAGGCAAGTGGAGAGCATCCCATCACACTCCTAACTTGTGCCTTGTAGATGGTGGACAGGTTCTGGGGAGTTACTTGTCTTAGAATTCCCAGCCTCTGACCTGTTGTAGCCACAGTATTTATTTGGCTAGTCCAGCTCAGTTTCTAGTTAATGGTAACCCCCAGTGGGGTTCAGCAATGGTAATGCCATTGAATGTCATGGGATGATGGTTAGATTCTCTCTTGTTAGTATTGGTTATTGCCTGACATTTGTGTGGCGCGAATGTTACTTGCCACTTATCAGACCAAGCCTGGATATTATCCAGGCCTTGCCGTGTATAGACACAGACAGCTTCAGTATCTGAGGAGGCCCGATTGGTGCTGAACATTGTGCAATCATCAGCGAACATCTCCACTTCTGACCTTATGATGGAGGGAGGTCATTGATGAAACAGTTGAAGATGGCTGGGCCTAAAGGACTACCCTGAGGAATTCCTGCAATGAAGCCTGGGATGATTGACCTCCAACAACCACAACCATCTCCCTTTGTGCTAGGTATGACTCCAACCAGGGGAGTGTTTTCCCCCTATTCCCCTCATCTCCAGTTTTGCTAGGGCTCATTGATGCCACATTCGGTCAAATGCTGCATTAATGTCAAGGGCAGTCACTCTCACCTCACCTCTGGAGTTCAGCTCTTCTGTCCACATTTGGAACAAGGCTGCAATGAGGTCAGGAGCTGAGTGACCCTGGCAGAACCCAAACTGAGCATCGCTGAGATGCTATTGCTAAACAAGTGCTGCTTATAGCATTGTTGATGACCCCTTCGATCACTTCATTGATGATCGAGAACAGACTGATGGGGTGGTAATTGGTCGGGTTGGATTTGTTCTGCCTTTTGTGGACAGGACATACCTGGGCAATTTTCCACATTGCCATGGAGATGCCAGTGTTGTAGCTGCACTGGAACACCTTGGCTAGGGACGCGGCAAGTTCTGGAGCACAAGTCTTCAGTACTATTGCCCATAGTCTTTTCAAGTAATGCAAAGGTTGATGGGAGTGCATGTATGCACAAGTTTTTTAAAATATGAGCACAGAATTTATGACTTAAAAATGGGGACTGAATTATCAACCTGTGTCCTTTTACCCTGCTTTATTGGAAAGCTACTTAACTCCCCATGTGGAAAGCCAATAATGAATGACTAAGATACCCGATATAGAAACCGTTAGAGACCTTCAAATATAAACCAACCTGTAATTTATTCCTGTTATAAACCCATTGTGTCCCTTAATTTTCTAAAATTCATTCTCGGGCATTGGCGTCACTGTCAAGGTTGGCACCAATTGCCCCAAAAAGTTACTGGTGCGCTGCCTTCTTGAACCGAGTGGTTTTATACAATTGGAAGAATTAGATGTGAAACCGGAGTTACTTTTAGGCCAAACCATGTAAGTACACCCAATTTTCTTCCTGAAAGGACATTCATAAACTAGTTGGGTTTATATGATAATTTCCAGCTTCGCTGTCACTTTTAATGATGCCGGCAGTTTTATTTCCAGAATTTCGAAACTGAATTCAGTTTCTCAAACTGCCATTGTGGGATTTTATCTCTCATTCTCTGAATCATTGTGTAAATTGCTTCTTGATCAGCAACATAATCTGATATTAAATTTCAGGTTGAAGTTAATTCCATACCACCCATTTTACAGTGTGTGGTGGCGTGAGATTCAATCTTAATCATATATATTTTTTAAAAAGCAAGTAATGACTGGTAGAGTTGGTCTTTCTGTACTATGGGCAGATTATACACCTCCCACATTTAGTTTAGTTAAGTTTGTTATGCCCAGAGCTTTATGTAGCAACAATAAATCATTCAGCTTACTTAAGCAAGGGCCTCTCTTGCATTGACATTAGATATTATCATGGAAGAAGGACAGTTTCTGCTGCATTTCTGCAGAATAAGGAGGGGAAGTAACAAAAGGAAATTAGTCAAGTCCATTTCTGTGCAGATTTTCTCAAAATAAAATCTAGAAGGAGGTTAGGGTACAGTTTCACTTCAAGGTTTATTATTAGCATTTACTTTTCAGCCTACATTTTATTATTTTAAAGGGCAAACCAAACGTTTACCGTATGAAGTACCTTATTCATTTTATTCATCGATCAGCACCCTACGCACTTCCTTTCTAGGTACTCTGGAGGTTGTGGTGTGTGACAGGAAGAGAAAAGACCAGTTATTCTTTTCAGCTGTCTGTGATAATATGAAATCAAGTGAAAAATAACCGGATACTTCGGAATAAAGAGATGGCTTTCAGAAACCTTCCAAATCGCAATGATGTACTTCAGTGGTCCCCGAATCATTTGGCTGACTATTTCAGAATGGTGGGTAGACTGTTTTGTTTGTTCTTCCTCGTACTCCCCCAATCTCCATGTAACAATGTACTTTCAGCTGTACGGGCTGATTATCTGGCTGACAAGCAAAGTCAAACTAAAAGCAACTCAATGTGCTGGTAACGATTGTTTCAAAGTTTAGTTTAAAACATTATAACGTGATAACATAATCTTTTCACCTGCAGCTACACTTCCTTTAAAACCTAAAAGGTTCTTTGTTTAAAACTTTCACATATTAACGTGACTGTCAATTTTGTCCATGCCTTTGTTACCTCCAGACTTGGATATTCCAGTGATCTCCTGGTTGGCCTCCCATCTTCCAGCCTCTGTACACTTGATCTTATCCAAAACTCTTTTGCACATTCTAACTCACACTAAGTTCCGGTCACCTATCACCCCTGTGCTCAATGACCTACATTAGCCCCCAGTCCAGCAGCATCTTGATTTTAAAATTCTCATTCTTGTTTTCAAATTCCTCCATGTTCTGGCCTTTTCCTATCTCTATTAACTGGTCCAGCCCGCATACCTTTGACATATCAGCGTTCCTTCAATTCCACCCTCTCGATCTTCTCCAATTTTCATCTCTTTACCAGTGATGGTCATGCCTTCAGCTGTCTAGACCCTGAGCTCTGGAATTCCATTTCAACACATCTCCACCTCTGTACCATGCCTTCCTCCTTTAAATCACTGCTTAAAATCTACCTATTAGACCAAACCTTGGGTCACTTGTTCTCATATGTCAGTGTCAAAATTTGTTTAATAACGCTCCCTCTTTGAGACATTTTACTAAGTTAAAAGAGTTATATAAAAGCAAATTGTTGTTGTTGTATGATCCTGCATACATGATAAAAAAGACAAAATATCATGTTTATTAAAGACAGTCTCATTTTTTTGTTCTCTAAGGTATTAACCATAATGAAAATATGGAAACATCATCATCTCTGTCAAACTATTGTGTCGACTAAAAGATTTTGCAGTAAAAATGCTTAAATCAGCAGCTAGTTTTCCAATAATCTTACACAGTGATTCATTGTGAAATGGATTATTAAAACTATTGCAAAAGGGGGGTTATTTCATGAGAAAAGAGTTTAAAATTGCTTTAATACTTGTCTTGCTGCCAAAGAGAAAGAAGTATTACAACATGGAGTCGTATTCCTTTTGGTTGAATATGAAACATGTGGCTTTAAGTTGTGGTATTTTGTTTTTAAATATTCAGACAATCTCATGCCTGATTTGCTTTTAATGAACAAGATGCCTCTGCCAGTTCCATGTGACTGTTCTAAGTAAATTTATTAATTTTATAGCAGCGGCACAGAAATAGCACTTAGTGAATTAATTAGAAAGAGAGGCAGGCCATTCACCCCAGCCTGTGTTGCTGTTCATTCACCACATGATTAGTAGCTGCATTGTGCCCACCCTGTCCCCATACCCCCTCATCCATTTTCCTTTAACCACCTACCTATTCTTAAATGATTTCATGATCGGATACTTGATGAGTTGAGTATGCTAGCTGGTTTCTGATAGTGTCGATGGTAGGCCTGGTACATTTTGAGGGATGGTTCTTGCAGGATTTTAAAGTGAATATCTTTGAATTGACCTGAGGATTGGCAATACATCATTGTGAAGTGAGATTATTGTAAAACTGGCTTTATTAGAGAACAGTTTATCAGAAAAACTTTTGTACCATGTTTGTCTGTGGAGTGGAACTCAAACCCTTGGGGCTGATCAGGCTTCTTAGTCTTGGGAGGTACCAAGAGGTTGTTACCTCCTTCACCGGTGTCTTCTCCTGTTCCCTCTATCCTGGAAGCTCTCTAATCCTCCAATAAACACTCTCTGATAAATACCATGCTCTGAGTCAAAAAAGAATAGACTAAAAGTCTTTTCATGTGAACAGCATGAACCTTAGTTCAAAGGACCAAACTCTCTGGACAATTATCCCATCCAATATGTTCAGGTTGAGCTATCTGCCTGATGTTTCTTCCACTACAGTCATTAATCTATTGCTTCAGTTCTCTCCCTCAGTTTCTGCACTGACTCTTCATCCTTGGTGATTTCAACTTCCATCTCAACTCCCCTTCTCTTCTCATCACTGATTTTTCTGCCCTTCTATCACCCTTAACCTTTCCCTTCAATATAAACTCTCTGACCTATATTTAGGGCCAGCATCTTAGCATTGGCACATCACATCACCTCCCTGGTCACAAGCAAAGCCATCTCCTTGTATTTCTCACCATCCTCCTCCCACTCTCAAAGTCACAAATCACATCCTCTCTGACTATGACTGATGTGGTAAACTGTCCCTCTTTGTCTCCCTGGACACAGCCATTGGCTATGGTGAACCACAGCACCCTCAATACCTTCCCTCCAAAAAGAGATTACCCTCACTTGTTCAGCTCTTTCCTGTCCAATCGTTGACAAAGTATTTTCAGAGATGACTTTTCTTCTTCCTGCCCCTGCACCATTACCTCTGGAGTTCCCCAAGGATCTATCGTGGATTCTGTTCCCTTTTTCATTTTCTGCCACTTGGTGATATCATCCAAAGGCTTTGGGGCCCAATTTTAACTCACTCAAAACACATTCACTTACACAGAGATAAAATCAGACCCAATATCATACAGAGGCAGTTCAACATTCACACAACACACAGCTCTACCACTATACCATCACCTTCAACCTCTCCACTACCTTTGTGTTGTCAGGCTCCCTGGGTGAGCTGCAATTTCCTCCAGTTAAATATTGGGATGACCAAAGCCATTGCCTTCTATTCCCCCTCCCCCCTCACTGATTCCATCCTCCACCCTGGCCATGATTTCATGCTGAACCAGTCTGCTTGTATCATTGATGCCTTATTGCACCCCAAGATGAGCTGAGCTTCCAACCACATTTACCCTCCATCACAAATATTACCTACTTTCTTATTAATATTGACCACCTCTGACCCTGACACAGTCCACCTGACTCTGAAACTCTCAGACATGCCTTTGAAATCTCCAGGCTCAACTATTCCAAAGCTTTCCTGGCAGCTTCTCATCTTTTCCCCTCCATCTACTCCTGATAATTCCAAAACTCTGCTGTGCCTAAGTTATCCCACACCAAGACTGCTCACTTAACACTTCTGTCCAAAGTGGTTCCCAATGCCCCAATGATTTAAAATTCTTGTTCTCATGTTTAAGACCCATCATGGCCTTCCCCCTCTCTATCTCTGCAACATCCTCCACAAATTCAATCCATCCCAAACTCTTCACTTCTTTGACTCTGGCCCTTGTCCAGCTCCCGTTCCCTTCATCCCATAACTGGCAGCTGTGCCTTCAGCATGCAAGGGCCTGCACTCGGGAAATTCTTTCTTGCACTGTCCTGTCTCACTACCCCTCTCCCTCCTTAAAGCGTCATGCCGTTTAATCACCCTGCTTTGATCCGGGGTCCATTTTTGTCTGACACTTCCATGAACCATCTTGAGACCTTTTCTAGGTGTTATATGAATGCACGTTGTTGTTGTACTTAACATTAGCAGACAGCAGAATGCTGTAGTAAGATAGTGACATAGGAGCGTAACATAGAAACATAAGGAAGACATTCAGCCCCTCAAATCTGCTCTGCCATTCAGTTAGGTCATGGCTCATTTGTACTCCACTTCATATTCCCAGCTTTGCTTCACATTCCTTGTTAACTTTATCCAGCAGAAACCTATCCATCCTGCTCTTGTTCCAATTGTCATTTAATATTGAATTTGAAGCTTTTGAAATGTGAAAAATTTCCACTAACCCCTTTGTGTGAAAAATGCTTCCTGATTTCGCTCCTAATTGACCTGGTTTGAATTTTAATGTTATACCCCCTTTTTTCTTGATGCCCCACCCAGAATTAATCTTTGCATATTTTCTCTATTGAATTGCTTTCTCGTTTTAAGTATTTCGATGCACTCAGCTCTCAATCTTTTAAAGTCAAGGGGTTCCAAACCTTTATAAAATGTGGCCTCATAATTTAATCCTAGTTGGCCCAATGTCATTCTGGTGACTCTGCACAACATTCCATCCACCAACAAATCAAGCAGTTACAATATTATAATAACTGTACAGCTCCTTCTGTAAATAAACATGCACAATATAATCATTCCATTTTCACCGCACAGATAGTCAATGCATTACAAAAGGGCCAAGTATCTCAAATTACGATTGCAATGATTGTACTCTGTTGCATCATCACACAACTCTACTCCTCTGGGAATATCCTTCTCCTCATCCCCACCCAATTTTGGGTGGGATCACAGTGGAGAATGGTGAAAAGTTCAGCTGAAAAGGCCTACTGCCGCATCACCAGGATTTCCACCCCTCACCCCCTGCCTTGAACCCCCTTGTCTATCTCCTTCCCCACCTGCTGAATATAAATTGGATGAAGGGAGACAAGGTGCTTGGTTCTCTGAAGGTTTACCCTCAGGTCTGCTTGCAACCACTTCCCCAGGCCTGCCACGTGGGAGGTAGGCCCAAGGTTCTCCTAATGGAGGAACAGAACCATGTAGCAGGTGACTTCTTCAGGTGACTCCTTACTGGAGTCCTTGTTCTAGGCCTCGCCTTCAATGGGACCTGTCACTGCTTCACCCAGGCTCTTCTATGTCATTAGGGCTTCTTGCTTGCCTTTGCTATGTCCTAGCACAGATGGAGTTTCCTGGATTGCATTGATAAGCTCCCTCTTAATAATGGGAATCTGTACAGCAGAAATAAACTTCCGCCCTGCAGGGGACTGGAAGAGAATCCATTCAGAAGGGCAAAAGTCCTTATTGTTTTGTCAACAATTTACAGTTTCCCTTTAAAATCACCCCACTCATTTAAGCTAAAAATCTGATGATGTAATTGAAAGAAAGAAAGATTTGCATTTATATAAGCACCTTTCACAACCTCAGGATGCCTAATTAACAACGAATAAATTATTTTTGAAGTAGACTCACTGCCTGTGATATACAATTTATGTCCAGCAAGATCCCACAATCAGCAATATGACAAGAATCATATCATATCTGTTTTACTGATGTTTCTTTTGAGAGATAAAAATGACTTTTGGAGAATTCCTCTGCTCTTCTTCAAAAAAGTGCCATGGAAGCTTTTATACCCACCTGAGACAGCACCTCTAACAGGGCAGCACTCCCTTTCTACTACACTGGGGTAGCAGCTTAAATTATGCACTCAAGTCTCAGGAATGAGATTTGAAACCTCAAATTTTCTGACTCCAAGGCAAGAGTGCTACTGCCTGAGATACAGCTGGCAGCAGCTGAATGGAATTCTTGAGTGTCACATTATTTTCAAATACATGAAAGTTAACTTTATCATTATGTTTGTGTTCAACAGCTGGACTGGAAAGACTGTGAAAAAGTCGTTAAAAAGAACAGTATTAGTGGGCAGAGATTTCTGGTAAGTGCTTGGTTTGTTTTTGGATCTCTTCTGATGTCTCACAATATGTACTTTATCTGTTGCTAAGCCTCTTGTCTTGAGCTGCCCAATGACTAAGTGGGTGAAGGCATTACTGTGTGTGCTACCGAGTCTTTGCAAAGCAGACAGTTCCAGCTTCAGTTTCTGATCTGTGCTGAGCTGTGTCAGAGGATCAGCTGCAGGGAAGGGAAGGAAATGAGCTAGCAATTAGGTCAGAACTCAGATACGCTGTATATCCACAGGAGTAAGTCTTCCATTTGTCTTTGGTGTGACTGGCTGTGAGAGGGCAGGATTGCAGACTAAAGCTCTGAAAAAAAAAATCAGGGATTATTAAAATTACAGAGGGGCCAGTGTTTCTGGGTATGTCTAGGGAAAGGGCTTGTGCCATTACCGCCTTCCCCGGCCAACCAGTCGGCCATTTTCTGCCTCTGGATGGAATCCCTCTACAAAGACCCCAGGTCATCACCTGTTTACTGTTGGTACCCAAAGCTGAAGAAACAGAAAACACTACAACCGCATTGCGTTTAGGCCGAGTGAACATCCCTCAATGCGCACTAAGATGCAGGTTAGGGTTGGAAAGATTTTCCCTTCAAAAAATAATCCGAGATATGTCGGAAGTGTAGACTTCCTGTCAGGCTTCTTGAGATGCAACAGCAAAGTTTTGTTTGTAAGTCTGAAGGAGATGGGATAGATGCTGGCCTTTCATCCTTGCAGTTCATTTTCTCACATGCTATATGTAGCATTCAGCTACAACAGAACAAAGTCCAGTAAAAACATACCAGAAAAAAGAAAGCTAAACTTTTCCTTCCGCATCACTGGTGAGAAAAAATATGAATATTGTGGTAGAATGCTGACACTGGAAAGAAATGCAGTCGGAATGTATTACACAGCAAAATCTAATTCCTCATCCCAAGCATTGTATATGGCATGTACTTCCAATTACAAACATTACTTCCTGCACCACAATTTTGCATACAATTCTTTTTTTAATTCCAGAATTTCATGTTGAAACTGCAGATATATATTTAATACGAAGTGAAACTGATTGAAATGTTTAAGACTGAGATGGATAGATTTGTGTGAGCTTAGGGTGTCATGGGATATGGTACTAAGACATAAATGGAGTTCAAGCACAGGTTGGAAGGGTTGAATGGCCTTTTCCTGATCCTATGTTTGCTTGGTAGCCTTTGTACTGAACTTCTCTAGATGCATCAACCAGAGAACAGCGGTAGCACTCTCGCCTCTGATTCACAAAATTGATTGGTTTTCCTGCCTTCATTCCCACGTTACATTTACTCAAGAAAAATCTACAGGCGCATTACCCTACATCTAGTTTCACTCTTCTGTGAGGTATGGGCATCACTGGCTAGATCAGCATCTATTGCCTATCCCTAATTGCACTTGAGAAGGTGGTGGTCAGCCACCTTTATAAACTGTTGCGGTCCATGTGGTGTAGGTACACCGACAGCACTATTAGGAAGGGAGTTCCAGGATTTTGACCCAGTGACAGTGAAGGAATGGTGATATATTTCCAAGTCAGGATGGCGTGTGGCTTGGAGGGGAACTTGTGCCTGCTGCCCTTGTTCTTTGACGTGGTAGAAGTTGCAGGTTTGGAAGGTACTGTATAAGGAGCCTTGGTAAGTTGCTGCAGTGCATCCTGTGGATGGTACACACTGCTGCCACTGTCGTCGGTGGTGGAGGAAGTGAATGTTTGTGGAAAGGGTACAAATCCAGTGGGCTGCTTTGCCCTGGATGGTGTTGAGCTTTTTGAATGTTGTTGGAGCTGCACTCACCCAGACAAGTGGAGAGTATTCCATCACACCCCAGACAAGTAGAGAGTATTCCACCCCTAACTTGTGCCTTGTAAATGGCAGACAGGCTTTGGGGCTTCAGCAGGTGAGTTACTTGCTTCAGAATTCCCAGCTTCTGACCTGCTCTTGTAGCCATAGTATTTATATGGCTAGCCCAGTTCAGTGCCTGATCAATGATACCGCCCAGGTTGTTGATAGTGGGGGATTCGGCAATGTAGTGCCATTGAATGTCAAGGGATGATGGTTAGATCCTCTCTTGTTGGAGATGGTCATTGCTGGCACTTGCATAGCATGAATGTTATTTGCTATGTATCAGCTCAGACCTGTATGTTGTTCAAGTCTTGCTGCATGAGGGTGTGGACTAATTTAGTATCTGAGGGGTTGCAGATGGTGCTGAACATTGTGCAATCATCAGTCTTACAATGGAAAGAAGGTCATTGATGAAGCAATTGAAGATGTTTGGGCCTTGGACACCACCCTGTGGAACACCTGTAGTGATGTCCCAGAATTGAGATAATTGACCTCCAACAATCTCAACCTCAATTGTGGAAAGTTTTCCCCGATTCCTATTGACTTCAGTTTTGCTAGTGATTCTTGATGATACACTCAGTCTAATGCTGCCTTGATGTCAAGGACAGTCACTCTCACCTCACTTCGGGAATTCCTGTGTTTGGACCAAGGTTGTAATGAGGTCAGGAGCTGAGTGGCCCTGGCGGAAGCCATCATTGAGCAGGTGACTATTGTCTAAGCGCTGCTTGATAGCACTGTCGACGACCCCTTCCATCACTTTACTGATGATTGAGAGTAGACTGATGGGGTGGTAATTGACTGGGTTGGATTTGTACTGCTTTTTGTGTACAGGACATACCTGGGCAATTTTCCACATAGCTGGGTAGATGCCAGTGCTGTAGCTGTACTGGAACAGCTTGGCTGGGGGCTGGGGGTGGGGGGTGGGTGGGGGGCAAATTCTAGAACAATAGTCTTCAGTACTGTTGCTGAAATGGTGTTGGCGTCCATAGCCTTTGCAGTATCCTTCAGCTGTTTCTTGATATCAAATGGAGTGAATTGAATTGGCTGAGGACTAGCATTTGTGATGCTGGGGGCCTCCAGATGAGGCTGAGATGGATCATCCACTCAACACTTCTGGCTGAAGATGGTTGCAAATGCTTCAGCCCTGTCTTTTGCACTGATGTGCTGGGCTCCCCCATCATTAAGAATGGGAATATTTGTGGACCCTCCTCCTCCAATTAGTTGTTTAATAGTCCTCCACCATTCACAACTGGATGTGGATGTGACAGGACTGCTGAGCTTAGATTTGATCCGTTGCCTGTGGGATCGCTTAGCTCTGTCTATTGCTTGCTGCTTTTACTGTCTGGCATGCAAATAGTCATGTGTTGTAGCCAGGTTGACACCCCACGTTTAGTTACGCCTGGTGCTGCTCCTGATTTGCCCTCCTGCACTCTTCGTAGAACCAGGGTTGTGAAGCCACACAAGTACCAGGCAATGATCATCTCCAGCAAGAGAGGATCTAACCATCATCCCTTGACATTCAATGACACTACATTGCCAAATCCCTCACTATCAACATCCTGGACGGAATCATTGATCAGATACTGAATTGGACCAGTCATATAAATACTGTGGCTACAAGAGCAGGTCAGAATCTGGGAATTCTGAAGCAAGTAACTCACCCCCTGACACCTCAAAGCCTGCCCACCATCTACAAGGCACAAGTCCGGAGTGTGATGGAATACTCCTCACTTGACTGGATGAGTGTAGCTCCAAAAATGTCTCCACAACAACTGTGCAGTGGTCACTCTGACCAATACTGTTATGGACAGATGCATCCATAGCAGGTAGATTGGTGAGGATGAGGTGAAGTAAGTTGCTCCCTTGTGTTGGTTCCCTCACCACCTGCTGTAGGCCCAGTATAGCAAATACATACTTCAAAAGTGATTCATTGATTGTGAAATACTTGAGGTAGTGAAAGGTGTTATATAAATGCAATGTAATTCTTTTAGAAGATTTTATGAATTTGTTTGTGTTATCTATTGGATAGATAGTACTTGTTCTGCTTGTCGGAATACTTTCCACATTGCTATATTTGTAAACCTATTAATTTTCGTAAATGGAAATGAGAATATTATGTGCACATGCTGCTTGTTCTATATATGTCATTTGGAAAAAGACATCATTCATTCTCTACAACCAGCAAATGTGGACTGTTGCCTTACTCAGAGATCAAGGAAGCAATGGCAGAGGGACAGAAACCACGCTGTTCCATGGAATATTTAATCATTCCCGCTCCTAAGCAGGAATTTACCAGCTCAATTTTGAAAGAATTAATACCCACCTTGGGGTTATTTTGGGTTAGTTGATAGAGGGCAATGGCAAGTGAGCAGGGCAGTGGGGTTAGGTTGTAGTGCATTTCTGTTCAGTGAAACATAACAAAACAGCCAATCCCAGAAAAGTTACAGAGGATTACAAGGTTCACCACTATGAGGAAAAGAATGTATCGAAATGGACCTGGACATGAACCAGAGAATCAGAGAAACATAGAAAATTTACAGCATAGAGAAGGACGCCCTTTGGCCCATCATACTTGTGCTAACTGATGAGGCCAACCCCACATTTCTGCACTGGGTCCATAACTCTACAGGTCATGACTCTACAAGTGGACATCGAAATATTTTTCAAATGTGCTGAGTGTTTCTGTCTGTCTCTACCATTCTTTCAGGCTGTGAGTTCCAGGCCCCAACACTCTCTGGGTAAAAGAATGTTTCCTCATCTCCTCTTCTGCCAATTACTTGAAATCTATGCTCCCAGGAGTTTAACTCCTCTGTTAAAATAAACTGATCATCCCTATCTGCTGGTGGCATTTTTAAAAAAAATATTTGTTCATGGGATGTGGACATCGCTGGCTAGGCTAGCATTTATTTCCCATCCCTAACTGCCCTTGTTCAGAGGGCGTTTTAAGAGTCAACCACATTGCTGTGGGTCTGAAGTCACATGTAGACCAGACCAGGTAAGGATGGCAGATGTCCTTCCCTGAAGGATGTTAATGAACCAGATGGGCTTTTACAACAATCGACAATGGTTTTATGGCCATCATCAGACTTCTAATTCCAGATTTTTACTGAGTTCAAATTTCACCATCTGCTGTGGTGGGATTCGAACCTGGGTCACCACCATGCCACAACCTCTCCCTAGGGAGGTGGTATTGTCACTGGATTGGTATTCCAGAGACCTAGGGTAGTGCTCTGGGGACACTGGTTCAAATCCAAACAGGATTGAATTCAATAAAAATCTGAAATTAAAAGCCCGATGATGACTATGAAACCTGCCATGTGGTGATCAGAACTGTATGCAGTATTTAAGCTGTGGTCTAACTAGTGTTGGATACAATTCCAGATAACCTCCTTGCTCTTATGTTCTGTGTCTTGACTAAAAAAGGAAAACATGCCATTTGCCTTCCAAACCATCTTATCGACCTGCCCTGCTATCTTAAGGATCTGTATGTACAGACTCCAAAGCCCCTCTGTTCCTCCACATTGTTCAGTATTCTCCCATTTACTGTGTATTCTCTTTCCTTGTTGCATCTCCAAAAATGCATTACTTCACACTTCTCCAGATTGAATTCCATTCTCTACTTTTCTGCCCAACTTACGAGATCATCTTTTATCTTCCTGCAGTCTAATGCTTTCTTCCTCATCATCAACCACATGGCCAATATTTGTATCATCCGCAAACTTTGTCATGTCCACTACATTCGAGTCTAGAGCATTAATAGAGCGAGTAAAGCAAGAGATCAAGCACTGAGCCCTGAGGAATCCCTACTGAAAACAGCCTTTCCACACAAAATCACTGTCAGCCCTTACCCTTTGGTTCCTACCACTGAGTCAATTTTGAATCCAATTTGTCACTCTCCCTGGGATCAATCCCAGCTCTTGGGATTCCAAGAACTTTTAATATTTTGATCAGTCTGCCATGTGGAACCTTGTCAAAAGCCTTTCTATAATTCATGTAGACCAAATCCCCTGCACTGCTTTCATAAATCCTACTTGTCACCTCAAAAGGTTCAATCAAGTTAGTCAGATGTGACAAAAACAAAAATACCTGGAAAAACTCAGCAGGTCTGACAGCATCTGCGGAGAGGAACACAGTTAACATTTCGGATCGTATGACTCTTCATCAGAACTAAGGAAATAGAGAAATGAGGTGAAACGTAAGCTGAAATAGAGGGGGGTGGGACAGGTAGAGCTGGATAGGGTGCCAGTGATAAGTGGAGGCAAAGAAGAGACTGCCAAACATGTCATAGACAAAAGGACAAAGGGGTGTTGACGGTGGTGATATTATCTAAGGAATGTGCTAATGGGGATATTAAGGGTAGCAAGCAGGACAAACTAGTGGCCGATGGCCCTAGTAGGGGTGGGGTGGGGGGAAGGGATCAAAATGGGCTAAAAGGTGGAGATAAAACCACAGATCGAAATAAATTTAAAAATAGGTGGGAAAAGAAAAATATACTTTTTTAAAAAATTATAAATTATTTGAAAAAGGGGGATCGGAAAGGGGGTGAGGATGGTAGAGAGAGCTCATGATATGAAATTGTTGAACTCAATATTAAGTCCGGAAGGCTGTAAAGTGCCTAATCAGAAAATGAGGTGCTGTTCCTCCAGTTTGCATTGAGCTTCACTGGAACATTGCAGCAGGCCAAGGATGGACATGTGGGCATAAGAGCAGGGTGGTGTGTTGAAATGGCAAGCGACAGGGAGGTCTAGGTCATGCTTGCAGACAGACCGAAGATGTTCCACAAAGCGGTTACCCAGTCCGCGTTTGGTATCTCCAATGTAGAGGAGATCGCATTGGGAGCAGCGAATGTAGTAGACTAAATTGAGGGAAGTGCAAGTGAAGTGCTGCTTCAATTGAAAGGAGTGTTTGGGCCCTCGGACAGTGAGGAGGGAGGAAGTAA
Organism: Carcharodon carcharias; assembly: GCF_017639515.1. Taxonomy (NCBI): domain Eukaryota; kingdom Metazoa; phylum Chordata; class Chondrichthyes; order Lamniformes; family Lamnidae; genus Carcharodon; species Carcharodon carcharias. Next base: position 103,350,044 of record NC_054474.1, read on the forward strand.
AGGGGCAGGTGTTGCACCTTCTGCGGTTGCATGGGAAGGTGCCGTGGAAGGGGGTTGAGGTGTAGGGGGTGATGGAGGAATGGACCAGGGAGTCCTGGAGGGAACGATCCCTGCGGAAAGCTGCCGGGGGGGGGTGAAAGGAAGATGTGTTTGGTGGTGGCAACTCATGCTGGAGTTAGTGGAAATGGCAGAGGATAACCCTTTGAAAGCGGATGCTGGTGGGGTGATAAGCGAGGACAAGGGGGACCCTATCATGGCTCTAGGAGGGAGAGGAAGGTTTGAGGGCAGATGTGTGGGAGATGGGCCGGACACGGTTGAGGGCCCTGTCAGATTTGACCTTCCCTTAACAAATCCATGCTGACTCTCCTTAATTAATCTATGCCTTTCTAAATGAAGGTTTATGCTCTCCCTCAGGATTGATTTGAATAAGTTGTCCTCAACTGAAGTTAAGCTAATGGGCCTATAATTACTCTGATTATCCTCCCTCCCTGGTACAACTTTGAGGATTCCTCAAACCTCTGACATCACTCCTGTAGCCAGGGAGGATTAAAATATGAAAATCCCTCCCTTGCTTCTTTTAACAACCTGGAGTTTATTTCAGTTAGACCTGGTGATTATCTACTTACAAGGATACCAAACCCTTCAACACTTACTCTGTGACAAAGTTTATCCCATCCAATGTTTCACACTTTTCCTCAACAATGACATCATTCATCAACCCCATCATTTGTGAAGACAACCACAAAATACTCATTGAGAACCTTACCCACATCCTCCACCTACACATATAGCTTATCTCTTTGGTCCCTATTGGCCCAACTTTTTCTTTAGTTATCCTTTTGCACTTTACATATTTATAAAACATATTTGGGTTTTCTTTAAATTTTCTCAGCAGTACTTTTCCATGTCCTCTTTTTGCTTTCCTAATTTCCTTCTTAATTTCACCCCAACCCTTGGTGTACTCATCCTGGCTTTCTGCAGTATTAAGCCCCCAGTGCTTGACATAAGCTTCACCTTTTTTGCCTCTATGCACCTTGTCATCCTCGGGGCTCTAGATTTGGCCATCCCAGCCTTTTTCTTGGGAACATATTTACCCAGAACCCCTTGAATCTCCTTCTTGAATGCCTTCATTATTCTGACAACGATTTACACTCAAGTAGCTGTTCCCAGTCCACTTACACTAACTTAATTTTTCAGCCTGGTAAAATAAGCCTTTTTAGAACCAATGTCGAACATTTCTTCTTTTTTTTTCCGTAATTATGCTAAATTTAACTGAAATATGATCACCAACACAAAAGTGCCCTCCAAGTAATACTCCTTCCAATTGCCCAGCTTCATTCCCTAAAACCAAATCCAGAATTGGAACTCCCCCCACCCCCAGCCATCACTGTTGGACTTGTCTCATACGGATTAAAACTGGTCATGGAGAATGCAATTTAGGAATTCTGTGCCCTCTATACCTTTTACACTGACTGTATCCCAGTTAATATTATGGTAATTAAAATCCTCCATAATTACTGCCTCAATGTTTTTGCATTTGTCAGAAATTTGCCTGAAAATTTGCTCTACTATCTCCCTCTGCAAGGGTCTATAGTATACTCTCAGCAGTGTGAATACCCCTTTTTTGTTCCCTAGTTCAACCATATAGCCTCATTTGATGATAGCTCTAACGTATCACCCCTTTTCATGGCTGTAATTGTTTCTTTTCTCAATATTGTCAGCCCACCTCCTATTTTATCCCCCTGTACCAGACCCCCAAGTTTTTGGCACAATGCATTGAGGGACCAATAACATTTTGTTTAAAGTAGACAAAGTTTGAGATTCAGGACACTTGCTAAGAGAATAAAGCCACAAGATTCCATAGGTTTTGAAGAAACAAAAATAAACTTTATTAAAAAAGGTCAGAAAGATAAAACAATTTACAATGTCTATTTGATAATCTAACATACAGAAATAATCTGAGGTATATGTGAATTAACAGGCAAACTGTGGTTGATCACACCATATTGTATGATAAATAGCAAATGTGCTAAGACAGATCCCACAGATTTCTCAGCAGCCCATCTATACATCAGTTAACACTATGAGTCAACCAGTCTCATTGAAACTCTGTCTCCCTCACGTGGGACTCTAAGGCAGCCTCATCGACTGCACACCTCCCAGGGTTTCAGACTCATTTCCTGAGACTCTGTTCCCCTGGATTTCCAGGTCTGCACTCCAGCCTTCACTTACTGGCACAATTTCAGCCCTTTAATAGCCAGCTAGCTTCACTGGGCTGGCACTACCCCTGGATTTCACCAAGCTCCAATCTCCCCAGCTACAAAAAGCTGTAAATAGCCCCCAGGGCTCCTTCCCCTAACCTTCTCTAGCAGGGAGCCAGTGACCTTCTACCACCTTCTCAGCTCCCCAGGACTTCTCCTGAGCTCCAGCTAGACAGAGTCAGCTAACAGCAACACTTCTGTTGTCTGGAGCCTGCTAACAGCAGCACCTTTTTCAGTATAGCCATTTCCCCTGATGCAGAACAATCACTCCCCCAGAAAACACACAGATAAATTGCAAATCTAGAACTTTCTTAAGCTCCGCCCATCTCCTTGATGGCATAGCCTTCCAGGGCTCACTGAATACTTTTAAATAATTGTAGCTTTAACTCCCAAAACAAAACAGCTCTCTGGGCTGCAAGCAATATAGACAGCTAGTCTCTAATTCTCCAGCTAAGTAAGCCCGCCTGCTGTTTTATAATCTTACCTTTCTAGCTGTCAACCCCGACAGTCAACATGGCCTCACTTTTTAAGTGTAATAGTCTTCAAGCTGCTTTAGGTGCATTTATCCCATTTTCTACAGTCAAACTTTACTCTTCCCAGAACCAAAAATTACCTCTAAAATATTAACATAAATCATGAACTAGGTATTAATAACACCCCTCTCTATCTTGTCTGAAAACACAAATTCAGAAACATTAAGCTGCCATTCCTGCCTCTTTCTAAGCTATGTTTCAGTAATAGCTGCAAGTAATCATGTCAATCTGTGTTTCCTCATGCCAATCTGCACCCTCAGCTCACCTGCCTTATCCACTCTACTCCTTGTGTTGAGATATATACCATTAGGAAAACCGGGCTCCCATTTTGTCTGTTTTCCAACCATTGTGTGCCTTGTCTTTTCAACTCTTTTGCTAATTTTCTGCCTTCCAATCCTAGATCTGCTTTTCCCCCTTCCCTCAGCTTCCTACCCCTGCTTTGCTAGTTTAAACCCTCCTCAAAAGCACGACAAAACTGCGGGGAGGATATTGTTCTCCACCCAATTGAGACTGAGGCAGAACCCCTCCCTTGAGATTGATACAGGGCTATGGGAGAGAGTGGGTCATTGGATTAGTTTGAGGATGATACAGGACTATGGGGAGAGAATGGGGCAGTGGGGTTAGTTTGAGATTGATACAGAACTACACAGAGAGACTAGGTCAGTGAGATTAGTTTGGGATTGATACAGATCAATGGGAAGGACACAGGGCAATGGGATTAGTTTGGAATTGCTGTAAGGCAATGGGAAGAGAGTAGGAGATGGGGATTTAGTTTGGGACTGATACATGACTATGGGAAGAGAGCAGGACAGTGGGATTAGTTTGGGATTAATACAGGGCTATGGGAAGAGAGCGGGTCAGTGGGATTATTTTGGGATTGATAACAGGGTTCTGAGGAGGGAGTAGGGCCATGGAATTAGTTTGGGATCGTTATAGGCTATCGGTTAAGAGCAGGACAGTGGTATTATTTTTGTACATTCTATCTTGTTTCTGTTAGTTTAATCTCAATCTATTTTCTCTCTCCATCAATTTTTGGTACTCCTTTGTTGAGCTCTAAAATTCTCCCAATCTTAAGGCTTACTATTCTTTTTGGCATCTTCCTTTCATCTAATACTATGTTTAATTTCTCTTTTTACCACAGTTTGTTGATTTTTTTATTTCCTAAGGGAATATCAATTTGTTATGTATTATGAATTAATTCTTTAAATGTTTGTCATTATTTATCTAGCATCATATCTTTCAATAAAAACAGAAAGTACTGAAAAAACTCAGCAGGCCTGGCAGCATCTGTGGAAAGAGAAACAGAGTTAATGTTTCATGTCCGATATGACTTTTCTATCTATTCCCCTAACTTGGTTTTCGAATCCTCCTCCGACAACTCTTACCTGCGGAGTTTGCTTTGCTCAGATTTAAGACCATAGTTTTATATTTAACTAATTCATTCTCAAGCTCATTAAAAAATTATGCATATTGTGATTACTCCTCCCCACGGGTTACTTAACAAGAGGTTATTAATTAACCTTTCTTGTTCACAATATTAAATCTAAAATACTCTGTTGGCACTTGGTTCCTTGATATACTGATCTAGAAAACTCTTTTGAATATATTCCATGAGCTTGTCCTCCAAATTATTAGTGAAAAATTGGTTTGCCCAGTCTATATGAAGATTAAAGTTTCCCATGATTACTGCATTAACCTTGTTACATGCGCCTCTAATTTCCTAACTTATTTTCTATCCTACATTGCAACTACTATTAGGGATTTATGAACAAGTCCCATCTATATTTTCTGCCTCTTGTTTCTTAGCTCTGTCTGAACTGACTCTACATCATGATTTTTTTGAGCTAAGATTCCTTCATTCTCACAATTTATCTTTTATTTTCAAGATTACCCCCTCCTCCTTTTCCATTTTGCCTTTCACAAGAATATCTAACTTGAGTATTGCTGAAAAAAGAAACGTCTTACACTCATCAAGACACTTACAAGTGTCCTGACAAGTGCAAGATGAAAAGCTTAGACATGTCTCTTTTTTAAACAATACTGAAGTTCTGTACTACCAAATAACTATTAACATCTGTCCACCAACCTTGGTCACTCTGCAGGCACATCTCTGTAACAGCTATTGGATCAAGCCCATTATATTTTAAGTTTTGCTTTTAATTAATCTAATTTGTGGTGAATACTTCACATGTTTAGTTCTTGTGCCTTTAGCTTCAACCTTACTCCATTTCCCCTGTTGTCACTTTAGTCACTAATGCCCTATTACTGTGTCTTATCATTCCTGACCCACTCTGTGCATTTTTACTCAAAACATTGCTCGCTTTATAGCTTAACATTTCCCTTGCTGTTTTTGAATTTACCCTTTCCTGAATCCTCCCCACCCCTCCCTTTGTTAGTTTAAAAAATAGTTTACTGCGTGAAGATATTTGATTCACCAGGGCACTGGTCCCAGCCCAGTTTAAGTGGAGTATGTCCCAACAAAACAGCTCCCCCTTCCCCCTGTACTGCTGCCAGTGGCCCATGAAGTAAAACCCCACCACCCACACTCCTTCAGCCAGCATTTAACCTTCTAAACTATTTATCTCTTTATCAATTGGAATGTGGCTCAGGTAACAATCCAGAGATTAATCACTTAGAGTTTCCGCATTTTAATTTGAACCCTCGCTCTTCAAACTGTCTCTGCAGAACTGATACAGGGCTATGCGGAGAGAGCGAGGCAGTGGGATTAGTTTGGGATTAATGTAGGCCTAGGGTAGAGTGCAGGGCAGTAGGATTAGTTTGGGATTGATACAGGGCTATGGGGAGAGAGTGAGGAAGTGGGATTAGTTTGAGATTAATATAGGCCTAGGGGAGAGGGCAGGGCAGTGGGATTAGTTTATGATTGATACACGTTTATGGGGAGAGAGTGAGGAAGTAGGATTAGTTTGGGATTGGTACAGCGCTATGGGGAGAGTGTGAGGCAGTGGGATTAGTTTGAGATTGGTACAGAGCTGTAAGGAAAAGAACCAGTTGAGTCTTGATGGACCAAATGGCCTGGCAGGAGATCTCTCTGGTGTAAGAATGAACTCTGGAATTATTCAAGAATCAGTTAGGGATATCTTATCCAGCAGTGTGCTGTTCCCATCTGAATATTTAATGTGCTTAAAACAAATTCCTTTGTGTTTATTAAATGCAGGCTTTAAACCACTTACAATTAACAAGAGACAAAAGGAAGGGGTTGTGATATGGTAAATCAGACATGAACATCAATATTTTACAGTTTAAAACAAAGCAGATCTTTTGAATAATTTCAGACGTGAATTGCAGTGTCAATAGTGAATTCTCTGTTAGTTCCATTAGGGGTTAAAAGGTCATACAGGGCTGAACAGGTTGGGAAAGGATCCCTCAGAGTGCATTCGGATTCAGTATCTGGAATCTTCCGTTCTGGAGTCTAATTTTGGTAGCAGACGTGGACTTAGGAGTGATTCCTGCTGGCGGGGGGGGTGTGGTGAGATAGCTGCCCATGTGCGATCTTGCACTGTTCAGCTCATTACATATGGATCCAAATAGTTGTTTGGTAGTACAGAGTTTGCATGATATACAGTGCAAAATGATCTGATCAGGGTCGCCATTATCCTGCAGGATGCCTTTGACGTGCTCTATCAAGCTTGCTTGGTGAGAGATATTTATGCTGTAGCACTATATCATAGTGATCTAGACCTGCCACCACTTTGTGAATCAGTATTCACTGAACTTATGAATTCGGCAACTCGCGCAGATGAGTTCAGTTTTAATGACACCATTTATGCTCAAATAGATGGTGATGCCATGGGATGCCCTCTAGGCCCAGCTCTCTCAAACACCTTTGCTGGGTTCCATGAGAAATGTGTCTTCGATGGAATGACATCTAACCTCTGACCTCTCGCATATTTCTGATATGTGGATGATACGTTCACTATGTTTAAATCCACAGCTGCATGTAACAATTGCCTTACATGTCTTAGTGGGTTCCATCCTGCACTCAAATTCACCTTTGAAATGGAGCAGTCAAATGAACACCCCTTTCTTGACATACCAGTTGAGAAATCTACCAGGGGGTTCTCTACCACAAGCCTACTTTCACTGATCAATACACGCGTTGGGATTCTTACAGTTCCACATGCTATAAGATTGGTCTTATTGGCAACCTTGTAAATAGGGCCTGAGCCATTTGCTCACCATGCAAGCTTTTTGCTGAAAAATGGTGCATCAAAGGTATCCTGCAGGATAATGGTTACTTTGATCAGGTCATTTCGGGCTATATATCACACAAACTCATGAACAGGTCTAAGGCTATCACTTCCGGCCCTGAAAAGTACCCACTCTACCTCAGATTATCCTTGAAGGGCAAAGTAAATAAAAATTTTAAGCAACCGGTGAAGCTAGGTGTTTCACACTGCATTTATGCAATAGCAACATGAGTGGTATTCACCACTAACAGGATGCTGCCATCGAGCCAAAAAGACATCCTGCCCATCACACAAGTGAGTAATGTGGCATATGAATTTCAGTGCTAGTGTGATGCTAGGTAGGTTGTACGTCCCAAAGACTGGCAGATCATATCAAACAGCATGTCCCAGCTGTTCGCAATGGGCAGGGTACAGACAGTACCCAACCAGCCCATGCCTGCAAAACTCAAAACACAGTGTCCAACATTATATGTGACTCTGCGATTGGACAACATTTGCTAAATAACCCTCAGTGTGCTAAGAATTATGCTGACAACCAATTTAAGATTGTCAGTTGGGCTCGCAACGTGGTGCATTTGCATGTACAGGAAGCTACATATATTCATACACAGAGCCCTGTTCTTTGCAGACAGAAAGAACATGTACAGACATTGCGCCTGTTTCAGCCAAACAAAATAGGTGACACCCATTCGCTGCCTCATTCCTCGGGGTCAAGCTTCTTGGTTTAAATTTCAGACAACATTTGGCAGTTAACTGTCAATCACCATCAGTGGTGCATTCCCCATGCCAGTGCCACTTGCCAACCTATCAGTAATATTTTCACATACAGTATAAATTATTGTTTTCCCCCTGTATTGCTTTTCTTGCGAACATCCTAATGAGTGCAAGACAAAAAGCTTAGACGTGTCTCTTTTTTCAGTAATACATATGGATCCACAAGGTGGTCGCCGATCCTCATGGTGGGGGCAGGCAGGAAGTTGCCGTCCCCGCCGTTACTTCATGGGGTCAAAGACCTGGGTGCCATATTTAAAGGGCATCTAAACAGCCTGCACTATCCCTTCCACCTTTGTCTAGACACTGCTCCACCCTTCCCCACAAACCCTTCCTCCTTCTCTTGGTCATCCTCCAGACAACTTGCACAGCCTCCACTTGGGTCTGAAGCATAGGCTGGCATTTCGAGACACTCCCCAAAGAGGACAATGCAGCGGCAACTCACTGATAATCATGGGAGAAGTCTACCTTGCCAGGTGCACGCCACTTATGTGCAGTCATGAACATGAACATTCTAATTTCTTGCTAGTGGGGAACTTAATTTGGAGGGGGACTTAATTCCAGTGAGGTGGCTTTTTAATGAGCGTGCATGCATGATGTGTTAATGTATGCAAAAGGGCTTTCAGGCATTGTTCATTGAGAAACTTGACCCACCTTCAACATGCCTTTGAAATCATAGAAACTTAATTGCTAAAGTTCATCCCATCAGGAACTGATTTTTGGCCTCATGCCAAATTAATTTTCCCCTCCCGCCAAGCTTCCTGCTGCTAGTGGGATTGGAAGATTCCACCCAGTGTCTCGCAGGACCTTGTAGACAAATTCAGTAGCCCCCACTTGGCTTGAGTCTCCATTCCTGTGGATTACACAGCTGGTGGGTAAATTGATGGGCTTGTTGGAGGTGGAGAATTGTGTTGTGTGGTGCGTGAGTGAGTGGGGGGTATTGGGGAGAATTGTGGATTTTGCATCCAGTGGGAGGGGAGTATTGGAGTGGAGTGGCGGGGGGGGGGGGGCCATGTTCCTTAATTACAATATTGTTGAACATGACAGGTTCAATGGACCAGCTATTTTCCATTCAGCCTTTCCCTATGTTGCCTGAACAATCCTGCATTTTACTTATTAAGTAGGTTTTAATAGGCCTAGTGCAAAATTATAAAACCCTTCTGTTATGACTAGGTGACGAGGAGCAATCTGGCTTCCCTCTATTCAGCCTTCTTGGTTGGTCACAACAAATGTCTTTTTATAACTTATTTTCCATGTGGATGCCTTTTCTGAATCCAAATGTATTTTACTGTCTATGCAGTAAACAATAAGGAGCCAATCAAACAATGTTTTCTTGAGTCAGAGAAAGAGCAAGTTTATTAGCCACTAAACCCAAGGAAAATAATTAAAGATATGATGTCCGTCACACGCACGCATGCACACACACACACACGCACGCATGCACACACGCACACACACACGCACGCACGCACGCACGCACACACACACACACACACACACACATACACACTGAGATGTCCTTTGCTTGTCCATGAGGCATAGATTGTTAAACATTGTGCCGGATTTCAGTTAGCTGGTTCCTTGCTTGCAGTCAGATGTGGAAGTTGTTGCAATTCTTATGAGTTCTCCGTTCATCAGTAGAATTGGTATGCTAAATTTGTTCCCAGATAGAGATCTCTTCAGACTGTTTCTTTGCTTTTTCCAAAGTCTCTCTGATGATGATCTCTTCTCACCTCTGCCTTGGTAACAATGAGGAGAATTTTTTCCCTCAGAGGATTGTGCGTCTTTGGAACTCTCTGCCTCCGAAGGTGGAAGTGGGGGGGGTCACTGAATATTTTTAAGGCGGAGGTAGATAGATTCTTGTTAAGCAAGTGAATCAAAGGTTATCAGGGGTTGATGGGAATATGGAATTCAAAACACAAACAGATCAGCCATGGGGCAGAACTTAACAAGTCAGTGAGTGGGGGGGCGGGGCCCACTCGCCGACGCGTAAAATGACACGCGGTGATGTTGGGGGGAGCTCCCGACGTCACCGTGCCTGATTTAAATTTTCAGGTAGGCGGGGGCTTAGCAAAATCAGCTGTCTGCCAATTGAGGCCATTGACAGGGTCAATTAAGTAATTAAAGGACCTGCCAGTCCAACCTTAAGGTTGGCGGGCAGGCTAGGAGCCCCGGCGGGAACTAGAAAAAACATGAAACCTCATCCAGGGTGGAATGAGGTTTCATGTAGTCTTTAAAAAATTTTAATAAAGATTTTGTAAAAATTATGGACATGTCCCAACTCCTGTGACATTGTCACATGAGGGGACATGTGAGGGAAATTTTATTTTTCTATTTTTATCTTTTTTACATTTACAGCCGATCTCCCTGAGGCAGCACTTAGCCTCAGGGAGATGAATGCACTCTTTCGTGCGCACACGCGAAAGATCACACTCTCGATTTTGGGAATTCCAACCCCCCGCCCGCACAGGGAGCACATAGCATTTCTGTGCAGACGTCACATTGGACGTAAAATGGAGATGCGCCTCTGACCGGGGGTGCCGATCGGAAGCGCACGTGTACGCGCCCACCCATCAACTTCCCCCTACTTCTGCTCCTATTTTGTATGTTCGTAACAAGCAGTTCTTGAAGTTCTATTGGCTGTATATTCCAGAGGTATTCAATTACTATGTCTGCTGTAGTCATTGTTGGAGAAGTTTTCATCTCAGAAACTTTTGATGCATTTCAAGATAGTGGAAACCAACAGGAGATGGTAGTCTTTCACACTCATGCGGGAAGTTGAGTGTCTGTTCCCACTTGGATAGACAGCAGTTGTATATCCAGGCTGGCTAGCAGCCCCCTGTTGTCTTAAAAGGATTACAGTTGATTAAAATACAGTTATTGCATTTTTAAAAATATCTTCCTTAATATTGATTTTTGATGCCTGTCTCTCTCTTCACACTCCCTTGGGTGGGTGGTGGTCTTGTTTGCTTTTCTCACCTTCACCTTGGAAGGTGGCATCATATTTTTAGAGAAGTTTGTTCTGTCTCATTTCAAATTACAGAATTTACAGTCAGTTGAAGGTTTTAAAAAAAATCATTTTTCAAAAATAAAGAGCTATGACTTCATGACACTTCTTAGTTTCTATTGATATTTCATATCTTTATGTATCTACTTTAGATTGGTTCATTGTATTTGTGCACTAGTTTGAATATTGTGTATCGACACTTGAGTTAAAAATTTATACTTCTAAACTGAGTGTTTTCTTTTTTTTACAGAACATGTCTGAAAATGACATTCAAAGGTTCCCCATACTACGGGTGCCGTAAGTAGTTCCAGAGATAATTATTGTGTGACAAGTACAATGTAGGAGCTTCATACAGGCCAGCCACATAGGCCAGGGTGTGACTCTACACTGTAGCAAAATGCATTGAAACATCTGCATTATCCCATATGTAACACATTCCAGCTTGTGCATGTCAATTGGAAACTCTTGACCTGAAACATTAACTGTTTCTCTCCACAGATTCCAGCTGACCTGCTGAGTATTTCCAACAAAGTCTGAAATTAGGTCACTGTGTACAAGCCGAGGCATCATTCACACTTGTTTATTCAGGAGCAGCTCGGCTTAGCGCTTGCACATTGTATAATTCAATCAAATTCATCCACCAGAGGACTCATGGGAGTGTAGATCCTGATTCTGATTGTGTAAGTTGGGTAGTAGCAAATTTGCAGCCAGGCTACACTTCTCTTATTGACTTGGATAGAAATGAAAATGTAGAGTGTTGTAAAACTGGCTTTCGATTCGCTGATTTTTTTTTCTTTATTCTTTCATAGGATTTGGGCATCGCTGGCAAGGTCAGCATTTGTTGCCCATCCCTAATTGCACTTGCATTGAATGGCTTGCTGGGCCATTACGGAGGGCAGTTTAGAGTCAACCACATTACTGTGGGTCTGGAGTCACATGTAGGCCAGACTGGGTAAAGATGGCAGATTTCTTTCCCTAAAGGACATTAGTGAACTCGATGCATTTTTACCACAATCGGTGATAGTTTCACGGTCACCATTGCTAAGACTAGCTTTTAATTCCAGTCTTATTAAAATAATTTAAATTCCACCACCTGCCCTGGTGGGATTTGAACCTTTGTCCACAGAACATTAATCTGGGCCTCCAGATTACTAGCGATATCACCACTGTCTCTCTCTTTCCTGCTGTCTCCCCAACACCAATTTACCCAACTCACACAATGTCAAGCTATGTTAGTGCAAATATTTAAACAGCTGCTCCTACCTGGACTCAAAAAAAGTGACTTCCAAACTCAAAAATATTTGTTTCACCCATGAAATGCTAATTATTGGTGCCTGTGTTTTTCACAATGGAATCACTGAATGTCCTTCCTAAATCATAACACAGTATTGTACACTCACTCCCAGCAATAGTAAGTTAATTACATATTTATGTATTACATCAAATTTCTATAAATTTATCTGTTTAGTCTCAGCTTGGCAAATCCTAGCAAACCTGTAACTTAAGCCACTGCTACAGGGTTATGTGTCTGGAACATTTCAGTCACAGCCTTTTTGCAAGGCAATGACAGATTAGAGCATAATGAAGTTTAATTGACTAAACATAAAGGAACCGCCTTACAAATGGCTGTCAGGAATTCACCATGGCAGTCTTTTGTGCCAGATCGGATAGAGTTTGCAGGCCAGTCCCTGATGTTGGATCCCTATAGGCTCAGACATGTTAGTGCAGAGATCAGTGTGGCTGGGTGCTCTGTGCTCATTGTTATCATATTTCATTGCATCATTATAAGGAAGTTGCCAGTGTGTTCAGCACATTGGAAACAGACTGCGCTCAGATCCCAGAACCAGAGCTTCTACACTGCCTCAGTGAAAGCTGTGGGGCCTTTGGTTGAGATCCCTCTGCAATGTTGGTGATGAACTGTTGATCCTCTAATTCTGGGCAAACTGTTTGTTTCACTAATACGTTAAATACCATTTAATTTCAACCTTTTTTAATTACTAGAGTGTAATTTTATATTTCTTGGTGATTTTCATCAAATATTTTAAATTAATATCATAGATTTGTTGCAGGTGATGTTGTTGAGTAAGTTGGATACCAGGGTTGATTTGCCTGCGATTTGCTCCTGAGAATTCATACATGAAACACAGGAAAAGGGTCAGAATCCCATAACAACTGGATCCTCTCACAAGGATGGAGAAGCTGGTACAGGAAGGGGAGGGGTGCGGTGTTGATGAAGTGAGGTGATATGTGCCTTTTCCACCCACAATATTCATCAGCACTACACAAAGATGGAGTGAAGCATTGGAACTTCCATTCAGCCCTAGTCTAGAACTGTTTCTCAATCAGTACTTTGACTGCTCAAGGCTCAACATTTTTTTATGTATTCTTTCATGAGATAAAATAATCTTTAGTTTTTATGAATCTGGTTGTAGGGTAAATATTCATCGGAACATCAGGGATAACTCCCCTGCTCCTCTCTGAATAGTGTCAATGGATCTTTTACATCCGGGTAAGCAGTCAGCGGCCTTGGTTTAACATCTCATTTGAAAGATGGCATCTCCAACAGTGTAGCACTTCCTCAGTACAGCACTGGAGTGTCAGGCTAGATTATGTACTCAAGTATCTGGAGTGGGATTTGAACCCATCACCATCTGACTCAGAGGTAAAACACAGTGGACATCACACCAAGGACTGAGTGTGTTATCACCATGGATACCATTTATGTTATATGTGAGAATTCACATGGCTTGGCTGTAAGGCCTGATAGATCAACCTGAAATGGATATACCCAAAGTGACAGATCCAATGGAAGTGTTGGTTCCAGTGCCATTGCTAGCAGCTCTTTGTCTTGGCTGCCATTGGTACCCAGTGGTTGGAAACCCTAGTAAACCCCTGATACTCAAACTTTCCAAGGCGGGCTTTAGCAATAGCGCTGGGTCTTCCACTTTTCATGGGAGGACCTCTGATGTGATTGTGACAGAAAAATAGTGCAAAGTAAATGGGTCATGCTGGTTTCTTTCAGTGCTCCATGATGAAGAATAAAGCTGAATAAAAGCATTCATAGTCCAACATTTTAGGATTTACATAATAGCATAAGTTAGAGATGAGAGGTGAAAGGTGAGAGCAGGTCAGTCAGCTCATTAAAATTTACCTTGTCTAGTATGCAACCCTCCCACCAAGTATTTAGTCCCACTGTCAGTGTCATTGCCTGTTAGCTCATTTGGCAGATTAATTAAATTATTTATCTCTTTGAGTAATAACGTTCTGCCCAATATTAACTCTCATTATTGGGGAGTTGCAAGAGACCAGCATGGTAGAAGGGCAGAGGTCTCGAATTCTTGTAGGATTGGAGGAGGTGACAGAGATAGTGAGGCCATAAGCCATAGAGGGAGTTGAAAACAGGGGTGTAAATTTTAAAATAAAGGTATTGTGGGACTGCAAATCAATGTAGACCAACAAGGACTGAGGTGATGGGTGATCAGCACTTGCTACAAGTTAAAATAACGGCAGCTGAGTTTGAGCTGATCTGAATTTTATGGACAATGGTAGAACACAGACACATAGGAAATAGGGGCAGGGGTAGACTATTCAGCCCGAATGTCTGCTCCAACATTCAAACAGATCATGGCTGATCATCTACCTCTTAGGCCATTTTGCCCAACTATTTCCATATCCCTTGATGTCTGTAATATTGAGAAATCTATTGATTTCTGTTTGAGAATGATTGAGCTTCCACAGCCCTCTGAGGTAGCGAATTCCAAAAATTCACCACCCTCTGAGTGAAGAAACTCCTCCTTATCTCAGTCTTAAATAACTGCCCCTTATTCTGAGACTGTGTCCCCAGCCAGGAGAAACATCCTTCCTGCCTCTACCCTGTCACACCCTGTAAGAATTTTGTAAATTTCAATGTGATCATCTCTCATTCTTTGAAAATCTAGAGAATACAGGCCCAGTTTCCTCAATCTCTCCTCATAGGACAATCCCACCATCCCAGGAATCAGTTTGGTGAACCTTTGTTGCACTCCCTTTATGGCAAATGTACCCCCCCCTTAGATAAGGAGACCAAGCTACACACAATACTCCAGGTCTGGTCTCACCAAGGCTCTATACAATTGCAGCAAGACACCTTTACTCCTGTACTCAGATTCTCTTACAATAAAGGCCAACATACCATTTGCCTTCCTAATTGCTTGCTGCATCTGCATACTATCTTTCAGTGACTCAAGAACAATGACACCAAGATCCTTGAGGACATCAACACTTCCCAATCCTTCACCATTAAAGAAATACCCTGCCTTTCTGTTTTTTTGTACCAAGGTAGATAACTTTACACTTATTCACAGTATATTGCATCTGCCAGGAACTTACCCATTCATTTACCCTCTCCTTGAAACCTCCTCCTCACAGCATCAAGACTGACCAATCAATACTAAGACTGACCAATCAACACCAAGACAGACCAACTATCACCAAGACTGACCAATCAACGGCAAAACTGGTCAGTCTTGGTGCTGATTGGTCAGTCCCGGTGCTGATTGATTGGTCTTGATGTTGATTGGTCAGCCTCGGTGCTGATTGGCCAGTCTTGGTGTTGATTGGTCAATCAATCAACACCGAGACTAAGCAATCAGCCCCAAGGCTGACCAACCAACACTGAGGCTGACTACAAAACTGACCAAACAACGTTGGCCAGAATTTTGACGTCGGCTTGCGGGGGCAGGCCCAACATGCTGATGGGTAAAATGATGTGCAATGACGTCGGGCGTGCGCCCCGACGTCTGCGTGCGTCACTTAGATATTACATTCAGTGGGCGCACGCCAGAGGCGGATGCGCACCCACCGAACTGTCTATGATGGCCTATTAAGGCCATTAAAAAACCAATTAAAGTAGTTACCAATGCTGCCAGTCCAACCTTAAGGTTGGCAGGCAGGCAGGCGAAGAGCCTAAGCGGCCTTTGTGTTTTTCAGGAAACCTCATCCATGGGCGGGATGAGGTTTCCTGATGGTTTGATAAAATCAATAAATAAATTCTGCTAAATTGACAAACATGTCCCAGATCATGTGACGCTGTCATATGAATGGATATGTGTAACTAATTTTAATCTATCTTTATTAAAAAATGTCACTATGTACCTAATGTCCCTGAGGCAGGTCTGTGCAGGCTCCCACTCTCCCTCCTCCCCACCCCACACCCCCCCCCCCCTCCCATCCGCATAGGTAGCCTAAGCGCTACCAGACTTGCGTCACGCTGGGTGGGCCTTAATTGGCCCACCCAGCGTGAAATGGCGGCATGGAGCCAATAGTGGGTGGCCGTCGGGGGGCGGGCCGCCTGACATGTAGAAAATTCTCCCCATTGAAACTGACCAAATAAGACTGAAACTGACCACAAGACTGAGAAAGCATATTGAAACTGACCACAAAACTGAGCAAATAACACCCAAACTGATCAAACGATACCAAAACTGACCAAGACTGACCAAGCAACACTGAAACTGATGAAACAGTACTAAAATTGATCAAACAACACCAAGACTAACCCCCATAAGACTGAGCAGATGGTGTGGACTAAACTCTACTGATGCAGTGAAATTCAGATCAATATCAGGGTTCTTGAAACAACAGAGAGGCTTAGAAAAGTGGCAAAAACCCTTGAAACAACAAGATGGAGTTAAAAAAAGCTCACAGATCCGTGAAGCTATGAAAAGATAAATTAATATGCGAGCAAGAAAAGCTGGTAAAGGAAGGTGAATGATTCTGAGCTGGCAGAGACAAAACAGTTATAACATTTACATAACCAGCACAAAACTCAAATTTCCAATATAATGGACTAGAAGGCATTGAGCATAAAGGTTGTTTTAGTTAAGTGTATGTGAGAGAGAGAGAGAGAGAGAAGAGAGATCACTATCTCAGTTTCTCTGCAACAAAGGAAACTGAAAAACACAGCATGCTACTGCCCAAGTGGAAAGCACCGCTGCAGAGCACTTCCTGATTAGGGTATGGCCGACATCATTTATATATCAGACGAATATCACAGAGAGCTATGCAATGCAGCAACCCAGTATAAGTTGCTATTTTAATCTATTGATCATAAGACATAACAGAGGATCCCATGTGGGAAAAGGTCAATGAAAAGCTCTGAGTTGGACATTCTTCTCCCAGTGTTTTTGTTGGAGCTGTCAGTTGGACAAATGCATTGTTTGCAGAGGTCAGAAGTTTTTGTCACCTTGCGACAATTTGATTGAACAGCAGCATGGTATATAAGGACAAGTGTTCTTTAATTCTGGATGTTCGCTTGGGTGTCAACTCTCACTTGCTCTAGTCACCCTTTGCCTCTCTTTTAATACATGTTTTGTGATGACTGTTTCACTGCCAGGCCATCCAAATAAAAGTGTAAAGAAATGATTTTAATACCCTTATCCCTCCCTTCTTCATACCCACACCTGACAATCAGTGATGGGGGATTAAAATAGAAAGACAGAAGAAATAACTTGAGTTTATATTGCATATTTCAGGGCATCGCAATACACTTTACAGCCAATTACTTACTTTTGCAGTGCAGTCACTGTTGTAACGTAGGAAACACTGCCTGGGGAAGAATCTACCCCCGTTGTGGGGGAAGAATCTTCCCCCCGTTGTGGGGGAAGTGCAGGAGCAGGCACAGGCAGGCGTGCCTCCAATCAGCGCCCCCAATTGGGGGTGCACCGCCATTTTGCATGGGTGGGCCAATTATGTGCTCCCTGTGCAGGCGGGGGATTCCCTCAGCTGAGTGTGCGCTCTTTCGCGCATACACACAAAAGAGCGCGCTGATCTCCCTGAGGCTAAGTGCTGCCTCAGGGTGATCAGCTCCAAATTTAAAGATGTTAAAGAGACAAAAACAAAATTTCCCTGAAATGTCCCCTCACATGAGCTGGGACATGTCCACCACTTTCAGTGAAACCTTTATTAAATATTTTAAAACCCTCATGAAACCTCATCCTGCCCATGGATGAGGTTTCTTGCTTTTTCTTAAGCCGCCAGGGCTCCCGGGCTTCCCGCCAACCTTAATGTTGGACGGGCAGGTCCATTAATTACATTAAGTACTTTTTAAATGGCCTCAATAGGCCATTGAAAGGTCGGCGGGTGCACAGCTGATTCAGCTACGCCCCCGCCGACCTGAAAATGGAAGAGATACGAGGTGACGCCGGGAGTTCCGACCGACATCACCCCACATCATTTTACGCTTCGGCAAGCGGGCTCTGCTCCCCGCCTTTATTACCTGGTGTAGGGGAGAACTTTTTTGCAATGAGAATGGGTCAATTAATAATCTTGTTGTGCGGGGTCCTTTAAGAAACAGTGACCATAACGTGATAGAATTCTTCCTTAGGTTCGAAAGTGAAGTGGTCCAATCCAAAACTAGGATCCTAAATCTAAACAAAGGAAACTATGAAGGTATGAGGCATGAGTTGGCTAAGATAGATTGGGGAACACCATTAAAAGGCATGACGGTGAATAGGCAATGACTAATATTTAAGGAACAAATGTACGCATTGCAACAGTTATGTATTCTTTCGGGCACAAAAACACAATGGGAAAAGTGGCTAACAAAAGGAATTAAGGATAGTATTAGATCCAAAGAGGAGTTATATAAAGTTGCTAGAAAAAGTAGCAAGCCTGAGGATTAGGAGCAGTTTAGAATTCAACAAAAGAGGACCAAGGGATTGATTAAGGGAGGAAAATTAGAGTATGAGAGTAAACTTACAAGGAACATAAAAGAGGACTGTAAAAGCTTCTATAAGTATGTAAGAAGAAAAAGATTGGTGAAGACAAATGTAGGTCCCATAGAGTCCAAAGTAGGACAATATATAATAGGGAACATGAATGGCAGAGCAATTAAACAACTACTTTAGTTCTGTCTTCATGGAGGAAGACACAAATAACTTCTCAGGAATACTAGGGATACTAGGGAATCAAGGGTCTAGTGAGAAGGGGGAATTGAAGCAAATTAGTATTCCAAAAATAAGTGCTGGAGAAATTAGTGGGACGGAAAACCAACAAATCCCCAGGGCCTGATAATCTATATCCCAGAGTGCTAAAGGAGGTGGCCATGGAAATAATGGATGCGTTGGTTATCATCTTCCAAAATCTGTAGATTCTGGAACAGTCCCGGCAGATTGAGGGTGGCAAATATAACCCCCCTATTTAAAAAAGGAGAGAGGGAAAAACAAGGAATTACAGACTGGTTAGCCTAACCTCAGTAGTAAGGAAAATGCTAGAATCTGTTATAAGGGATGTGATAACAGGATACTTAGAAAATATCAACAGGATTAAACAAAGTCAACATGGATTTAGGAAAGAGAAATCATGTTTGACAAACCTATTGGAGTTTTTTGAGGATGTAACTAGCAGAACAGATAGGGAGAACCAGCGGATGTGGCGTATTTGGATTTTCAGAAAGCTTTTGATAAAGTCCCACTTAAGAGGTTAGTGTGTAACGTTTAAGCAGATGGGACTGGGGATAATATATTGGCATGGTTTGAGAATTGGTTTTATGTATTCATTCTTGGGATGTGGGCATCGCTGGCTAGGCCAGCATTTTTTGCCCATCCCATTGCCCTTGAGGGCATTTAAGAGTCAACCACATTGGTGTGGGTCTGAAGTCACATGTAGGCCAGACCAGGTAAGAACAGCAGGCAATAAAGTTCCCCCTACACCAGGTAATAAAATTCTGTCCTACACCAGGTAATAAAATTCTGTCCTACACCACGAAAATACATCATAATGATACCAGGTAATAATGTTTTCTCCCACACCAGGTAATAAAGTATTGCCCTACACCAGATAATAAAGTTCTCTGCTACACACTCCACAGCCCTCTGTGTTGGAGAGTTCCACAGGTTCACCACCCTCTCTCTGAGTAGTAAGGAAAATGCTAGAGTCTGTTATAAAGGATGTGATAACAGGATACTTAGAAAATATCAACGTGATTAAACAAAGTCAACATGGATTTAGGAAAGAGAAATCATGTTTGACAAACCTATTGGAGTTTTCTGAGGATGTAACTAGCAGAATAGATAGGGAGAACCAGCGGATGTGGCGTATTTGGATTTTCAGAAAGCTTTTGATAAAGTCCCACTTAAGAGGTTAATGTGTAACATTTAAGCAGATGGAACTGTGGGTAATATATTGGCATGGATTGAGAATTGGTTTTATGTATTCATTTCCTAAAGGACATCAGTGAACCAGATGGGTTTTTACAACAATCGACAATGATTTTATGGCCACCACTAGACTTTTAATTCCAGATTTTTATTGAATTCAAATTCTACCATTTGCCATGATGGGATTCAAACCCAGGTCTCCAGAGCATTGCCCTGAGTTTCTGGATTACCAATCTGGTGGCAATACCACTACACCACCGCCTCCGCAACTGGTTAGCAAACAGGAAACAGAGAGTCGGAATTAATAGGTCTTTCTTGGAATGGCAGGCAGTGACTAATGGGGATCATTGCTTGGGCCCCAGCTATTCACAATATATGTCAATGATTTGGATAAGGGAACCAAATGTAATATTTCCAAGCTTGCTCATGACATGAAATTTGATGTGAATGTGAGTGATGAGGAGGGTGTTAAGAGGCTTTAAGGTGTTTTAAACAAGTTGAGTTAGTGGGCAAACACATGGTAGATGCAGTATAAGGTAGATAAGTGTGAAGTTATCCACTTCAGTAGGAAAAACAGAAAGGCAGATTATTATTTAAATGGTGATAAATTAGGAAATGTTGATGTACAAAGGGACTTGGGTGTCCTTGTACAGCAATCACTGAATGCAAGCATGCAAGTGCAGCAAGCATTTAAGAAGACAAATGGTATGTTGGCCTTCATTGCAAGAGGACTCGAGTACAGGAGTAAGGATGTCTTACTGCAGCTATACAGGTGGTGAGATCACTTCTGGAGTATTGTATACAGTTTTGGTCTTCTTACCTAAGAAAGGATATACTTACCATAGAGGGAGTGCAGCAAAGGTTCACCAGACTGGGATGGCAAGATTGTGGTATGAGGAGAAATTGGGTTGACTAGGCCTGTATTCACTGAAGTTTAGAAGAATAAGGGGGATCTCATTGAAACATATAAAATTCTGACAGGGCTAGACAGACTGGATACAGGGATGATGTTTCCTCATCATCATGAGGAGGAGGTTCTAGAACAAGGGGTCACAATCTCAGGACACAGGATAGGCCATTTAGGACTGAGCTGAGGAGAAACTTCTTCATTCAGAGAGAGGGTGGTGAACCTGTGGAATTCTGCAACACAGAGGGCTGTGGAGGGTATAGCGGAGAACTTTATTACCTGGTGTAGGGGAATACTTTATTACCTGGTGTGTGAGAAAACATTATTACCTGGTGTCATTATGGTGTATATTTCGTGGTGTAGGACAGAATTTTATTACCTGTTGTAGGGGGAACTTTATTACCTGCTGTAGGGGAAAACTTTATTACCTGGTGTCAAGGAAAATGTTATTATTTAGAGAAAGGGAGAACGTTGTTACCTGGTGTATGGGAGAACTCTATTACCAAGTGTGGGTTAGAAATTTATTACCTGGGGTAGAGGAGAATGTTATTACCTGCTGTAGGGGAGAATTTTAATACAAAGAACAAAGAAAAGTACAGCACAGGAACAGGCCCTTCGGCCCTCCAAGCCTGCGCTGATCATATTGCCCGTCAACTAAAACATTTTGCACTTCCAGGGTCCGTATCCCTCTATTCCCATCCTATTCATGTACTTGTCAAGCTGCGTCTTAAACACCACTAATGTACCTGCTTCCACCACCTCCTCTGGCAGCAAATTCCAGACACTCACTACCTTCTGCGTAAAAAACTTGCCCCGCACATCTCCTCTATAGTTTTCTCCTCTCACCTTAAATCTATGTCCCCTAGTAATTGACTCTTCCACCCTAGGAAAAAGCTTCTATCTACTCTATCCATGCCACTCATAATTTTGTGAACTTCTATCAAGTCGCCCCTCAATCTCCGTTGCTCTAGTGAGAACAATCCGAGTTTCTCCAACCTCTCCTCATAGCTAATAACCTCCAGACCAGGCAGCATCCTGGTAAACCTCCCCTGCACCCTCTCCAATGCCTCCATATCCTTCTGGTAATGTGATGACCAGAATTGCACGCAATATTCCAAGGGTGGCATAACCAAGGTTCTATGCAGCTGCAGCATGACTTCCCAGCTTTTATACTCAATACCCCTGCCATTGAAGGCAAGCATGCCATATGCCTTCTTGACTACCTTATCCACCCGCGTTGCCACTTTCAGTAACCTGTGGACATGTACACCCAGATCCCTCTGCCCGTCAATGCACTTAAGGATTCTGCCATTTACTGTATAACTCCTACCTGTATTAGACCTTCTAAAATGCATTACCTCATATTTGTCCAGATTAAACTCCATCTGCGATTTCTCCGCCCAAGTCTCCAACCTATATATATCCCATTGACAATCCTCTTCACTATCTGCAACTCCTCCAACCTTAGTGTCATCTGCAAATTTACTAATTAGCCCAATTACATTTTCCTCCAAATCATTTATGTATACTACAAACAGCAAAGGTCCCAGCACTGATCCCTGTGGAACTCCACTAGTCACAGCACTCCATTCAGAAAAACACCCTTCCATTGCTACCCTCTGTCTTCTATGACCAAGCCAATTCTGTATCCATCTTGCCAGCTCACCTCTGATCCCGTGTGACTTTACCTTCTGTACCAGTCGGCCATGAGGGACCTTGTCAAAGGCCTTACTGAAATCTATGTATATAACATTCATTGCCCTTCCATCATCGATCATCTTTGTCACTTCCTCGAAAAACTCGATCAAGTTAGTGAGACACGACCTCCCCTTCACAAAACCATGCTGCCTCTCACTAATACGCCCATTTGCTTCCAAATGGTAGTAAATCCTGTCATGAAGAATCTTCTCCAATAATTTCCCTACCACTGACGTAAGGCTCACCGGCCTGTAATTTCCTGGATTATCCCTGCTACTCTTCTTAAACAATGGAACAACACTGGCCATTCTCCAGTCCTCTGGGACCTCACCCGTAGCCAGTGAGGATACAAAGATTTCTGTCAAGGCCCCAGCAATCTCCTCCCTTGACTCCCTCAGTACTCCGGGGTAGATCCCATCTGGCTCTGGGGACTTAACCACCTTAATATTCTTCAAGACGCCTAACACCTCTTTTTTGATCTCAACATGATCCAGGCTATCTACACACTCTTCCCTAGACAAATCACCCGCTAAGTCCTTCTCTTTGGTGAATACTGATGAGAAGTATTAATTTAGTATCTCTCCCATTTCTTCTGGTTCCACACACAGATTCCCACCTCTGTCCCTGAGTGGGCCTACCCTTTCCCTAGCTACCTTCTTGCATTTTACATATGTATAAAAGGCCTTAATCGTGGTTGCCAGTGACTTTTCATGACCCCTTTTAGCCCTCTTGACTCCTTGCTTAAGTTTCTTCCTACTTTCTTTATATTCTCCACGGGCTTCATCTGTTCCCAGCCTTCTAGCCTTTACGAATGCTTCCCTTTTCTTTTTGACTAATTTCACAATATCCTTCGTTATCCAAGGTTCCTGAAACTTGCCATGCTTATCTTTCATCCTAGCAGGAACATACCGGTCCTGAATTCTTATCAACTGATGTTTGAAAGATTTACCCGGTGTAGGGGAGAACCTTATTACCTGGTGTTGGAGAGAACTTGATTACCCGGTGTAGGGGAGAACTCTATTACCTGGTATAGGGGAGAACTTTATTACCTGGTGTAGGGGAGAACCTTATTATCTGGCGTAGGAGAGAATTTTATTATCTAGTGTTGGAGAGAACTTGATTACCTGGTGTCAGAGCGAACTTTATTACCTGGTTTAGGGGAGAAATTTATTACCTGATGTACGAGAGATCTTTATTACCTGGTGCAGGGGAGAACTTTATTACCTGGTGTAGGAGAGAACTTTATTATCTGGGCAGGATTTTCCCATTGGTGAGTGGGGGGCTTGGCCCACTCATTGACGTGTAAAATGATGCGCGGTGACGTCGGGCAGAACACCTGATGTCACCGCGCCCCAATTAAATTTTCAGGTAGGCGGGGGCACAGTAAATTCAGCTGTGCGCTCGCTGACCTGTCAATGGCCAATTGAGGCCATTTGAGTAATTATTGGACCCGCCCATCCAAGCTCAAGGTTGGTGGGCAGGCTGTGATCCCTGGCAGGCATTAGAAAAAGTATGAAACCTCATCCACGGGCGGAATGATGTTTCATGTAGGTTTTTAAAAATTTAATTAAAGTTTTTTAAAAAGTTAAGGACATGTCCCAACTCATGTGATAGTGTTACATGAGGGGACATGTCAGGGATTTTATTTTCTATTTTTAATAATTTGTACAGTAGAGACGATCTCCCTAAGGCAGCACTTAGCCTCAGGGAGATGAGTGCGCTTTTTCGTGCGCATGCGCAAAAGAGCACACTCTCGGATTTAGGGATTCTCCCCACCCGCACAGGGACTGCATAGCGCTTCCGTACAGATGGGCCTTAATTAGCCCATCCACGTAAAATGGCGACGTGCCCCGGATTGGGGGCGCCAATCGGAGGCCTGCCTCCACGCACTGACACTTCAACTTGCCCTGACGGAGGGAATGTCCTGTCCCTGGTGTAGGGGAGAATTTTATTACCTGGTGTAGGGGAGAACTATATTACCTGGTGTAGGGGAGGACTTTATTGCCTAGTGTAGGGGAGGACTTTATTGCCTAGTGTAGGAGAGAAATTTATTAACTGAATGTAGGGGAAAACTATATTACCTGGTGTAGTGAGAACTTCATTACCTTAAGTAAATGTACCTTTAACATTTGGGGTGGAGGATAACTGGATTATTCTCTAGCAGAGGTGTCTTGATTACCTAATGTGAAGATGTCTATATTTTTCCTGCTCTTTACCTTTCTATTTCCCTCTTTTTTTCTTTACAGGATTACAGTTTCTAACTCACACATACACACATACGAATTAGGAGCAGGAGTAGGCCACTCAGCCCCTCGAGCCTGCTCCGCCATTCAGTAAGATCATGGCTGATCTGTTTGTAACCTGCTGCCTACCCCCAGATAACTTTTCACCCCCTTGTTTATCAAGAATCTATCTATCTCTGCCTTAAAGATATTCAAAAACTCTTCCTTAAAAGGCAGTGGAAGCAGAGAGTTCCAGAGACTCAATCCTTTGAGAGAAAAAAAAATCTCCTGATCCCTGTCTTAAATGAGCGACCCCTTATTTTTAAATAACGACCCCTACGTCTAGATTCTCCCACAATAGGAAACATCCTCTCCACGTTCACCCTGTCAAGACCTCTCAGGATCTTAAAGATTTCAATCAAGTTGCTTCTTAATCTTCTAAACTCCAGTGGACACAAGCCTAGTCTATCCAACCTTTCCTCATAAGACAACCCACTCCTTCCAGGTATTAGTCTAGTAAACCTTCTCTGAACTGCTTCCAATGCATTTACATTCTTCCTTAAATAAGGAGACCAATACTGTACACGGTACTCCAGATGTGGTCTCACCAGTGTCCTGTACAACTGAAGCAAAACCTCCCTACTTTTATATTCAATTCCCCATCACAATAAACGATAACATTCTATTAGCTTTCCTAATTCCAGCTGATCTCAGGAACTCATTGTTTAAGTGCCTTTTTATGCATTGCCATTAGCTGCCACTTTCCTTACCAATGAAGCTAAATTTTATTTTGAGGACCCATGGGTTTCAGAGTCACAGAATTGTGCATTAGCTCTGAATTTATGGAGAGCATGAGGACACTGGGAATGTTCCCAGTGGATGTTGGCAGGGGTGGGGTTGGGGGAATCTGGGAATCAATTGCAAGGCTGGAATTCATGGCCTATGCCATGCTGCTGTGAGAAGCTGGAGGACCTACTTCTCAGGACAGTGCTGACAGGATTGTCACAACTCTATGGCTCGCTAGGTGAGAGGGCAGTTCAGAGCCACCCACCTAGGTATGGGTTTGGAATCCCATGGAGGCCAGAGCAGTTAAGGAAGGCAGCTTTCCTTCCATGAAGGACATTCTGAGACTGGTCACTTTTAGTGCTACCAGCTCCTTATTTCCAGATTTTGTTGGACTGAATTCCAATTCTCAAACGGGCACAGTGAGATTTTTACCAACTTTCTTTGAATTATTATTACATGCCCTCATGCAGTAACCGAACCACTCCAGTCTGCACTGCACCTTTGCCTGTTAGAGTGTTTGATGTCAAAGTCATTCATGCAGTACCTATAGGGTCAGCCCGAGGAGGGAATCATTTTCCTGCATGGACGGTAGGATTGCAGCTCACACAGCTGACCCCTTTCACCTAATTCTTAAATATGCTGAACTTCTAGGTGCCGTTGTTTTTTTCATGACTGACTTAGAATGTTTTCCACTTTATAAGTGTATTGGAAAACTGAAGTAAAGAATTAAAATGTCACTTATTTCCACATGTCAAAACTAACGTTTAAAACTGTTTCAAAAGTTCTGCTCCAAACGGTGACCACAATATTTGATATTTTTGTTTTTGTACAGTGAGTGTTTTTGTGCTAATCTTCTGGTTTTACCACTCCTTGCCCTGAAATGAAGCTTTGGGCCTTTGGTGCTGAGGGTGTGAGGTAACTTTAGAGACATCCTGATTGGTTAAATGTTGTAAGTTTCAACAGAAATTGCAAAATATGCAGTCCTTGCACAAACACTCCCTCCCAGCTCGTGAAAAGGGCCATGTACCATGTAATTCTTGTACGCCTCAGTGTTGTAGCTGTTTGATGTGAACAACATTTAATTCAAGTTACTTTAATTCCTGAGGGACTACCTAATGCCTAAATTATTAAAATTTTGAGAGTAGTTGATACTATAAACACCATTTTAACCCTTTACTTACAGGAAGTATCTGTTTTTATGTTGTTCTAATTCAGAATTTAAGATCATTGTAACAGACAATCTTGCAGAACAGAAGGAAACCATTTACCCATCATGAAAGAGT